>NW_020797893.1:723558-1186962 GCF_003369625.1 Aspergillus mulundensis | reverse complement strand
AAAGCATATAAAATACTTTAAACTTTTTAATAATATTAGTAAAGTTTTTTTTTTTTTAAAAAAAAATGGCCATGTAAAGCCTTTAACTAAACTTTTTATTAATAATTATAATAGTGTATATAAAGTTTTAAAGCATGTTAGTATCTTAATTATTAATAAAAATATTAAACTTTTTAGCTTTAGTAAATATACTAACCCAGCGGTTGCACTAATTATTAATTTATTTTTTAATAAAAAGGCCTTAATAAATAACTACCTTTTTTTATTTTACCTTAATTTTTATTTAGCGGGTAATATTAAATTATATATATTATTTTATAAAAAGTTAAAGTATTATATATAAATATTTTTAGCTATATAAAAGTTACTAGTAAAAGCTAAATATAATTAAGGTTATATAAGTTATTATTATACCTAGTAAAGCTTTATATTTTTTTTTAAGTAAAATATTTTTTTATAATAATATAAAATCTACCTTGTTTATTAGCTATTAAATAACTTATTTAAAGTTTACCTTTCTTAAAAATATTAAAGTAGTAATTTTTAAGAATTAGCCTTGGGCTAATAAAAATAAGTAATAAGTTTTTATTATTAACTAAAAAATTAATATAATTTTATATTATAAGGCCTATAGCTATTAATTTAATAATTTAATATTATAAGCGCCATGTATTAGGGCTATTTAAGGTAATAATATTAAACTAAGTATTTATAGGTAAAAATTAAAGGTTTTTTATAGTGTATTATATAATAAATAAAAAAAACTTTAAAAGTTTAAATTTAGGTAGTAAATAGCTTTAAAAATAATTATATAAATAATATTTAAAAAAGTAAAGTATAAGCCGGGTTTATAACTTTTAAAGTTATAAATATTTTAGGTAAAAATTAATTATATAAAATTAGGATAAGAATTAAAAGGTAAATAAAATATAAGATTTTTTAAAATTTAAAATAAATAAAAATATAAAAGTTTAATAGCTAAATACAGGAGAATTTAAGCTATATTTATTTTTTTTTTTTTTATATTTTATTTTTTAATTAGGCCGTGAGATCTAGCTAAAGTTAAAGGTTAATTTTTTTTTTATTTTTAGAGGTTAGTTAAAGTTATCTAACTAAGTTTGCCGCGGAGATCCAAGGGATCTCCACCTCTCGTCCAACAATCACAGACTGAATCCACACGGACATAGGGACTAGGGCGCCCGTAATCTCCGTGGATGGTGGAGCTCTTGGCAAGCAAACAATGGAAACAGTGCAAACAGCGGATCCGGGCCGGGTCCACCTGCAAGACTCCCGGCATTCCGGCTGTTCCAGGCCGCTGGGAACGTGGGGCGCACTAGGCTTGGCATGGTCAATCTGTATAACATCAGAGACCAAGCAGCACGACCCAAGTTCCACTCTGTCACGGAATCTTTCTGAGTAAGCGGCACTCGGATCTCTGCTCCATGACCACCGGAAGCATCCAGCAATGACATGCTGGTACCCCACGCTGGCCGGAATCTACAGCTCCCGCTCCTGCGGACTGAAACTCCCAAGGACTGCAGTAGGAGGATTTGCAATCAAGCTCGCATCACTAGTATAAATGCTCTGCTAGCATGCAGCTATACTTGAGGGAAGCTGGCTTAACTCTCCACGCCTTTGTCACAATGCGCCCCGCTGTCTGCCTCGTCCCCGTTGCCTTGCTCTCATCCCTTGGTGCAGCTAAGGGCTTGGACCGAGGCTCGCCCGCCCAGGTCTTTGATTCCACAACTGCTGCCATTGTAAGCTAGGCCGCCATTGTAGCACCTTCTCAACCCTCATTGCCCTCCTGACCGCTCATACAGAAAGGTCTGCCTGTCTTCTATGACATATCGGACGTAAATCTGGTGGAAGCCGACCACGCTTTTGATTCCTTCTGGGCAGTCAACTACATTCGCACCACCGACAACCGCACCTTCTTCGTCAGTGCAAATGCGATTATCCGCAACGGCAGCGCCACCCAACGCGCCGGTATCCTCTCGCTCGATGATCCTTCCTCCTTGTACACCAAACATTATCAGGATATTGGCCTTGTCAGGGAGAAGAATGGCACTCTCGACCCGTTCAACCTGACCATGCCCGGCGGACAGTTTGGCCTCGAGACCTTGCATCACCACGCCGCTTCTTCCCCAGAGGCATTGCCCCCGATGAGGATATTCAGCCATCTTCCCGGAACAGAATTCGACATCGACCTCGAATTCAAAGCCCCCGTGTTGCTGAACGCAGGCCTGGGTTCGTGGCGCTGGGCCGGCGGTATCCAGCATCAGGTCTCACTACCAGCTTCCCGACCCCGCGGCACTATCATCGTCGACAATACCACGCTTTCCATCGACTCCGACAAGTCTGTAACCTGGTATGATCGGCAATGGGGGCCTACCATGCCCGACCGCTTCACCTGGTTTGGATTCTACCTAACCAGTGCAAAAGATGGAATAGAGAGTTACGTCTCCATCTGGCACTGGGTAGACGACATCAACGGCAACAAATCCTTCGCGACTATTCAGAACCAGGCTGGTGTTAGCACGGTGCTCCCGCTTTTAAACTTCCAGCCTTCCAAGACGGACATCTTCCACTCCAAGGCCACCGGAAACTTATACGCACTGCAGTATAATATTACATTGATGGATGGCTCGCATATTATTGTCAAAAGTCAGCTCCAGGATCAGGAATATGTCCTGGATGACTCTACTGTTGGATTTTTCTCTGGATACGTTGAGGTCTCTGGTGATTTTACGGGCCACGGCACTGTTGATATCATGCCCTCGATGTAGGTTCGGGATTGGCTTATTCAGTTTTGGATGGCCGGTGCTGGCCGTGGGCAGATCGTTCTTTCTCGTGCCAATGGCCACTGCTGTACCGGCACTGCCTGATCTTGATCTTCTTGTTTGTTTTAATATAAATGGTTGCCGCAGTGAGCTGCATTTCCTGCTTTCTTGACTATCAAGGGATAAATAACAGCAGGTCTACACTGTACACGATATTGGCAAGTTAGATATAGGCAATAGAACTTTTAATCAACCCATCACACTGCCTTCACCATTGTATACATCACCTTTATAACTCTTAGTAATCTAGGGGTACCTTTAAATAAGGGCTCCAGGCGCTTTAAAAGTCTTATAAATATATATTTTTACTATTTTAATTTTATTTTTAACTTTTTTTTCCCTTTTTACTACTCCCCGCGGTGTAATAACTAAAATAAAAGCATGTATTTTTAATTAATTTATAGGCCTTAATTTAATTAACTTTACTTAATTATAAAATTTCCTATTTTTTTTTAATTTTTATATTATAAAAAAATAAAAAAAGGGCCCTAGCAAGCCTATTTTTTTTTATTATTAAAAATAATAATATATTAACTTTTTAATATAGCCTAGCTATAAAGGCCCTTTATAATTAACTTAATAAATAAAAGTATTAAGTATATATTAAGTATAAGGTTTTTATAAGCTTTATAATTATTATTAATAGCTTTATAACTAAGTAAAAAACTTAAAATTAAAAAGCCTTTATTTATAATATTTATAATAAGTTTATATACTTTATTTTTTTAAAGGGCTATGCTAATATTAATAATATTAATTTTATTTTTTTATATATATATAATTAACTTATTATTATAATAACCTCCGGCAAGACTATTACCTAAAAAAAATAAGTTTAATTTTTAAAAATTTAAGGGCTTAACCTACCCCTTTTAAAGCAAGTTTTTTTACCTTAACTAATATTACTTTAAATAAGGTATTTTTATTAGGCACCTTAGTAGCCTAATTAACATGTAATAGCTTTATTATAGCCTTAATTATATAAAATAATTATAAAATATTAATTACCCTTTTTAATAATAAGTTAATAATATATTTTAAGGTATATATTATTTAGCAAGCCTTTATTAAATATATACTAGGACTAATTATAATAATAATTATTTTTAAAATTAATATTACTTATATAGGCTTGGTTATTATCCCTAATAACCTTTTTATTAAGATTTTTTTATAATTAATAAAATAATTAATATAATTTACCGCACCCTAGGCGCTATTAATATATATATTTTTTAAAAGTAATATAATTATATAATATAAAAAGTACTTAGTATTATTCTAGTATATAATAATAATAAAATAAATATTATTAAGTTAATTTAAAATAAGGTTATGGCTTAAACTAAATTAAAGCTAGTTAAGCTTACTTTTTTAAAATATAGGCCTAACCCTAATACTAAGTATATTACTTAAATAATATTTTCTTAAAGTAGCCTAAGACCTTTACTTTATTTAACTAAAATAAGTATTATTAGCTTATTAAAAAATACTAGCTAGTTTTTTGGTTTAACTTTAATTATTAAAAATACTATTACCTAGCGTAATATAACCAAGTAATATATTATATATAATATAATATAATAATAATAAACTACCTAGGTTTTATTAACCTAAACTATAAAAATTTTATATATTATATAAATTACTTAAGCCCCTAGTTAATAAAATATAATAATTATTTAATAGCCCCTAGGCGTAAGAACAAAACCCTAGTTTACTTATTTAAAAAAAAAACTTAATAGTATATACTACTATAATACTTACTAGTATTAAAATATATATACTTAAATTAATATTCATACCTAGCTTTAGGCTAAAATAAAGTAATTTTTATTTTAAAAATTTTTTAAAAGCATGCTATAAAAAAACTAAAAGTAAATAAATAAGGCTTTATAATAATTATTAATTATTATATTTTATAATTTAATACTTTTACTAGTAATTAAAACTTTAAATAATTTTTTATTAAATTAATTTAACCTGCCTTAGCTAACACGGGTATACTTGTTTTACCCTAGGTAATAAAGGTTAATATTAAAACCTTTTTTAAGCTTTAATAATAAAATATTAAAAAAGGCACCGCGGTAACCACTATTATAATAATACTTAATAATAATAAGATTTTACTATTTATTAGGTAAATATAAGTAAATTTATACTTAATTATATTATAATTTTATAACTAGCTTATAAGCAAGGCTATAATATTACTTATATTTAAAAGCCTTAAATAATTATAGGTATAAAAACCTAAAATTACCTAATATATAAGTACTACGCGTTAATAAATATTTAAAATAATTATAAGAACTAGTTAAAAAAGCGCCTTAAAGTACTTACTTATATTTATAAAAAAAGTATTATATATTAAATAATATTACCTAGTATAAAGTTAGAACATATTTTAACTTATAATAAATAATATTAAGGTTTTAAATATATATTAAAAATTAATTACTTATAAAATAATTAATTACCTAGTTATATTAATCCCTACCCTAAACTATATAATAAGTAGGGATTTTAATATTATATATAATATTTTTAAGCCTAAAGTAAATAACTTATATTATAATAGTAAGATTATTAGGTAGGCTAGTAATAATAATATTAATTATATTAATAAGCCAGGCGTGGCCATGTATAAAGCTAGTTATATTTTTAACTTAATTTTTTTTAATATTTTATTTACTTACATGTTAATAATACCTAAGTTATATAATAGCTTTAATTATTAAACTTTAATTATTATTATAGTGCTAGGGCGCGGGAAAAAATATTAAAATAATATTAAAATAATATACTAAATTATAACCTTAAGCACCTAGCTAAGCTTATAAAAAATAAAATAATATTTTTTTTAGCCTGGGAAACTTTAGGATATAAAAATATTAAATTAATATATTAAATCCCTTAGTAATATTATCGCGGAAGCTATATAAGTAATTAATAAATATTTTAATTTAGGGAGCTATAGCGCCCCTTAATAATTAATTAAATATATAAAGGATTACTAAGCCTAGGTAGTAAACCCTACCTTAAAATAAAAAAGTAGTTTTTAGTTATAATCCATAAAATTAAATATGTATACTAAACTAAAATAATTAATAGTATTAAAAATAATTAAAAATTATACTAAATAATAATATAGTATAAGCTAAAGCCTAGGCTTAAGGCTCCTTTATTATTAATAAATAATAAAATAATTAAAAACACACGGGAAAAGGCTAATATTTTATAAAAAATAATATTGAAGTATTTTAATATAAATAATAATTTAAATTTTAATTTTCTGGCACTAGAGCACTAGTAAAAAAATAAGCACCTTTATTAATTAAAAAAATCTTACTAAAAAAGGTTAAAAAAATATTATTAATATAAGTAGCGCCTTTTTTAAAATAAATTAAGTAATTATTTATATTTTAAAGGCTTGCTAAAAATATATTAAACAGGCTATATATAGGTTATATAATTAATATTTATAATTAAAATACTTTTTTTTATTATAAAAGCTTATAAAGGTAGTAATATTTTTTAAAAATAATAAAAAAAATAAGTTTTTACCTTAATCCTAGCACCCTATAGCGCTACTTTTAATATTAAAAAAAAAACTTAAATAAATTATAGCATGCCGCGTGGCTTTTACCATGCTAATATAAAAAGTATTAAGCTTATAATAATATAGTACTTTGCTTAAGCGCTTAGCTATAAACTTAGTAGCCTTTTTTACTTATAATATAAAAATAATAATTTTATAAAATTAAAAAATTATTATAATTACTATAAATATCCTAGGTACCTTTAATACTATTTTATTATAATACCTATTTTAATAAATAATAAAGCAAGGCTAGCCCTGTGCGCTCTTAGCTTTAATTATAAGTTTTTTTTAATAAATAAAGTATAAAAGTACGCCTAAAATTTATTATAATAATAATATACTTAATATACTATAGTATATTATAAGGCTTGCCCCTTTTTTTAATATTATTTTTATTATATATTACTAAATTATTACTAGTAAATTTAATCTTACACTTTAATTATATAAATAACTTTTATTTAAGTTATATAAGTAACTTTTTTTATATAAATTATAAGCTTTTAGTAAAAAATATCCGCGGCATGCTAGCCTAAAAAAATAAAATAAAATAGTTTTTATACTTAAAAAACTAAAAATATTATATATTACCTAAAAATAGCATAATAAATCTTTTTTATTAATAGTTAATAATTAACTAATAATTACTTTAGTTACCATGGTACTAGGCTAAAAGTAACTAGTATTATACTAGTTAAAAGTCTTTTTTAATAAGTACCTTTTTTAATATTATTATATTATTAAATAAGTAGCTAAAGCCTATATAATAATATAATATATTTATAACCTTATATATATAGTACATGGTTTACTAATAAACTTTTTTTATAAAATAATTATTACCTATATTATTTTTAATTTTTTATATAATATAAAGGCGTAATATAATAATAAAATTAAACTTAAAAAGTATATATAAAACCTAAAGGTTAGTACTTAATTAAGCTAATATATTAAAATAATTAAAAAAACCCTAGCTTTAGCCGCTCGCGGCATGCTTTTAATTTTTTAAATAATATTTATAATAACTTTTTTTAAAAATACTAGGCTTTTTTTTACTATAATAATATTAAAAAAAGTATAATTATAATTTACCTTAAAACTTTAACTAATAAATTACTAAAACCTGCTAGTAATATAAGTAATATTATTAAAAATTTTGCGTGGTTAAGGTGCTAGTTTATACTAAAAATTTAAAATAAAGGTGTAAATAGTAAGGGCGCTTTTTTTAAAAACTTTTAAACTAGTTTTAATATACTTTTATTACTTTTAAAAATATTTAAAAAATTTTACTAATAGCAAGGCCAAGAAGTTAACCATAAAAAAGTTTAAATAATAATAATAAGTATTACTAATAATAAAAATAGTAATTTTTAATAATAACTTTAAATAAATATACTAAAGGGTTTACTATATAGGCTATAGCTTTATAATATATTATAAATAATATTTTTAAGCATAGGGACTATTAGTAATTAATACTTAATTTAATATATATAATATTAAAGCTATAGGCGTGCTTTAAAAATTAAAAATAATAATTAAAAAGTTTTTTAAAGTACTATACTACTAGCTTTATATTAATAATATTTTAATAATTTAATACACCCGCGGGTAGCCCTTACTATTTTTAAATTAAGCCTTTTAAGTATTATACTAGCTTATAAATTAATATATAATTTACTTATAATAATCCCCTGGCTATATAAATATTAAAAAAAAAACAAGTAGGTTAATAAGCTAGTTAATAAAACTATTTTTATAAAAGTATAATTTTTAAATACTAACTTTTTAAAGGCTTAACCTATTATAAATAAAATATATAATTTATATAAATAAATATATTATATAGCCCAGGTTAAGTAATAAAAAAGTACTTTTATAAAATTATTTACTTAGTATAAATAATAGCTTATTATAAAATTAAAACCTTATTAGGTTAAAATATAATAAAAGCTAGTATTAAAATAACTAGTTTTATATTATTAACTAGTACTTAGGTTTTTATATAATAATTTTAAGTAATATTATAAATACTTTTAATATAAAAATACTAGGCTTACTTACTTTTATAAAGTAAGTAAAAGCCTTAAATACCTAGTTTTTTATTATTATTTTAAATAGTGCTTTTTATAATAGCCCTAGTATTTTATAATACTATTAATAATTAAGGTTAAGGTTTTAAAGTACCTTTATAAGTTAAAGCCTAAGGGCTTTATATTTTTATTTAAAATTATAAACTTTTATAAGTTTATTTATTTTTGCTAGGGCTTCCCGCGCCCTAGTATTATTAAAATTATTTAGCCTAGTATTAAATAATTTTATTTTTATTTTATTATACTTTTTTTTTATTTTTAATACCTTTTTTAATATAACTAGCTTTAATAAAAATACTTTTTTATAATAAGGCAGGTCCCCGCGACCTATTATAATTAAAATTTTAAATATATAATAAATAATACCTACTAATAATTATATATAAAAATAATAAGTAAAAGATAAGCACCTTGCCCACAAGTATTAGTAAAAGTTATTTTTTAAAATAAAGGGTCTTTTTATATATAAACTATTTAAATAAGCTACTTATCTAGTAGCAGCACGCCCCTATACCTTAAGAAAGGTTTAGAATAATAGGCGTACGCCTAGCAATCCCCGGGGCGTTAAATATCACTACTACTACTACTTCACCATTATATATAGTACCTAGCAAATGCGCACGCAGCATATGCAGCTATTAAAACAGGTTGCAAGCACTGGCTTGGCCACCCCAAACAGGCAATCATCTGTAATCATATAAAACCTAACTATATACACACCAAGGGCGGATGATCTGACCAGAACCCAAACAGATCCGTACCGGTCAACCAACGACAGCAGCACTAATTCTGACTCATGAATTTCTGCACAATATCTGAATTCATATGCCCCTATGGTCGCAATTGACACATGTGTCGTTATTCCGGATGTATACAATGTGTTCAATATTACTTGAATCATGGTATCCACGCCCAGCATCCCAGACGAGACCGTATAAAGCAGGCCTATGTCTAGACCAGGCTGGCCGGAGTGGAGTGGACCTTACAGCACCAACTCCCTCACCCTCTCCCAGGGGAAGAGACCACTCGTAAAATGCCCATTCTTTGCCGTCGCATAGTAAATCGGGCTCATGAGCCCTAACTCCATCGCAATTCCCGCAGGCCGCAGATCAAAGTTCATCCGCACAATCTGCTTCAGCCGCTCCACGCTAACCTGGCTAGTCCCGAACGTGTCGATGAATATACTCAGTGGCTCCGCGATGCCTGATGAGTACGAGAGCTGGATGAGACAGCGCTGTGCCAGGCCAGCGTGCACGAGGGACTTTGCGATCCAGCGGGCCATGTAGGCTGCGGAGCGGTCGACCTGTGCTCATGCATTGAGTTAGAAATGTAGAAGCTGGACAGGGGAAGCTGAGGCAATTGGGTATACCTGGCGGAAATCCTTCCCCGAGAACGCGCCACCCCCGTGGGCGCCCCAGCCGCCGTATGTATCAACGACGATCTTGCGCCCCGTTACGCCGGCGAATTTGCCTGAGGGTGTGACGCCGACGTCGCCGGTGGGTTGGATCTGGCGTGCATCTCAGTAGGTGGTCTTTACCTGGCTGTATGTTGAGAAGGGGGAGGAGGCGTACATGGTAAACGGTCCTGGCATCGAGGTACATCGCCGGAATCGACTTGAGCACCACCATCTCTCGAATCGCGCCGCGGAGCTCGTCGACAGTTACGTCGGGCGTATGCTGCGCCGTAACGACGACGGTGTGAACCCTAAGCGGCGCGATGTGTCCGCCCTCTTGCTTGTACTCGGCCGTCACCTGGACTTTGGTATCCGGGCGCAGCCAGGGGAGTGTACCCTCGATACAGGCGGCTTTGAGGGCGCGGGAGATGCGGTGGGCCAGGTCGATTGTTAGGGGCCTTGTGGGAAAGGAACGTTGTTAGTTGGGGTTGTTATCATGCAGGAGATGGCATCTCACAGTAACTGGGGTGTTTCGTCCGTGGCGTATCCGAAGACCATACCCTGCATTCAGAGAGACAGACATCAGCGGGGCATAATCCTCGTAAACCGGATACATAAAGGTGTACATGTAGTAAGGTACTCACCTGATCCCCCGCAACCTCCTTCTCAGCTCGACTGGGAAACGAGCCCGAGACTAGGGCTCCATTTCCATTTCCATTGCCATTGCTATTGGGCAATTTCTTTACGCTTCTCACCTCCACGTAATCCATAACATCGCACGTCCGATAATCCAGCTCCTGGTCCGGACTATCATACCCGATGTCCCGCAGCACCTCGCGGACAATACCATCCACGTCCAAACAGGCAAGCGAGTCTACAACGCCAAAGACAATGACCAGCCCAGGACGGACGGCAACCTCGATGGCGACCTTGCTCAGCGGGTCATGCCGCAGGCACTCGTCGAGGATCGCGTCCGCGATCTGGTCGCAGATCTTGTCCGGGTGGCCTTCACCGACGGATTCAGAGGTGAAGAGGAAGGTTTCGGGCTCGTGCTGGATGGTCATTTTGATGTGATGGAGTGAGTGTTGAAGGACGTGGGTATGGAAATTTGTAGTTGACCTGTCCAGCTTGTGGGACAGCTCTACTTATACTGCTGATGAGTAGGTACTTTGTTCTCGCGCCCTCCATGCACCGTCGAGCTCTGGTAGTCTATACTCCGCGGAGGTCATGCTGATGCCTAGAAAAAGAACTGTATGGGGCATGTCCAATAGGCAAACCCGGGTACGTGTACATGCAAGCGACTTGGTTTATGCTGCAGGGGTTCGAGCTGAGGATGACTGCATAGAAGTGAAATTCTTGCTGTCTGCTAAACCTCATGATTAGACTGTATTTAGGTTGGTCGGTAAGACACTGAAGATTCAATTCGGTAAACAAGTCGGGCGTGCTTTGAACCTTCTGATATCCTCCAGGCATGCATCTCCTGCTTTCTCTTTTCTTGCTTTATGTAACCACCTTGTGAGTCCATGGTCACGCAGCAGTCTTGTTTACTACCATACTAATCGATCGACCCCAGCCCTGCAAACATACATATGGAAACCTTGATTGCAAGGCACATCTCAGGCCCCTTCACATTCATGCAGCCACTATCACAACTCTTGGCAATGCTTCCAATGCACGCTGACGAACAATCGATGATCAAACATTCTGTTACGCAGTGATCCATTGCCCAAGTTACGTGGAATGCAGCCAACCGTACGACCTTCCAACCCCACGCACCGGTGGAACAGCTTACGCCGGCAGGCATTGAAGGACCAATGCCCAGAGAGAGCTAGACGCTCCAGCTCTCCTCTGCATAAACCATATATCTCTGCCGGATGTAACTCCTCAATTGTTCCTACTCCCCCAAATACCTCTCTGCCAATAGAGGAAAACTCCAGGCGGGAAGGCCAACGCTGAACTGGTCTGGGCTAAACATCCACCTCGGTGGGATACTCGGAGAGGGGGCAAAAGATAAAAAGCAACTACAAGGCAGCGTCAACAAACCCAGTCACTCCGGACTCTTGGCTCTTGACGTAACAGAAACTCTGCAATTGGTTTCTATACCTCTCCGGCCGAACGTGTTACTGCGCCAATTTCCTCCAGGCTGTCCAATGTAACCACACACTCTGCGCTTCCAAATACTTGTAGTTACACTACATTGTGATCTCCCTTGGCTGACGAGGCCATCCCACATTCATCGATTTCCTTGGAACTCTCCGATGCTGTCACTGCGGAGTGATTCTCCGTGGTAGTTCAGGCTCACAGTCAGTAAAGTTGGAGTGATAAACCCGCCTGCACCGGTGGAACCTATTTAGAACATTCACAATCTATCACCCAACCCGGTGTAATGAAGTCCTTTCTCTTCGCTGCTCTTCTGACACGGCACCTACACTTCGCGCGGGGTCATCCCTCCGCTGGCCGCGTCAAAGTCAAAGATGCTCTCTCACCGGCCTTCGCGGTCCTCGTGGAAAATACTTTGGTAAGTGCAGCTCTGAGTTGGAGAAACGCGATGGCCACTCACTGGCTCTTCTTCCGCGTTCCAGGTACCCACTGCCGTCGAGTCAGGCCCTAGCTATCTGCTGCTGCTGGAACCACAGCCTCAGGAGGAAGCAACTGCGGCATGCGACGCACTAGCAGAGACCCTGGCAAGGGGAGAGGATATAGCACTTTTCCAGCCGTTGCTCTCGGCATTGGCGCAGAATGCAGAGATTTCCATATTGTCCAAACTATGGCTGCACGGACAAGACGGGAAATGTGTGGCCTACAATCTGGACAATAACTCCACCTCCACCACTGAACCTTATGCACCCAACACCTCCAAGCCCTCTGCACGAATACAGCCCCATACCAGGCCGGTCTCGAACAGCCGGCTAAAAGTTGCCATGTCCTCGTCAGTACGCCGCAGGGGAGGGTCCACGGCTTCCGAGACCGTCTCACAGCGCGATTCCAGGGTATTCCGTACGCAAAGCCTCCGGTGGGTGAGCGTCGGCTGATGAATCCGGAAAGAATGGACATGTTGCCCAGCACGCAGAGGGCAGAGGAATCTGTGTATGATGCAACGGCGTTTAAGCCGCTTTGTCCGGTATGTCTTATCTGGTACACTCTGGCGGACAGACTCTAGTATTTGCAGGTTGTATGGGACGCTGACCTGGAGCCTAATAGCAAGAGATGGCGCCAAACGCTACACCAGACCTTCCCCATCCCGACTATGCGATATCGGAGGACTGTCTGTATCTCAACGTCTACACCCCGCTAGTCCCAATGCAAAGCCCCTCAGATTCTGGCTTGTTACCCGTCCTGGTCTGGATCCACGGTGGCTCAAACTACTACGGCGGCTCCTCGCTCCCTTTCTATCTCGGGATGAACGTTGCATCGCGTGGCCGGACAGTTGTCGTCTCGTTCAACTACCGTCTCGGTATCCTGGGCTTCCTCGATGACCCCGACGGGTCACCAGAAATCGGCAGCAACCAAGCCATGCGCGACCAGGTCCTCGCACTGGAGTGGGTTCGAGACAACATCAGGTCCTACGGCGGGGACCCCGACAAGGTGACGATCTTCGGCGAGTCCTCCGGCGGCAGCGCCGTGATGTCCCTCTTCCAGACATCGTTTGCAACGGACCTCTTCTCCCGCGCAATCATCCAGTCCGGCAGCGCCACGTACTCTGGGTGGCAACGGCCTGATGTCCAGGAAAGGCTCGTGCGGATGTTTCTAGATATAGCCGACTGCAAGGACCTGCACTGCATCAAATACAACCGCACAACGTCGGAGATCCTGCTGTTCCAGTCTCGCCTGCTCTCGCAGGCCCAAGACGTCTTCCCACACGGGCAGGTAAACCCCCTCGAGCCCTTCCGCGCTGTTATAGACGGTGACCTCATTGAAGAGGACTGGGGTACCGCGCTGGCGGGTGGCAGGTATAACAGGGTACCTACGCTGGTCACGTACACGAAAGACGAGTTCGGGCTTGTCTTGCAGACCAACAAGACACTCAAAGACGCGCCTCCAATCAGTTATACCACAGCCGTACGGTTCCTCTCCACCTTCCTCCTCGGCGAAGAACGCACCGAGAAAGTCCTGAGCACACCCAGCCTGGGCTTCAGCCGCAACCTCGTCAACGCCCCGGACGTGACAGACGCGCTAGTGCAATTCACGACCGACATCACATACCGCTGCAGCAGCGAGATCTACGCCGGAGCTTTGGAGAGGTATAGCCCCGACGTGTGGGAGGTATCCTGGGACATCGGGCTGCCGCGATTCCTGTCCGGCTCGATCTGCGGCGAGGGGAGCGGGCGCGCGTGCCACGCCGCCGAGCTGCCTATCCTCTTTGGGTCTGCGGACTACGCGAATATCAGTGGGGATGTTCTGGGTGAGGCAAACTATTACGACCAGGCTCGGGATACGATTGATCTGTATAGCGGCTTTGCGCGGGATGGGATACTGGCGCTGCATGGGGAGATGTATCCGCGGCGCGGGGGGAATGGGCTTCGAGATGTGCTGCATTGGGGTGATGAGCCGGTTTCTGTACCTGGGGGTGTGAGGTGGGGGGTTTGCATGAAGATGGAGGAATTGGGGTTGTATGATCGGTTGTATTATCCGCACCGTGGCCTGGGTGATGTGGCTGGAGGGCGAAGCCTTGAGGGAGTGCAAGAGCGTAGGCAGGAGTTGCAGCACCGCCTCGCGTCCGAAGCGCGGCATGAGGATCTCTAGCCACGGACGGGGAGGAGGTTGTGTTAGAGAGGCCAGAGGAGCTACTTATGGAGATAAAATAAAAATATCGCAAGATAAATAATAATATTATAAACTAATAAGTAAATTTAGCTAAAAAATAATTTATATATAAAATTTTTAATAAAAAAAATAATATATAATAATACTAGCCTTTTTAAAATAAGCACGGGGAATAAAGCTAATTTAAGTTAAAAACTTTTAATAACTTTTTTAGCTTATTAATTTTTTACTTTAATATAGCCCCCTAGTATTAACATGCTAAAGTTATATAAAACTTATAAAAATATAAAAATTATAAAAATATAATAGTTAGGTAGCTAAAATTTTAATTTTTTATACTAAATTTATTATTATTAATTTTAATATTTTAATAAAATTTTAAAACTTTATTTTATTTAGTGTTTTTATTAGGCTATTTACTAGGTTTTTAATTTTATTAATTTTTTTAAACTTTATAAGGTTTTTAATAATAAGATTTTTTACTAAAAAGTAATAAATATTTATTTATTTAATTCCTGGAGTATATCCCGGTTTCCCTAACTTAATAATTATATTTATTAAATTTATATAAATTATTATAAATTTTTTAATATTAAACCTTAAAGCTATATATAACTTTTTAAGCTAAATTACTTTTTTTATTATTATATTAAATATAATAAATTTTACTAAAGTTAAACTTTTAGCTATAATTAATTACCTTATAAATTTTTAAAAAATAAATATACTATAAAAATAAAATATATATACTTTTATTAATTTTTTTTTCTTATAGTTAATATAAAAATTATTTATATATTTAACTAGTACTTTATAATTTATATTTAAAAAAATATTAAGATTCTAGTACTTTTTAAAGTATTAAAATATATACTTAACCATGGCAAAGTTAGTATTTTAAAAATTTAAAGTATACCTTAGTAATTTTACCATGGTATATTTAATGTTTAGCCTTATTTTTTTAAATATTTAGTTAAATTTTTTTATTAATTATTAATACTTTAGGATATTTTTTTTATAATAATTTAAATATAGCAACGGCCGCCTTTATTAAGTATTTTTAATTTAAATTTATTAAAATTCTTTACCTGTTTAATTTATTAAAGTTTAATTAATTTAAAATCTTTTAAATATATATTTTTTAAAAAATAAGTATCCCTTTTTTTTATAAAATTAATATTATATTTTAAAAACTATTTTAATTTTTTAAAAATCTTAAGTTTAAAGTGCTTGGCTAACTTTTTTAAAAACTTTTTATAAATTTTTTTTTATAAGTACCGCCACTAAGGTATTATTTATATAAATAATTATAATACTACCCTTATAAGTATAATAAAAAAAATATAATTTTTTTTAATACTTTAAAGGCCTATACTTTTTAATATATTTATAAATATTTTATTTTAAAAGTATATTACTTTTTTTAATTTATACAAGGCGCGGAGGAGTAGGTAAACAAGATTTTTTTTTTAAACTTATAAGTTACTTTATAAAAACCTTTTTTTGCTTTATTATAAAGTTAAAATAAGTAATTATTATATTAAATTAAATATAGTAATAATTTTTTTTATAAATAACTATAAAATAAATTTTTACTAGTATGTTAATAATAACTAAAGTATATATTTTTAGGCTATTATTTTTAACCTAAAAGTTATTGCATGCAACCTAGCAAGCACAAAACTTTTTAATATTATTTTTTTTTATTTTTTTTAGTATTAAAAACCTATTTTTCGAGTATAATTTTCTTTTTTTTTTAAATAGCTATTAATTAAGGCACTAATCTTTATATAAAAATATTCTTAAGTTTAATATTTTACTTATTTATTACTTTAATCTAGTACTTTTTTTAAAAAGATTTTATTATCTTTTTATAATTATTTAAAATTAATATTTTATAGGTCTTAAAAGAATAAACACTATTTAAAATTAGTAGTGTAAGTAAGGCTAATAAATTAAGTAATTTTAACTTTATTTTTTTAGTATTTTAATATTTTTATTTTTATTTTAATTACTTTGCTTGCTTATTTACAAAGTATATTAATTTAAATTATTTTTTATTAATTTTTTTACTAAGTAAAATTAGCCCCAAATTTTTTATTATAAATTAAAAGCATTTTTTTTCTTTTTTTTTACTTTTATAATATTATATCTTAGCCTTAAAGTATTAAGCCACGGCTATATATATTTTTTTATTAATTTTTAAAAGTGGTAAGTTTTCTAGAGCTTCTTGCTTTAAAACTACTTTATTTTTTTTAATTAATTATAATATTTTTTATACCTATATTTCCTATTTTTTACACAGCAAGAATACTAGCATGTTATTAAAAATAAATAAAGTTAGTAATTTACTTGCTTGCATTTTTTTTATCTTTTTTTTATATTTTTTTTTATATTTTTTTTTATTTTTTTAACTATTAGTTCTTTAAATAGTTATATAAAATCTATACTAAAAGTATTTTCTTTTTCTAGTACTTGTTTAACTTTCTTTTATATAACTATAATTAATACTAACTTAGTTATTAAAGGCGCTTTTTTTTTAATATTTACTAAATAAATACCTAAGCACATGGCCTTAATTAATATATTAGTTAAGCCTTATAGCTTAGTAATTCTCCTTTTTTTATTAATATAAATTTTATAGATTTTGGGGCTGGAAGCGCTAGATTTAAAAATAAGATTTAGACCCTTTTAATTATAATAATTTTTTTGCTTTTATTAACTACTTATAAATTATTATTATTAAAATTTTATATTTTAAATTACTTATTAAAACTAATTAAACTGCCAGGGCCTTTATTATTAGGATTAATTAATAAATATAGTAAAGTAAGTAAAGGCGCTTTACTATTATTTTTTTTTAAATATAATATTTTTTAATTTAATAATCTTTTTAAACTTTAAAAAGTATATTTTATAAATATAAAATCCCTTATATTTTACAAGTTTTTTTTTTACTTTAGGTATTATTTTTAAAGCTTTTATTTTTATTTCCATAGGGATATAAACATAGGCATTATATTTAAAAATTTATAAATACTTTAATAAATTATTATTTAGTACTAGTATTTTTAGGCCTTTTATAAATTTTTTTACTAATAGCTTTGTTTTACCTTTTTAAATAAAATAATTTTAAATATATAATATAAATTTAACCACTAATAGCTATAATTTTTTTTATAACTTTATATTTATTATTATACTATAAGTAATTTATATAATATATTTACTAAATTACTTAATTTTTTTATTTTTCTTAGGTATATAACTTAAAGTTTTTTTAAATTTAATACTAATTTAATTTTAGTAGCACTAGGCCTTATAATTATTAAAATCCCTAGTATTATTACTTTTTATTTTTATAATATATACTTTGCTTATATTAAGCTATTATAAATATATATAAATAAGTATATTTAATATCTTATTTTTTTAGCGTAAAAACTAGTAAAAATAATTAAATATTAATAAAGTATAGTTATATCCCTGTATACCTTAAGGCTTTACTATTTAAATATTAACATGTATTATTTATAAAGGCTTTATAGCTTGCTATTAAAAAGTTTTAAAAACCTCTTTTTTTAACTTTGCTAGCTTATAAATTTTGCAATTTATAATTATTTTATTATCTTAATATTTATTTTTTTTATTATTATTATTTAACTACGCATGATTTTTATTAAATTATAATATTAATATATAGCCTAATTACCTATACTAAACTTTTATTAAAACTAAAGCTATATTAAAGCTTGTTTTCTTATTAATATTTAGTTTACTTAGCCAAGGCATGTCTTTATTAATATAAACCTTAAAAATAATCTTATTATTTTTTATTTCATAAATTCTTAATAATTTACTATTATATTAAAGGCCTAAGTTTATTTTAATTTTTTTTACTAGTAAAATATTACATAATAATTTAAAAAATTATAGGTAATTAAATTATAATATTAATATCTTACTATTATTTAACTAAACACGTAGGTTAACTTTACCTTTCCCTTTAAAAATTACTTTTTTATTATTTAATATAATAAATATGTGTTAAAAAAGTTAAATAATATAAAGATTTTTTATAAGGTTTTTATTATTATATACAGGAATTTTAAAGCTAGTATTTACAAGTTATTAACTATAAAATTTTAATATTATTAATATAATAAAAAGCATAGCGCTATATATACTAAAGTTTATACTATATTTACTTTAAGTTTATTAAGAAATTATGGTGGTGCTGGGCTTGCTGTTATTATTATTTTTAATATTATTTAAATTTATTAACTTAATAAACTTAAAGCACTAAATCTTGCCTAATAACTACTAGCTTAATAATTATTTTTTTAGTACTAAATAATAATATTTTAAAAAATTATAAGGTTTTTTACCGTAATAATTATATATATTTTTTATTAATTTTTTTAAAGCTAATTTTTTTTACCTATTACTTATTAAACCCCCCTTTTTTTAAAGCGCCTTAACAAGGTACATTTTATTTATTATTTTTAAATTTAAAACTATTATTTTTGTCCCTATTTCTATTTTTATTACTATTATTATTATTATTTTTTAGTACTATTACTTAAATAAAGGTTTTAACCTTTACTTTATTTAAAACTTTATAATAAACCTTTTAAAATTATACTATAATTATTTTTTTAATAATACTTGCAGGTATTAAAATATATTTTATTTTATAATATAAAGGCATTTTTGCCCGCAGTTTTTTTAAAAATAAAAAAAAATTAGTAATATAAAGTAATAATTATATTAAATTTATTACTAAATTTATACTTTTTATAAAGTATTTTAATAAACTTTTAAACTATATTATAGCTAGCCTAGTTAATAATAATAGCTTTTTTTTAAATTATATAAGCTATTATATATTTATTTTTATTAAAAACCTAGTTAATTTTAGCGTAAAACTTATTTATATATAATATTTTTTTTAAATTTATATATATTATTTATATAATATTATTTATTAAACTTTTTATAAGCTATATCTAAACTTTTTTTAATATAGTTACCTATTTTTAGTATAATATTAATATTAATATTAAATATAAAATATTTTTTTTAATAAATACCTTAAAATTATATAAGTTTAGTTTTAGGCCTATTAACTAGGTTTATATATTATAATTTTTTTTACTTTTTAGTTTTTTATTTACCGCGTTAAATATAAAGGCTTTTTTTAATAAATTTATTACTTAATTTATTATAATAATAAAAGTAAATATTATTTTTATAATAAGTATAAAAGTTATATTAGGTATTATAAAGCCTTTTAATATATTAAAAGTAAAGTTTTTTATAAATATTAATTAAGATTAATTAATTAAAATTTTAGGGCTTTTAGCGTTACTATTTTAATTAATTATATATAAATTTTTAAATATAAAGTAAATAAAAATATATAGTATTTATAAATAAAATTTTAAAAAAATTAAGGGCTTATAACCTATTAAAAAAGTTAAAAAAGTTATTTATAAAAATAAAATAAAAATATTATAAAATAAATAATAATATTATAAATTAATAAGTAAATTTAGCTAAAAAATAATTTATATATAAAATTTTTAATAAAAAAAGTAATATATAATAATACTAGCCTCTTTAAAATAAGCACGGGGAATAAAGCTAATTTAGGCTAGAGGCTTCTAGCGGCTTCTCCGGCCTGCCAGTCCTCCGCTCCGACAGGTTGCTGTTTTGCCGTCTCTGCTCCCAGCGCATTTATTTGCGACTCCTCTAAACAGAGCTTGAAGCCCCTGAAAAGCCGATGGAACTTCCATACATACCACCGAGTAGACTGCTATACCAGTAATCAGGTTATCAACCTCAATCCCCAGCAGTGCCCAAGCAAGGTCTGCATATTATACCGGCCATCAAAGAGCTCCTATCTAGAAGGCTGAAATACACCGCTGGAGGACTCGAGGCACCTTTGGCCATTAAAGAATATTGGACGGGGTTGTTCACTGATATGACCAGGGCAGCGTTGCCTCTGGCATAATACCAATAATCGCACTTTCCTGGGATGCTTAATCACAAAGTTACTGTTTTCTGACGATATTGCCGAACGATTATCGTTTATACTGCCATGCTAAATGCTGCCAGGAGGTCCGTAAGACCTACCTATGGTGGAAGCTTGGACAAGATGCATGTGCCCGACTTTGAAGGAAGATGCAGGGCTGGTCCGGTGCTGGCGTTGGCAAGACGCAGGGTGGAGGTGGAAGCGATCGGTGGGCGGGTGGGAGGCTGGATTCGGAGATGACCTGGACTGTAAGGGCGGAGCAGGATGTTATCATGATGGGTAGAGGTCAAGTTCACCTACTAATTACCCCTCGGTCCCCACAGTTGGGTTCCTTGGAACGGCGCGACACGGGAATCGTGTCCAATCGCATAACTACGGAGTATATGTAGGTAAGATCCAAGATCTCTCGCAAACGACACACCATGACATATGTAGATTTGATCATGCTTCACGGAGTAGAGTGTGTGGCTGGCTGAGAACTTTCTAGATGTATCGTGCCCCTCCTGTTCCCCTAATGACCCACACTGGCCACGTGTCCGACAATGATATGATGATATTCCAAACCTGGTGATGCTAAATGAAATCACTGTCTGCAAAGTCCTAGCAGGCGGATATTATTCGTCACTGCGCTGATCCTAGGCGATCGGGATCAACAAAGTGACGAGTATTTGTGGGTAGATCGATTAAGCGACGCGGTTGCTGGCTATATAAAGCTGGCCCCAATGCCTGCAAGTGTTTTTTTTGTTCATCCCTCTTCTACCATATCTTCCATTTTAATTCAAAGACACCCCAACAACACAATACATTTCAATCCCCGACTCAGATTCTCGAAAATGTCCTTCGCCGAATCCTGCTACGATATTCGCCTTGAAGACGGCCACGTGCTGGTCGCTTCAGCCCAGGGCCGAGATGGTGGCTGGCGAGAAAGCAGGATAGACCTTAATCAGTTTATTGGAAACGAAGATGGTACGTATGGCTTATTTCTTTTCCCCTCTTATTTCTGTTTCTTTTGCTATACCACCCCATTCACAGGTGGACAATAACTTGAGTGGCTTTCGGCTGATACATACCCTATCCTTCCGTATAGGTTGGTTCATCTGGCATGGCAAGAACTTCAAACACTCAGCAAGTGATGTTCGGCTCGAAGGAACACGTCTTACGGCCGAACTCCCAATGAGAGACGGCGGGTACAGGGAGAGACAGGGGATCCAGCTGAATGATTTCATTGGAAATGAGAATGGGCAACTTGTGTTTGTAGGCTAATGGAGCACTGGAGTCTTGAATTTGCCCCACCAGATGAATGTATATATCGTGCTCATGCTCATGCTCATGCTCACCTCAACAGAAACAAAGAGTGGTCTCTTTATTTCTTAGAACCCGAAGGCTACGTATACATTTGTTCATGGTAGTGCTCACCAATTGAACAAGAAAGGACTTCCAAAATACACGCAACCAGCCGAGAAGCCGGACAGCAGTCCCTGCAGAAGGTGCCAGGTGGCAGGCAGCCGAAGCCCCCGGCCGGTGCCTCGGGACGCCCATGTGAGCCGGCCCGCTCCCGCTCCACCTGCAGTCTTCTGCGACCTTGGGACCAATGGGAAGAGGGCACTGTATATGCTGAGAGCACAAACATGGGTAGACAACAGAATCCCTTTTTCTCTTTCATGCGAGTTCATTCTCTTCATTTGAGCAGTATATCAAAAATTAATACCTGTATCTCAGTGACCATCAAAGAGTATCCAGTCAATTTGATGCAGGACATGTGGCATCATAAATCGTAGCCAAAGGGAAGGACGCACCACTTGGGATTCTTGCCAAAATATAACCCAGAAACAGCGTAGAAACACAGATTCGGCACTTGGACGATGAAAAACTAAGGCTCTTCTCTGAATCGCGTGGACAAGCCAGGGCGATAGCATTTCGATCCAGGTGATTCAACCAGAACATAGTCAGAGCGTTGCCATTATCCACGAGTCGAGCTTTCATACGAGGTGGATTTTGTCTTGATCAGTTTTTCTTGAACACCAGAGTTGCTCCCCCTTGCGTCTAGGGCAAACTGTGCATCCGAAACGCTCGACCCTTTGGGGTGGTGGGTGGTGATATGGTTGTCATAGACAAACCATTCAATCGGGTGTGTCTTCTTAACAATCAACATTGCTGATAATATAACGAGACGGTGCCAAAAATATCAAAATAAGGATGGAAAACGAACGCCCCTCCACTTTTGCTGCCCACGCACCAGGCGTCAACATTGATTCAAATGCGTAAAATGAAGATCTCGGAGAGTGAGAGAAGTCTGTTGAGACTGCTATCAAGGAGTCAAAGGCAAATATCGTCACGGGCTTATCATTTATGTCAGCCTAAGTTTTACATGTCTAATGAGTCACCAGAACAAGGGGCATTGGTGTGATGCAAAATTGTGCTCCAAATAATTGATTCAAGAACAAGCCCTAGTGACCTCACTTCATTCCCGTATCCTGACAGTTGGCCTGGCGTTGGTAGGTTGCTCCATTGCTAATCCATTCTCTTCCAAATTCCGCTGGCCAAGAGTTCACAGTTGCAGCAAGCCCTCGAACATTCCAAGGTTGTGGTTTCCACTAGACGGTAGAAACCGCAAAAGTGGCATGTATCAATCCCATTCGCGATCAAACATAAACCCAGTCAACAGGAATGAAAGGCAATGCGAGCCCGGTAATGCAGGTAAGATAATCACCAAGACACACACATGATATAAAAATAGGTGTGCTTCCCTTGATCGGCCAAAGAGGTCGGGCTTTGAGGCACATTCAGCAAGGTACAACATTTATTCTATTTTAGTAAACAAAGATGGTCAGGTCACCTATATCCCCATTCTACAAGGAAACTCCCCTGCTCAAAGCCAGCCCCTGATGCTCAGACACAGGCGACAGCAGATCCTCCCCAACAACCGCCCGGCGCAAATTCTCCATCGCCCACGTCTCCATCTTGCCCAATGCCTCCGCGGTATGCGTCCCAACATGCGGGACCAACATCGCCCTTTCTTGTTTAAGCAACCTCTCATGAATCTCCGGTTCCCTCTCATACACATCCAGTCCCACTGCCCCAACATGCCCACTCTCCAACGCCTCCGCCAACGCCGTCTCATCAATAATCGCTCCCCGCGCCGTATTCACAATCACCACGCCGGCCTTCATGCGCGCCAGCTCCGCAGGCCCGGTAAGGTGCGTTGTCCGTGCAGTCAGCGGCACATTCATGGTGATAATGTCGCTTTGGCGCAATAGGTTCTCAAACGAGACCTCTTCCGCGCCGCCGGCTTGCGCGGCCGGTAATGGAGACCGATTGTGGTAGATTGTTTCAGGCCGAACGCATCGTACCGCTTCTTCCTGGCATGTCCGATTCGCCCCATGCCTAGGATCCCGAGCACCTTGTTCTGCGGATCATTGCCGACATGGACGCCGGTTTTGAATGTGCCGGCGCGTAGCGAGGCCATGGCGGGATTTAGCTGGCAGAGCGCACCAAGGAGGAATACGGCGAGGTCGGCTGTTGCGTCGGTGACTGGATCTGGCGGATTGGTGACGATGATGCCTCGGTTGCGCAGGCGGTTGTAGCAATGGTGTCGTAGCCTTTTGCTGCTTGTCAGAGCCATTTGCCAGTGTGTGTTGGAGGGCTCAAGCTTGCTTGCCGGCGCCATTGTGGCAGATATACTTGCAGCTGAACGGGAGGTGATTGATGAAGTCTGAGTCGAACTTGCCGGCAATCTACAGCGGAGCGTGGTGTTAGCTCCAGTTTCCATTGAGAATAGAGGAGCCATGGCATGGAAGAAGCTTACAGCGCCGCTGGACGACGTTCGGTAAATGGCAAAGATATTCCTGTACTTGTCCTGGAGGTCCTGGAAGAACTCTATCCTGCTTTGAGGTATCACGACTTCCGTATGGGCAACTTGTTGGAGTTGCTTGTAGAAGGGCCGGGCAAACTTGACGGGGTTGAAAAAGAGCACGAACGGCTTGGTGGGGTGCATGGTATGGTTGGCTTGACGAGGACGTACTCGACGCAAATCCAGTAATATACCTAGTTCATCCTTTCTTTTCACACTGCGTGGTGTGTGTTTAATACTATTATCGGCTGAACTCGCCGTTGAATGTTTGTGCCGGGGAAAGTATCCGGCTGAATGGTTCAAACCCTTGGGAACGTTCAAGCGGTCAATGCCGTCTTTCGATGATAACCACGATATTGTCCTCAGGGTTCCAAGACCCCAGAATCTCAAGATTCTTCCAAGCCTTTCTGCCAATCAAGGAACGCAGTCTATTGCTCCGGATGTTTCCCGCATAGACCACGGCCCTTGATGCCCTTTCCTAGGTAGCCGAAGGTGCCTTGGCAGCTTGCATAGGGCACCACAGCAAGGCGCACTACGCCATACTCCGATAACCCCCCATACTCAACGACTGGCCCCGCGCCTCGCGGTGTATCGTCCCAGGATGCCAACGCCCCCAGATACCCATAACCGCAACCATGGGCACGGCATCAAACACAAAAAGCGGCCACTCATTCACCAAAAGATACCCCTTCTGGCCGAGCCCATACTCGAAAACCCGAAAGACCGAGCGCAGCATAATCAGCCCACTAATCGCGTACAGCGGATACAGATGATGCGTGTACGGCGCCTCACTCGTCGGCGCGCGCCTCATCCTCCTCTCAAAGACCACAGCCGTGGCGATGAAGAACCCGAACACAACGATCTGAATCATCAAGCCCGTGATCACGATTGCCTTGGCGACGGTCTCCAGTCCGTCCGAGGCCTGGAGCCCCGAGCCCTGACCCTGGACGAGGAATGAGAGGATGTCGCCCGTGACAAAGGCCTTTGTGACCCAGGTGATGCGGATAAGGGAGTACTTTTCTGCGGCCACGCTGCGGATGAGGCGTGCGAGGACCATGTAGACGCTTGCGGCGAAGAGCACGGGGCCTAGGAGGATGAAGACGGTTTGGAGGACGTAGAGGATAAGGTTGGCGGTTGCGTTTGTGCAGGCAGCGCGGACTGCGAAGCCGGTTACTTCGACTGGGAGGATTGGAAATGGCTTAGTTATGGTGGACAGGACGAAGGGGGAGACGGCAGGAAGACGGAAGTCTGGGAGACTCGGAGACGAGAGACATACAGACACCACCGATGATAAAAGGGATGCAGAAGCGCGCGCGCGTGGTCGAGGCCTTCCACACGTGGAAGAGGGTGAGGGCTAGGAAGAGGAGGAGGAAGATGAGGGAGAGGGCGATGGAAGGGACATAGTCCCATAGATAGTAGTCGTCCTGGAAGGGCTCGAGTTTTGGCATGATGTGGATGAATGGCTTTTTCTGTGATGTGTGCATGGGGTGTGCCATCTTCCTCTTTATATGATGCAGTTTTGATCTGCACCCATGAATCAGGGCTGGAGTGGGTCATCCTTGGCCCGTGCACCCGTGGACTTTTCTGGCTCCCATTCGCTAGGTAATCATTTGGAAAAAGTCCCTGCGCGAGAACCTATTTTTATACGCCGCAGATTTCGCCAGTTGCACGCATCAGTGGAGGAAAGGAAAAGGAACGTTAAACCGAACCCTGTTTCTTGAAATAGGCGCCAGCATTCCGTCCGCTGAATATTCACCTCCCTGTTGCTACCCCACAGTCAGCAGTACAATGCCACAACGAGCCCATAAGAAGTCTCGGAACGGGTGTCTCGAGTGTAAGCGGCGCCATGTCAGGGTATGTGCTCGGCTCCAACTCCCCCGCAGAATAACTAACCATTGCAGTGTGACGAGAGGCAGCCCATCTGCTCGAATTGCGCCACCGCCGAGCGAGTCTGCGGATACGGAACCCGCTCCCTGACAGCAGCCCCGCGGTCCATCTTACCAGGATCTAGAGCCCAGTTGGCCTTAACAAGACCAGAGAGCCCTGCAGGCGATCACTCCCCGGCGCCCCCAGCCATTCCCAATCAGCCCGTGAACATGCTCCACATCGAACTCTTCCACAACCTCTACACGCACATCCGCACCACCTTTGACCCAAACAGATCCATCCCCTGGCTAGCAGATGACATGGACCCGTCAATGATGACACCGTATCTAGTCAACGAGCTCCTCGCGTTCAGCGCACTGCACCTCAGCATAAAATGCCCAAACCAACAGGCGTACTTCCGCTACCACGCCGCCGAGCTGCAAACCAACGCTTTATCCATCTTCAAAGAATCCGCGCCCCAAGTCACGCGCGAAAGCTGCATCCCCCTCTTCATATTCGCCGCCACACTGGGCATCCACATGCTCTGCGACACCCTTATCTACCGCCAAGGCGACCTGCCCGACTTCCTCGCCCGCTTCGTCCACTTCTTCCGCGTCTACCACGGCGTCCGCACCATCGTCAACAAAGCCTGGCACATGATTCAGGACACGCCACTCGGCCCATCCTTCGCGATGGGGAAGGACCTGTACGCATTCACCGGCTGCCTCGGGCACACCTGCCAGTCGTTACTTGACAGGATCGACCGCGCGAATCTCGGCGAGCATGTCACCGGGATCTATAGACAGGCGGTTGAGGGGCTGCAGTCATGCGCGACAGTCATTGAGAAATGGGACGAGCGGCATGTGGGTATCAACGCCGTGACGACGTGGCCGATCTTGATGGACATTGAGTTTGGGGAGTTCCTCGAGCAGAGACGGCCCGAGGCGTTGGTTATCCTTGCGCATTATGCGTGCCTGCTGCATCGGTTTAGGAATTTCTGGCTGTTTGGGGACTCGGGAGCGTTTGTTATACGTGAGGTTACGGGGTATTTGGGGCCGGAGTGGGAGGATTGGATGGTGTGGCCGAATCAGGTTCTGGGGTCTTCAGCTTATGTCCATTCACTGTAGATATTATGGTATTACTGTGGGTGAATAAGGCAGGATAAATGAACCTGATCCGGAAATATTCAACCAAGGGCATGAACTACACAAGTAACCTGGATTATGTTAGTTGGATCAGGTGCCTTCCGGCATCAGTTAGGGTTCAGCAGCCCCGAAGCCCTTAAAGCTTGAGCATCGCCACACACAGATGGAAAGGGTAGTATTGCCATATTCAAGGGTAGGGGCCGTGAACACAATTGCGAGGCAGAGGACGGGCGGACAATAGCCATATGCCATAAGATCGGGGCAGCGTACCAGTTATATTCTAACAATGTTGAACATCGGGGATGTGAGTACGCTGTAAGACTAGATATATCGAGTCAAGAAACATGTGACACCAGAATACGAGCTCGGGAATGTGCTTTGTGCAACGTCATTGATTCCCGACTTGTCTTTGGGTGCGTGCATCCCTTCCACGTGGGCTGATCCCGCATCAGACCACCCCGCGACCCCTACATAACCACACTCATCCCCACATCGAACCATCGTAAACAAACAATCCATGTTCCCGGTCTCGCGTCTTCTCAAAAGCAAAATGTCCACCTGCGCAATCCCCCAACCACTCACCCACCAACCCCACGTCATCGTAGTGGGCACAGGCCTAGCAGGCCTCTCGGCCGCAACACAGCTAACAAAACACAACGTCCCCGTGATCCTGCTTGACCGCGCCGAGAAGCCCGGCGGAAATAGCATGAAAGCGTCGTCTGGCATAAACGGCGCCGGGACGAAGTTCCAGAGTGTCCCTGATACCGTCGAAGAGTTCTACAATGACACCGTTAGATCGGCTGGGAAGCCGTATGCCACGGCCGAGAACATCGACAGAGAACGCAGAGACAAATTAATTGAGCTTGTTACGAAGTCATCCAAAGACGCTGTAGCCTGGCTATCGGACGACACGGGCATCGACCTAAGCAAAGTCGCACAGCTGGGCGGACACAGCAAACCGCGGACGCACCGCGGTGCAAAGGGCAAGCCGCCCGGCGCAGCGATCGTCGGGACGCTGCTGGACAGCCTGAAAGCAAATCCGTTCGCCGAGATGAAGATGAAGGCCCGCGTCACTAAAGTCCTCAAGGAGTCCGAGGAGGTCGTGGGCGTGGAGTACGTCGACGCCGAGGAGAGTACCCACAGCATCCGGGGTCCAGTTATCTTCGCGAGCGGCGGGTTTGCAGGAGACGTGCACGGCATGGTAAACAAGTATCGGCCTGACCTTGCTGGCATCCCATCGACCAACGAGGCGAGGGAAGGCTCGCAGCCGCTACTGAGTGAGATCGGCGCGCGGCTGGTCGACATGGAGCACATCCAGGTTCATCCGACGGGGTTCTTGGATCAGAAGGGCCCGTCTGCGACGGTTAAGTTCCTTGCGGCTGAGGCGCTGCGCGGGGAAGGCGGGATTCTTCTACTTGATAACGGCACGCGGTTCGTTAATGAGCTTGAGACACGGGAGTTTATTACGGATGCCGTGTGGAAATCTGCGACTAAGCTGGAGGGTGATGGTGATATAAGGCAGTGGGACGTTATGCTGCTACTGGACGAAGGGGCCGCTGCGGCGCTGGATACCCATATGCAGTTCTACCTGTGGAAGGGTTTACTTCAGAAGACCACGCTCGGCGAGATCGGAGAAACGGCTCTCGAGACAGTGCAGGAGTACGCGGATATTGTTGCGGGCAAGAAGGCTGACCCCTACGGCCGTGTTGCGTTCGGGAACTGGATGCTCAGTGAGCCGCAGGCGGATTCTGTGGTGTATGTTGGGAAGGTTACGCCTGTTCTGCACTTTACTATGGGTGGAGTTCTGTTTAACGAGGAGGCTCAGGTGCTTGATGAACAGGGGCAGCCGATTAGGGGTTTGTGGGCTGCGGGTGAGGTCACAGGTGGCTTGCACGGTCAGAATAGGCTGGGCGGGTCGTCGTTGCTGGAGTGTGCGGTGTTTGGGAGGATTGCTGGGGATCAAGCGGCCGCTTTCTGGAAGGATCATTATCTCACTGCCGGTGAGCAATAAGAGATGGAATGTATTCTATCTCTGGGATAAAAGCAGCTGTAAAGTCATTGCACTTCCATGTCTACGAAATGATCGGAGAGCATCCTGGGGCGTTAATTGTTCTTAACCACATCAGGCTCTGTGTCCAGTAGGAACTCACTTGGAATACTACCATTCAGGTAGCACCTAACAAGGGCTATTGATAGCATCACTGTATTACAGCGTGTAGCGGATAACCAGTAGTACTGACACGAGCCAATCTAGGTGAACACGCGATGGTACCTTGTAAGTATGGATGTCCTAAGCCTCAAACATCCCTAGGTAGAGTTTAGCAAAAGATATACAACTCCCAATATCTGCCAAGGTACCTAGGGATTTTGAGGCCCTTTGTATACTGTATTAATTAGTAAAGCTATTAATTAAATATTATAAAAGAGAATAAAAAAAAATAAGTTATTTATTAAAAGCTAGAGCTACCTAGGGGTTTATATAAATAATTTAAGCCTTTAAAAACTTATTAATAACCTAATTTTTTTACTAAAATAATAAAGTATTAAGTGCCTTACTTTTTTATACTAACACGGTATATAAAGATATTAATAAATAAAAACTTTATTAAAATAAAAAATTTTTACCTTTAGCTAACACACTTCCTTAATACTTATTAAATACTAAAAATAAGGCTAAAAATATTTACTAAATTAAGTATTTTAATAAATTTATAGTATTATTATTTAGTAAGTGGCTTGGTAAGGCTATTTATAATTATTTAATTTATAAAAGTTTATTTAATTTTAAGGTTTTTATGCTAAACTTTTTATTAAAGTTATAAGTTATAAATATTAACATGCTAAAATTTTAATTAATATTAAATATTAAAGTTAGTAAAAGTATTAATAATTTATTTATTATTATATTCAACTAAAAAATAGTATTAAAAATTAAATTATATTAAATTAAAAACCTAGTACTACTAGTAAGTTATTTTAAAGGCCTTAAATAAAATAAGTAATTTTATTTTAATTATTAAAATTATAACTAAGCGCTGCTTTATAACTTTTTATTTAATTAAATTATTATATAACTTATAAATATAACCTGCGCTGGAAAAGTAATTAAATTAATTAATAAGAATTATATTAAAATAGGCCTTATAAAAATTATATACCTTTAAAATAAGCTTATTTTTAAAGCTATTTAAACTAGAGTATTTAAGGGCTATAAAGCATGTATTATAAAAATAAAAAATAAGTTAATTTATTATATATTAATAATAATTTACTAGATTAACTAGGTGTTTTAATAATTAACTAATAATATAAAAAATATTTAAATAAGTAAGCGTGCTTGTATATTTAATTAAGTTAATTTTAAACCTTATTTTTTTAATTTATTAAGGTGTAGCAGTACCAGAGTTTAAATAAAGCTTATTAAAAAAAAGGTATTTTTAAAGGTTAAACTATTATATTTAGGTAAAATTAGTTTATAATTACTTTAATATAGGAGTTTTAATATAACTAAACCTTATATTTTTTTTTATTTTAAATAATTTAAATTTTTAAAAATTATTTTATTTTACTAAAATACTAGAGCTTGTATTTTATTACTAATTTTTTTTTAAAAATAGTTATAGTAGCTTAGCCTTTTTTAATAAAAAGGTTTATAATAATAATATTATTTATATAAATAAAAAAAATTATAAACTTACTAATATAAAGGCACTTTTTTTTTAAAAATTATAATAAAGCTAAATTTTTATAGTATTATAGCTAAATTAAGCTACTAAAAATAAAAAAACTTTTAAAGTTTATAAATAACCTTAAGGGCTTTTAGTAACTTACCCTGCTATTTATAATTATTTAAAAAGTAAAAATATATTACCTTTTTAAAGGTAGTATTAAAAAACATGTTAATAGTATTTTTTTAATTAAAATTAAGATTAAAAGTAACTATAAGCGCTACAAGAGCTTTAAAAACCCTTGCTAAGGTAATTATTACTTAATTTTTTTTAAAAAATTTTTTAAATTTCCGTGCATATAAATTTAGGCTTTAGCCTTAATAAAATAACTATTAGTATTAAATTTATAAGTAAAAACTTATAGTAAAAAAATTAGCTTGTTTATTTTTATTTTTTATTTATTTATTATTTTTTATACTTTTATTTTATAAAGGGCTCCTAGTTTAAGATTTATAGTCTTTAAAAAAAGGTTATAAAATAAATAATTTTTAAAATTATTTTAGCGCTTGGAAAAAAAAATAAATTATTTTAATAAAGGTATTTTTTACAGGGTTTTAATAAAAAGTGGAAAAGGTAAATTAAATATAATTAAGGTTATTTAAATTATTTAAGAAAGTATTATTTAAATTTAAATTATATATATAATTATTAGTATTATATTATTTATACCTACGCCTAAATATTTTAAAAAAAAAACTAAAGTTACTAGAGTTTTATTCCTTAAGCGCGCTAAGCTTAAAGGCTAAAAAAAAAAAGCTAGGCATACTTATTTATTTTTTTTAAGTAATTACTTACTAGCTAAATTAATAAAAAAATATTAAGATACTTAAAAGCGTAAAATTTATTACTAGGGATTTTTTAAATAGGCCCTTAAAGCTATTTATAAAGCTAAGTTTTATATAAGCCTTTTATAATAATAAGATTTAGGAGTTAGCTCTAGAATTAGTAAGTATAAAAACTTATTTAGTTAATTAAAGGCCTTTTTTTTACTAGTAATATTTTTAATTTTATTAATAATATTTTAAGCCTTATTTCTTGCTCTATACTTACTACTATTATTAATATTTTTTTTAAGATCTCCACCACCCGTGGCCTATTTATATTTAAAATACTTTTATTTTTTTTTATTTAAAAAATTTCCTAAAGTTAAGGTTTAGATTAATCTTTTTAAATTTATAATTTTAAAAAAAAATATTAAAAATTTAGGCTAAAGGCTCTAGTAACTTAATTTTAATATTAATAATAAAAAAGGGATTTTTTAAATTATATAATTTAAACTTATTAAAAATAATATTTTTACAGGCATGTACAAGCTACTTTTTAAAAAACTAGATTTATTAAATATTAAAGGTAATATAGCCTAGTAAGTATTTTAGTAAAGCCTTTAGTTTTATTTTATAAAAACTTTTTACCCAGGATTATCTTGCCTAGGTAAAATAGCCTAGTATTTTAATACTTAAAATATAAGGTTTTTTACTAGTAAAAGCTTTTTATAATGTTTTTTAATTTAGTAGCTTAATAAAAATTTAATTATTAATATAAGCTGCGGCCTTTATAACCCAGGGCTATATATTAAAAAAGATTTTTTTATAAAAAGTTATTATTTTTACTTTTTTAATTAATATACCACTAGAGCGCTTAGCTATACTATTTTAAAAAAAGTATAAAAAGTAAACTAGTTTTAGAGTATACCTTAAAATATAGTAAAGTTAAAAATATTATTATTAAATATAAGCTTATAATTACTAAAAAAACCTTAAAAGTAATATTAAACTAGGTTTAAATAAGCTTAGTATATTACTTAATAATATTTTTATACCTACTTTTTTTTAGTAAATATAGGCCTAGTAAAACTTGGTGTTTTTATTATAAAAGTAAATTATTTACTTTTTTTTATTTATTACTTTTTTTATAAAAATTAGGTTAAAGTAAACTTAATTAAATAATATAGTAGCAGGATTTCTAGGCCTTTTAAATATTTATTAAGAGGCTTATTTATATTTATAAGTATTATATTATTAAGGCAGTTAAAAACTAGTAATTTAAACTTTTTTAATTATAATTAATAAGTATTAAAGTATTTTATTATTAATATAGTTTAGGCACTAGTAAAAAGCTTTAAAATCTTTTTTAATATAAATTTTTTAAGTTAAGGTTTTAACTTTTTATTAAATTAATATATTGGCCTTTTTTTAAAGCTTTAAGTTTTTTTTAAACTTAACTATTTAAAGGCTAAATAAATAATCTTTAAAATAAAATACTAGTTTACTATTTTTAGTAATTAAAGTATTAAAATTTTAAAAATATTTAGCCTTTTTAAAAGGCCTAGCTATTAAAATATTAATATAAAAGCTAGGTATAAAGGCCACTTTACTAAAAGTAAAAGGTATTATTTTATTATTTAAAGTTTTAAAATAAAAAAGTACTAATTTTATACCTTAAATAATAATAGTTATATTTCCTGCTTAAATATTACCTTTTTTTAATTAATTAAAAAAGGTAAAATAGCTAAAATTATTATAAATATAAATAAAGGCACTAATATTAAAAATAAAGGTATTTTAAAGTATTAAATTACTTTAAATATTTATAACAAGTATATAGTTATAATATTTTTTTTTATTATAACCTAAGTAGCTAAAAAAGCTTTTTAAGCTTTTTTTTTAATTTTTTTTTATTTTTAAAAATTTATTTATTCTTAGCCCTTATTTTTTAAATTTTCTTATTATATTTATTATTTTTATTAAAAGCTTTACTAATTTTTTATTTATATTTTTTTTAGGTTTATACCATGGCTTTTTATATAATTATATAAAGTATTAATACTACTTTACTACTTAAAAATAGCTATATAAATAAGAAGGCTTGTTATTAGTTAATACTATTTTAAAAAAAATATTTAATTTTTTACTAAAAGTTATAAAGGCCACCACTTTAGTAAAGTTTTTAAAAAAGTTATTAGTTATAAAAAAATATTATTAATATTTAAATATAAACTAAAGGTAAGAAATTAAATTAGCACCTTTTTAATTTAATTAATTAGTATTTTATTTTATATAAAAGTTTAAATACTTATTAATTATTTATAAAAAGGTTATATTAACTATTTTATTTTTTAATTTAAGTTAATTAAGGTATTTAATCTCTTGGTAAGTATTTTTATAATTTTAAAGTTAATTATTAATTTTACCTTATTAAATTAAAGTATTTAAGGCTATAAAATAGTTATTAAATACCTTTAGTTTAGTTTTAAAATTAGTTAAAATAAATTATTACTTTAATTTAGTTAAAACCTTTATAGTAAGTTTATTTTAAATAAGTTATTAAATAAAAATAGTAATAATTTTTTAAATAGCTTTATTTATTTTTTAAATTTTAATATAATAATACTTAGTATTAAGCTAGTATTTATTATATATTTTAAATATTTTTTTAGTTATATTTTTAAAAGGCAACTTAAAAAATTTTTTTTTTTTTAAGAATATTTAGGTTAAGAAACTTTTAAATTTTTACTATTTAAGTAAAATAAAAAATCTAGCTATACTAAGCTAGCTAGTTATTTTTAAACTTAAAAATAACTTTTATACTTATAATATTATTAATAAAGCTTATAATAACTTTTAAATTAAGTATAAAAGTTAAAAATTAATTAATATTTATTTTAATTTAATAAAAAAAATAATTAATTATAAAGGGCTTAGTATAGCTTTAAAATATATATTTAAAGATATAAATAGCTTTAAAATATTTAAAAAAAATAAAAATTTAATAAGTTAAATTATTAAATTAATATTTAGGCTTATAATTTTAAGGCCCTTTATATATTATATTAATTAATAAAGCTATTAATTAAATACTATAAAAAAAATAAAAAAAAAGTAAGTTATTTATTAAAAGTTAAAGCTACCTAAAGGTTTATATAAATAATTTAAGCCTTTAAAAACTTATTAGTAGCCTAATTTTTTTACTAAAATAGTAAGGTGTTAAGCGCCTTACTTTTCTATACTAACACGGCATGTAAAGGCGTTAACAAATAAGAACTCCACCAAAATAAGAGATCTCCACCTTTGGCTGACAGGGATCTTCGCCTGGCCAAGGACAACGACAGGTATCCGGACTCAGAGCTTTTCTAGTTCAACTGCGATGCAAGGCTGTATACAAGCACCGATGCACTCGGCTAGGCATCAAAATCGATGTCTCGCTGCATCCCATACATTCCTTCGTAGCCGTGCTACCAAGCAAAGCCCACGTTGCGTCCTGGCCTCATGCCTGGAGTACCTGGGGTATAGAAAGAACAGGACTGCGCTTAGTCGAGCTCGACCAGTCCCAGTCCACGTCTCCACTGCCTTCCTTACTAAAAAGATTACCAACCGTTCTCCTTGTTTTCACTCGATTCCTCTCTAGTTCCTCAAAATCTTTTACAGCACACAATATTAACATGGGTAGATATTCCTCGGCGCCCGCGGAACCCGACCGCACCAAAGAGGCGAAATGCCGGGATCCGCGGACACAAACTCTCCAATCTGACGTCAAACTAAACGCCATCGGGAAATGCATGCGATACGAGTTTCTAGGCGCCAACGCGGAGGCTCGGAGCGTTGGGCCACCGCAGCGCCGATGGCAGCTTCTTAAACCACCTTGAGGCTCGCTGACCCTGCGGTCTTTACACAAGTTTTCTTCTCACGGATTTCAAGCTAAAGAATGGATTCCTCGGTCGAGACCAAGGAGGTGCCCTCGACTGACACTGCGAGCGCAGACAAGGATGAGACGCCGCAGGTGAACAACGAGGAGGGGGGCAGCTTTGGCGCGTACAAGGTGCGGACATTCCCAGACACGCGATCAAAACCCACCTATACTAACATTACCTTCAAAGAGAATATTCACCTTCGCCAGCAAAACCGAACTGACACTCCAAGGCATCGCGATCATCGTAGCATGCGCCTCAGGCGCAGGCATCGCGCTCCAGAATCTCATCTTCGGCCGCTTCATCACGATCATCACAGACTTCACGAACGGATCTTCAACACCAGCAGCCTTCCGCAGCGATGTCGCGGAGCTAGCGTACGCATCCCATCCCATCCCCTCTCTCCAAACACAAGACCAAACACACTGACACGTTGTACCAAAGCCTCTACTTCGTCTACCTGGGCATCGCCCGCCTCATCCTCTCCTACACGTACAACACATTCCTAACATACGCGGCCTACCGCATAATCCGCAACATCCGACACACCTACGTGCGCGCAGCCCTAAGCCAAGAAGTCTCGTTCTACGACTTCGGCACAGGCGGGTCCATCGCGGCCCAGGCAACCTCAAACGGCAAACTGATCCAGGCCGGGGCGTCCGAGAAAATCGGGCTACTGTTCCAGGGTCTGGCGGCGTTCGTCACGGCCTTCATCATCGCGTTCATCGTGCACTGGAAGCTCACGCTCATCTGCATCTGTGTCCCTGTTGCCACGATCGGCACGATGGGCGCGATTGCGGCGATCGAGGCCGGGCATGAGACGCGCATTCTGGGGATCCATGCGAAAGCGAATTCGTTTGCCGAGGGCGTGCTGGGCGGTGTTAAGGCGGTGCAGGCGTTTGGGATGCGCGATGCGCTGGTCAGGCGGTTTGATGGGGATCTTGGAGCTGCGCATGCGGTGGGCAGGAAGATTGGGCCCTTGATGGGGGTGTTGTTTTCGGCGGAGTATACCATTATTTATCTCGGTTTTGGGCTGGCGTTTTGGCAGGGGGTCCATATGCTTGCGAGCGGGGAGATTGCGACGGCGGGGGATATTTTTACGTATGTTGTTGTCTACTGCCGGTTGGGGTGTTACTGTTACTGATGTGTCCTGCAGAGTCCTTCTCTCCGTTATCATTGCGGCCATCAATCTCACGCTATTGGCGCCGTACTCGATCGACTTTAGCAGGGCTGCGTCGGCGGCGGCGCAGCTGTTCAAGCTGATTGATCGGGTGTCGGAAATAGATCCGTACAGCAAGGAGGGTCTTGAGCCGGAGTCGGTGGCTGGGGAAGTTGAGCTGGAGAATGTGAGCTTTGCCTATCCCACTCGGCCGAACATTACCGTGCTCGACGACTTCAGTCTTAAAGTCCCTGCGGGGAAGGTGACGGCTCTGGTGGGCCAGTCTGGCTCAGGGAAGAGCACCATCGTCGGGCTGCTGGAGAGATGGCATAACCCTAACTCAGGGACACTCAAGCTCGACGGGAAGCCCATTGACAAACTGAACGTCGGCTGGCTGCGGCGGAACGTCCGCCTCGTGCAGCAAGAGCCTGTCCTCTTCCAGGGGACCGTGTTCGACAACATCCGGTACGGTCTTGTCGGAACGCCGTGGGAGAACGACTCCAGGGAAGAGCAGATGGAACGAGTGCAAGAGGCAGCAAAGATGGCCTACGCGCACGACTTCATTTCCGAACTGACAAACGGGTACGATACCCCAATTGGTGAACGCGGCGGTCTCCTATCAGGAGGCCAGAAACAGCGCGTTGCCATTGCCCGCAGCGTCGTGTCTCAACCAAAGGTGCTCCTGCTGGACGAGGCAACAAGCGCCCTAGACCCCCACGCCGAATCCATCGTGCAGAAAGCCCTAGACAAGGCAGCAGAAGGCCGCACGACAATCGTGATCGCGCACAAACTAGCCACAATCCGCAAAGCCGACAACATCGTCGTCATGAGCAAAGGCCGCATCGTGGAACAAGGCACGCATGAATCCCTCATAGCAGCCGACGGCGCCTACGCGCGCCTCGTCAAAATCCAGAACCTCTCCGTCTCCGCGGAGGACCACAAACCCGCGGAAGAGGAGGACTCGGAAGAAGACAGCGTCAAGGCCGAAGACGCCCTCCACCCCACCTCCACAGCCGCAACCCTAACCCGCTACCCAACCTCCATCCGCGCCCGCCTCGAGTCCACCAAGAACCGCGATAGCTACGCGAACCACAAGCAAATGGGCGTCCTCGCCTCCCTCCTCTACCTCGTCCGCGCATGCCCGGAGCTAACATGGGCCTACATCGTCGTGCTCCTCGGCTGCCTAGGCGGATGCGCCATGTTCCCAGGGCAGGCAATCCTAATGTCACGGGTCGTCGACGTCTTCACACTAACCGGCGACGAAATGGTCAGCCGCGGCGACTTCTACGCAAGCATGTTCATCGTGCTGGCGGCGGGATGCCTGCTCGCATACGGGGCAATGGGGTACGCGACGAACAGCGTAGCGCAGCACTTAAGCCACCATTTCCGACGCACGATATTGCACGATATCCTGCGGCAGGATATCCAGTTCTTCGACCGGGCGGAGAACACGACGGGGGCGTTGGTGGCGCAGGTCGACTCGTACCCGCAGGCGATTCTCGAGCTGATGGGGTACAACATCGCGCTTGTGGTGATTGCGGTGCTGCAGCTGGTTACGTGCGGCGTGCTTGCGATTGCATACTCGTGGAAACTGGGCCTTGTTGTTGTGTTTGGGGGCATTCCGCCGCTTGTTGGGGCGGGCGTGGTGCGGATAAGGCTTGATGCGCGGCTTGATCGGAATACGTCGAGGAAGTATGGGGCTAGCTCGTCGATTGCGTCGGAGGCTATTACTGCGATTCGGACTGTGAGCTCGCTGGCGATTGAGGGGACTGTGCTGCGTCGGTACACGGATGAGCTGGACAGTGCGGTCTCGTCGTCTGTTAAGCCGATGGCGCTGACGATGGTCTGTTTCGGGCTGACGCAGTGCATCGAGTACTGGTTCCAGGCGCTGGGGTTCTGGTATGGTTGTAAGCTGCTGTCGACGGGGGATATCAGCATGTATAACTTCTTCGTCGCGTTCCTGGGCGTGTTCTTCGCCGGGCAGGCGTCGAGTCAGCTGTTCCAGTGGTCGACGAGTATCACCAAGGGCATCAACGCAACGAACTACATCGCCTGGTTGCATCAGCTGCAGCCAACTGTGCGAGAAACGCCCGAGAACCACGACAAAGGCCCTGGCTCCGGCTCACCCATTGCACTTGACAACGTCCGCTTTTCATACCCACTCCGCCCGGTCGCCCCCGTCCTCAAAGGCGTAGATCTAAAGGTACGCAAACACCTAATGCCACCCTGATAAGATAGTAGGATGCTGACTCGGCCAGATAAACAAAGGCCAATTCATCGCGCTGGTCGGCGCCTCCGGCTGCGGCAAATCCACCATGATCGCCATGCTCGAGCGCTTCTACGACCCAACCACCGGCAGCATCACAATCGACTCAACCCCGCTCTCAGACCTGAACCCGACCTCCTACCGCAACATCGTCGCGCTCGTGCAACAAGAACCCACCCTCTTCCAGGGCACAATCCGCGAGAACATCGCGCTGGGCCTGTTCAACCCGTCCATAGCGCCGCTCTCACCAACGAGCACCAAGCGCGCACATGCACCCGGCGCCGCAGACAATGCAGAGCCCGAATGGACGTCCGCATCAGACGCCCAGATCGAAGCGGCCCTCCGCGCCGCGAACGCGTGGGACTTCGTCGCGTCGCTGCCGTCGGGCATGCACACGCCCGCAGGCGCAGGGGGGACGCAGCTCTCCGGCGGACAGCGACAGCGGATTGCGATTGCGCGGGCGTTGGTCCGGGATCCGAAGATCCTGCTCCTGGACGAGGCGACGAGTGCGCTGGACACGGAGAGCGAGAGGATGGTGCAGAAGGCGCTGGGGGAGGCGGCGAGGGACGGGGACCGGGTGACGGTTGCGGTTGCGCACCGGCTGAGCACGATCAAGGGGGCGGATGTGATCTGTGTGTTTTGGGGGGGGCGGATTGTGGAGAGGGGGACCCATGGGCAGCTGGTTGCAAGGGGCGGCTTGTATCGCCGGATGTGTGAGGCGCAGGCGTTGGATTGATGAGTAAGACTTCGGTGGCTGGGGCAGTGGCTGGGCAGTGGCTGGGGCAGTGGCTGGGGAATGCTCAGCCACAGGCTGCATAATCCTTTGTGCTGCTTACATACATGTGGATGACAAATTCGCAGGGGTGGGGCAAGGCTTACAGATACACTGGGAATCCGGTACACGATGTAATATATACCAGGACCGCGAAGAGTGGGGCTGTTACCACTACTGTCAGTTGGCGCCGTGTATTTTACTGTCAGCGCGGTCTTCTCTGTAAATTACGCTACTACAAAGTCCTGTTGAGACTCCTGCAGCAAGTGGACATGGTGGCTTGCAGTTGTTGGGGACTAGTGATAATATTCAATCTTGCAATTCAACGAGAGTAGGGGAAAACAAAACAAAAACAACATCGAGAAAACTGCAATCCACTTACAAGTTCAAGGGGTGGAATACCGCAGCCAGGGGCCAGCCCCGGTGGGTACTCACCTGAGGAGGTACGATCATATCAGCCCTTCGCATAGTAGACCTTACCTGATCGCCCGTCCCCGGTCATATAAACGTGCTCCGCCGCTTTCTTGGCCTTCAGGACCTTGCCGTCCGGGCTCATCCTTGGCATCCTGTCGCGAGCTTCACGAACAAGCTCAACTCCACGCAGCTTATGCTGCAAGTCCACGTCCGGAGGATAATTAGGGTTCCCCTGGACAAGGTCTCCCCAGAGCTGGCCCAGCAGGGGGCTAAAATGCTTCTCGCCGAACTCGAAGGGATGCGGCTGTTTGAACCGTCTGATCTCCCACAGCATGTCGCGCCAGAGGCCGTCAAGCCCGGGGTTAGTGTCCACGTGTCTGCAGCGTAGAAGCAGGAGGGCCTGTGCCAGGGTATAGTCCTGGGGGACGCGCACAAAGGGGAGGTCGTACCAGGGGCCTGAAGCGCCGCCTTCTGCACGGGGTGGGAGGCGCGGGTCAATGGAGAGCGTGAGGAGCTCGTATTCTTTTTGCTTGGGGAGACCCAGCTTCAGGTCCGGCAGGTGGGGGATTATGTCGTTCTTTTTCAGCAGTGACACCAAGTATCCCGATCCTTGGCCGTTTGGCGGAGGCAGGTGGAAGTGTGCTGCTGCAACCGGGTGGAACCTGTTGAGGGCGTCGCCGAGGTGTGCGCCGCGGTCTTCCTGGAGTTCGGAGCACGAGGGATCCGTGCAATTCTTGTAGCCGGCTTTCGTGAGGGCGCCGGTTGCCTGTGGGACCTCGTTGTCTTGGATAAGGAACTCGATCTCCGGGAATCCGTGGTCCACGATGAAAAGGGCGAGTGCGGTCCAGCTCCACAGCATGTTGGGGATCTTCGCGCTGCTGAGGGTATTGCCTACCGCTGCAGCGGCGGCCTTGATCTCTGGGTATCTCGGCTGGGTGGTCATGATGAAGATGGTGGAATGAGATGACGGGACGAAAAAGATGGGATGATTGATCCGTGGTGAAGGGGTGCATCGTGCCGGTTTATATCCCATCAGCGGCGGTCAGTCTGGTCCTGGTCTCGCTTTGACAGCGGCTGAAGCGTTTATCCTCGATCTCGACAAGGCCTGCGACGTTTCAGGGTCGACCCTTGTCTTCGGTCTTTGTCATGGTTCATTGATGTGGTACCGCCGAGCGACGGCAAAGTGCTTCGTAAAGAAGCGCGAGGTGCACCAAGACAGAAGGACGAAGGACATCCCTGCGTTGGCTTGCGAGGCGAGACCTCGGCGATCTGGGATCAACGATTAGATGCGTGCGATGCTGGCTAAAGAAGAGGCTGAAGTCGGCCGGGTCGCTCGACGGCATAAGTCTAACGTGGAATATAGTTTCTGGCGCACTGGCAATGGATGTAGCCCTGTCGTTTTCGATTAGTTTCATGGACAAAGGGCTAGCAGGAATTGTCAATTGGCCACGTACTCTTAGGTCAAGGGCTTTGACTACTGAAACGCCTAGATCAAAGAATCATAATGAGCGACAATGCAGACCGGTTAAAGTCTGACACGGCCAAATACAACCTGAAACGCCTGGATCAAAGAATCATAATCAGCGACAATGCAGTGCTGCCGATGGTACAACAAAGGCAAATGCATCCCAGAAGACTGGAAGAACCATCGATAAACTACCGCAGAACATGGATGGGCAGCGAACTACGCGTGATACCAAGGAAGAAAGTGCAAGAAAAGAAGGCATGTATTCAAGATCTATATTCGATTCATCGAGAATGAAAGGATAACTGGCCTCTCATGCAGACCAAAAGCCGATCCTCAGCTTCTTCTTGAACCGTGATACTGCAGGTGGTGGTGTGTTCGAATAACGAGCCCAACTTTTCACCACTTTGTCCACTCCATCGTACTGGTCAGCCGATATCTCAACGGGGCCAGCGACTTTCAAGAGCTTCTCGATCCGGCCAATCATCTCCGCTCTCTGTGTTTCACACGACGCATCCCAAATCTCATTGATCGTAAGCAGGGCAGCGCGGACTGAGCCCGCATCAGACTCTCCAACTTTCTGAGACCTCGTCCGCTCACCCTCGGAGTCCGATCCGTTGTCGTCGCCCCCAAGCTGCTTCTTTTCACCGCCGCATTCTGTCTTGCCATCGGTCCGCGAGGTCGGCGCGGTGGCCTTCTGGGTCGCAGCTTTGGCCTTCGTCTTTGGGCGTTCTTCGACGTGCCCGTAGCCATTGGAGTGCTCCGTGAACCTGTAACTGTATCGCCATCTGTCCACAGGTTCGAAGGCCATCGTCTGCCTCTTCTTGACTCCTTCGGTCGTTGGCAGGGCGTCATGCGGGTCGCCGTTTGTCGCGGATCCGGTGGGTGCAGTGCTGGTCAGCAGTGGGTCACATTGGCTCGCGGGACCGTCTTCGTCGGGGACGTCTCGTTTGCCCACAGACACCACTGGCAGACAATCGAACATTGTCGGCTCGGTTGATGGTGCACGCGAATTGGCACGCGGATTGGTTGGGGTAGAGGATGAGACTGCGGCAGAGGACACCAGACAGGGGCGGCGATAATGGGCAGAGACGAGCAGTAGTGATCAAGGGCAGAGAATACAAAAGAGGAGTTTGTGAATGTGGTTGCTAAGCTCGAAAGAGCCCAAGCGCAGAAAGAGAAGGCGGGATCTGCGATTGCGTGTCTGCGGGAGTTCGCAGACAAGACAGGGGAAGGCAAAGGAGAGAGGAGAGGGGAGATCTGTTTGCACGATTGAAGAGCGCTCCAGAGCGCTCAAGACTGCAACAAAGAGAGATTTGGCCCGGGGTGGAGTGCATCTGAGCAAATGACAGCCGTTGTTGCTCCGGGATGTCTCATACTTCTCAGCAGCTCACGACCTTGTGTCACGATCACCAAGATGATTCCTCCTCCCCTGGGCAGGCTTCCTCCCCTGAGCAAGCTTCTTCTCCTGAGCAAGCTTCTTCTCCTGAGCAGGCTTCTTCTCCTGAGCAGGCTTCTTCTCCTGAGCAGGCTTCTTCTCCTGAGCAGGCTTCTTCGATCCGTCCTTCAAGCTACTCTGGAGCATCAATTCCCCAAAGCCACAATCAGCATGTCGGCGACAACACCCGAATCGTCCACTCCACAGCAGCAGGGGGAGGACCAGGAGGCGGCGCACACCTTCGACTACCAGCAGATGAGAGATGATCCTGGAAAATATGTTGGTTTGTTCGCCGGACGATGACTTTCAAGCGGAGAAGATGCACTGACGTTGCGCACCACAGGCTATCGCGGATACGGATACTTTGTTTCGTCGACCGATGACTTCGGCCAGTACAGAAGCTTTGACGCTCTAAACGCAACTGTCATGCTGCGTCAACAAGCTGAGATCGCGAAGATCGAACAAGACCTCGAAACCCGGGAACGCCAGCTTCGTTCTCCTGATCGCGCAGTGCACAATGGTACATTCCTAAAGAATCCAGATGAGGAACGCATGCGCCTGCTGGACGAGGCCCAGGCCAAGCTCGAGCAGTACTGTGAGTACATCGTCTCGCCAGTCAGGAAGCTACTAACCCAATGGATTCTTTGCCAGACCGGTACACCCATAGCTACGTCCAATTCAAGCAAGGCACATCGACTACGGAGCGCGAACGGGACAACTTGAAACGCTGGCACGGATGCAACAAAAACGCGATCGACCAGGATGAGAAGAAGTACATCCACAAGGAGGACCTTCACCGGATTCTCCCCAAGGCGATTGACCCGGTGCGGGACATCCTGCTTGGGTGGAAGTACTTCAGGAAGTTGCCCTTCTGGAAGAGCCCCGCGAAGGAAGAATTGCCCTACTTCGCCGACCCAGACAACGAAACGGTAGCGTCGACCGAGGACGAATTGCCCATCGAGAACCAATTACCCTACTACATCAGCCCCGGCCGCGTAACGGTCGCGCCGACCGAGAAAGTCGACAGAATGGCCAAGCTGGTGACGGCCACCATGGGGATGGTGCTCATCCTGGGTCCTATCTGGACCCTGGCCTACATCACAGAGCTGCACTTCCGGCTTCTAGTTGTTTCCATTGCTATCTCGGCCTTCGCATACTTCCTGGCTCATCTTCACCCGGAACCGTCGTATGACGTGTTTCCGCCTACCGGAGGGTAAGTCCTGGAGAGATGTTTGCCGGTGAGCACTCTACTGATGCTGAATAGGTATGCCGCGGTGCTCATGGTTTACCTGTCGGCAACATAGCGCCGATGCCTTGTTGTTCGATGGTGCGGCCGATGTCCACACCGTGCCACAACGGGACATCTCTGGCCGGTCACGCAAACACTCACGGTCGGATACACTGGGTCATGTTCGGACTGGCGTTTTGCACATGCAGGGATGTACTGGCTGGCAGTGTTCGAGTTCTGGAAAGCCTTGTGTTACCTAGCAGGGGAAGGTGCAAGCGATGCCTTACCTACGCGTTCGCTCATTTAATCCAGTTCCTATGTTATCTCGATTTCTTCCCTTGCAAATTCCATAGTGCGCGCCTCCTGAGCCTCCAGCGTCATCGCTCATCCCCTTCCTACTCTTCGGCCTTTGCGAACTATGCCACCTCCTACCTACCTAGTCCGTCCCATGACTCCGAGGCCGATGTGCAGCGATGGCGCTTTTCCCGCTCTCCCGGGACGATCATCTCGCGATCGCTATTGACGAGTATTGTTGTCGCAAAGTTGATCTCGCGATACCTAATTGACGGCTGCACATAGCCCCAGCGGCCTGGGATTTTCTCGACCGTAGGTACCCCTGTCGAGCTAGGACCACCTCGTAGCCCTACATCAACCCCACGACGGACTCAGTCGGAGTCAACCATTGAAAAGAGCTGCAAATCAAAGCATGCCTTACAGGGACTGCAGCCTTTGATTGGTGTCGGTATTGAGCGATAAGGCCGCAGAGGGCGCGATCACGTAGTCAACTCAAACTACCATACCTAGTACTCCGTAGATGGCAAAAGCCGACCGTGGGTTGACACTTGTGTGGCCCTGGCAGCTGTTCTGCCAAAGGCGGCAGCTAATCGGGACTAGCTCCCGCTGCTCTGGAAGATACGATTGGCCAGTCCTTTGACCAGCTGCCCTCTCATGTTTCTGTCTCTCTGGAGTCTTGACCGGACTCCGGAGACGATATGCCAGCGCGATGGTTGTATTCTAATGTAATCCGTCTCTAAGTATGCCTTACCCTATCGGTATCTTAATGTAGCTCGCTCTTGAGCAATTCCTTGACGGAACGTCTCAAGCGAGCTACACTACTCCCGGCCCTTCTTTCAGCGCTGCCCAAAATATATATCCGCGCCGCGCCCCATGCCAACAATCAAGCTTAGACACATTGCCCAGTCTCACAAGCCTGAGATTTGTCGCAACCATTTATCACAAGACTAAAAGGGAAGGCGGATTTTACTACCCTAGCAAAACATATCCTACATGTCCAGTTCAACGTGCGAATTCATGCAAGAGATGGATTTAGTTGGTCTTGATGGTGCGCATCACGGAGCAAAGGCACGGGATGGTATGGCAGGTTCATGGACTTGGAGTTGGGTGAGGACAAAATAGAGTGCGGCGACACTGGAATACATGGTCCACTTCCATGCGGGGGCCTGCCCCTTGCTGCTGCGAGCAATATGTACCATTGTACAGCAGTCTGCCTTGCATCGCGCTCGGGCCGATGCAATGAGAAGTCAAGAACCTATTTGATGCGTGGTATTAATCTTGACAAGTAAAACACTGATACAATGTGTACGGTAACTGGCTTGTAATCATTAGGCAAGACGTATTACCAAGACAATTTGCTGTAAGTAAATACTGGTGCTGGACTTTATTGGGTTAGCGTAGCAAGTGGGCCACTTCTAAGCTTGGTCTAGCACACATTCCAAGGCAGTGCATGATCACTGCATAATTACTCTAGAGCCACTGTGCTAATATTATGCAAGCACTACACAAGCACAGCATAACCACATATCCACTTTATAGGTGGTGCATAACCACTGTATAAGCGCATAAACGCTCTGTAAGCACTGCATGAATATGTCTTGATTAGCACAGCCACTGCATAATGCACGCATACCAGCTGCACAATACTTGCATAATCCTGTATCACTGCACAATGGACCAAACTACGCAGGCTCAATCCACAAATATCAAAGGACGCTGCCGAGCAGCTACATGGGATAGAGGGGGTTGCACTTAAACAGCGCAAGTACCATGACCCCATGTCCGCCAGCACAAAGTACCTCACAACCATCCTACGGATGACCGCTGCCTTGATCCAGCGACATGCCAAATCCCCGACCACCAAGATTTCACCCATCAGGCAACAAGCCTTGTCACAAGCCTCGCCCACCGAATGCTCTGATACCATGCATTTATTCAGGAGCTCTGAAGAAGCGTCCATCTAAGCCCACGGGTACCTTACCCCACGACCCAGATTCACCCCAAACCCCCCTGCACCTCCCGAGCCGCCAAATGAAGAATCAACCTCGCATACCCGCGATGCAAACGAACCGCCCAAGCAGGGAGGATCTTCTGTTCATCCAGCGCCCCCTCTACCAGCACAACCTCGTAATCATGCGCCGCCGAAAACCGCACCTCCACCATCTCGCCCCCGCCTTGGACACGGAATGGCTCCGAAACGCTCATCTCGTGCCGCCCGCCAGACATCAGGCGCCACGGGTACCCCCACGCCGCGATCCTCTCGAAGAACAGACGCGGGGCATCGGGCATTGACCACGAAACGAGGAGGCCGTTTCCGTTTTCTCTCGGCTCGCGCTGGACGGTTAGGGCGCCGTTGAGCAGGGCGCGCGGGCGGTCTTTGGCGTCGGGGGAAAACCCGTCTTGTCCGAGGTCGCCGGGGTCATAGTGGGCCTTGGTGAAGAGGCCGATGAGCGAAGACTCGGTTCTGAGAAGTTGCGAGGAGAGCACGGAGCGCGCCCAGGCTTCTTCGAGCGCGGTTTTATTATTGGATCTTGGATCTGGACAGCGCGATTGCGCCTGTAGCGCGCGCAGGGGAATTCGCGCGGCGTAGATATCGACGTATGCGCAGTGCTGGCTTGGTTTTGCGGGCGTGCGGAGCGCCTCACTTCCTGCTGCTGCGGGGGGTAATGCCGGATATATGGTTTCGAGGTGGGCTAGCCCTAAGTGGACTCCGTATATTGTGGCAATTGTTGGAGTTGCTATGTATGCGATTGCTCGAGCGAGGCGTTGCGTTGGCATGTTGTGCGTGATTGATGGTGTTAGTGCAGGTACTATGGTGGAAAATTGAGGCGGCCCGCGGTTATATATAATCTTGGAACCTTAAGCGGGAGTCAGCGGCTGGCTGAGGTGGGTCTGTGGGGGCGGCGGAATCGGCCCGTCGGCGTGATGGATCCTCCGGATAATTTACGAGCACGAGGTCAACACCACGACGTCATGGCCCAAGCGGCCGGGCCACCCGTAGACCAGAGTCCTGTAATTTGTATACCGACCGGCGTTGAATCTACGGGCAGCCATTGCACGCACAGTCGAGCTTAACAGTACTTCACAATAATCCGCTCCACCTGCTCGATCCAGAGTTCATCGTTCCTGCTCTCGGAATTCGTGGACGGGGTTGAAAAGCCCGCATCGGTAGAGTAGAAGCCCAAGAACGGCGAGGGGTCGCTGAAGTCGAGATCGTGACATCTTCGACAAACTAGGACAAGCGCTTCAGACAACCCGGCGCTCTTCAGGCGTTTCCGGCACCCGCCGCAGCTCATGGGGTACCGGAGGTCGTCTTCGCACACCCTCATCTTGGCCGCTTGCCTGAATACCGCGAGGGCTGCGTCGTCGTCTTTCAGATACACCAGACATTTGGCTAGCTTGTAGAAGTCGCCTGTTTGCCCGTTTGCTATTCTTGCTGCGAATCGGCCAGCGCTATCTTTTAGCATCGCGCGCCGTGTGTCGCGGTCTGTCCGTGTATACGGGACATCGCACCATTGCGCTAGCCCGTCCAGCATGGACCTATCGCCAGCCGCGAGGTCAAACGGTGTCTGGCCGTAATAGTCGTGTCGAACAGGGTCGGCGCCGCGGGACAGAAGCACCTGGACTACCTCGGGGTGTCTGTTTGCGACGGCCGCATGGAGTGGTGAGTAACCCTCCCAGTTCGTGTTGACGTCGACTCCCTTGGAAATTAGCTCGTTTAGCAGGTGCATATTCCCGCATTCGACGGCCATATCCATCACCGTCCGACCGGTCTGCGACCTGACCATAAAATCTGCCTTGGTAGATATGTGCTCAGCTAGAATCGCCTTGAAGATCTGGAGGTTAGGTCCTAGGGTGGCATAGTGGAGCGGAATGCGACCGGCGTCATCCCTCGCACTGATGTCGGCCTTTGCTCTAAGCAGCATAGAGAGAATGACGCCGGAAGAGTGAGTTGCCGCGATGTGCAATGCCGTCCGCCCGTGGTTGTCCCTGGCTGAGAGATTTGCTCCGCACTCGATGAACAGCGATGTGGCCGAAACATTGAACACGGACACCGCCAGAAGCAACGGGGTGTTCCCCTTGTAATCGGCAGCGGCAAGCGAAGCCCCGTCGATGAGAGTCTCCAAAAGATCATGCCGTTTCAACCGGACCAACGTATGGAGCGCCGTCGACCCGTCCCTGCCCTGTACACTCGGCTCAGCCCCCAAATCAAGCAGCTGGTGAATCACATCCGGCGGACTAAACTCCTGCAGCGCAATCTGCAGCGGCGTCACCCCATCCTTCGTAGGCCGCGCGACATCACCCCCAAATCTCTCAACAAGACGCGCCGAAAGCGACTTCTCCTCCTTGGCCACAGGCTCCATCGGCGCAACTTTCTCCTTCGACAGCGCCATAAGCAACTGCACCGCCTCCTTATGCCCGTTCTGCGCAGCAACTACCAACGGATGCCTCGCCGTCCGATGCAACGGCTCAACCGTCGCCCCGTAATCCATTAGCAACCGGATCATCTCGCAGTCCCCCGTGCTCGCCGCCTGGTATATCATGTCCCCGTTCCGCGCCACATCAAGCCACCCAGTCGCATTATCAAGCATGAACCGCACCAGCCGGATGTGCCCGTAGTAAATCGCCCGGCTCACCGCATGCTCATAATTCGCCCGCTCCACCGCCGTACTCGTCGGCGTCACGCCCAGCAGCAGACGCACAAGCTCCTCATCGCCATGCTGCGCCGCGAGCAACAGCGGAACGCCCCCGTTACTCGTGCTCGGCAGCGGATCGGCCCCCGCCTCAATCAGCACGCGCGCGACATCCGTATGTCCCACTCGAAGCGCCTGGTAGAGCGCCGAGAACCCGCCCACCGTCGCCGTGACGTCTGCGCCTGCGTCCAGGAGGTTCGCGACGGTCGTGAGGCGCCCGTGCTCGGATGCCCAGGTCAAGGGCGACTTTTTGCGCCCGTGTTCGTCGAAGGTGTATGTTGCTGCGCGGCGGTGGAGGCGGGGCTGGAGGAGGGTTGTCAGCTGGCGGCACGAGCGCAGGAGGCGGTTTAGGTCGGGGATTGTGAGGGTGTCGGCGATGGAGAGGATGATTTCTGCGGGGAGGTTGAGGAGGCGCCGGCTTTGGATGGGAAGAGAGGGGGAGGAGGAGGCCATGTTGGGGCCTGATGGACCTGGAGAGGAGGTGAAAGTGGTGAGGCTTGTGAGGGGTAGCCTGGCTTCCAACGCGCGTCGCAGCTCTCTGCTATTGGCGGCTGACCCTTGGCTATGACCAGGCTGGCCTAGCGGTCTGTTTAGTTCTGTATCATTAGATTTCCATGACGTAGTCTATGGTGGGGTGAGATATCTCTCGGAGATCTTATCACCATCCCTTTTCAACGCTTCTCGATTAAGTGGGCTTAAGATTGACTACCCTAGCATGAAAGCCTCCAGAAATGGCCGATCTGTAAAACGACTAGACGATTATGGTTAGGAACAAGCGCTTTCCAACCTTAATGTAGGTTTGCTCTGTGCCATGGTGGGAGCATTTTTGTACGGCTTTCTCACGACCGACCACGGTAGAGATTGCTAATGTACCGTTGGGTGTCGTTGAGAGCTAGCACAGCCATGATGCATGGTATACGGCCCAGGATAGGAATGATCGTCAGGACAGGGCGTTCCAGTACTGCAATTCTGCTTATCAAGAGCTTTAGAAAGACTGGGGAATGATTATGCTTCTGTAAGCTCCATCTCATTGGCATCAAAGGGATATCGAGTGTCTGGAGGCTTGGTTAGGGCTCGGAAATTCCAAATGCATATAACCTCATCAAAACAAGTATAAAGGGGTCAAACCTACTGACACTCCAACCTAACTAGTCTCGATATGGCTCGCATACAGCGTCTTCTTTCAGATAATATCTGCTGCCTTGTTGCAGACGTGGTATGTGGGCGTAAGGAGAATCTGGCAATGACAGCACTCGGCAAGCGCTCAACCTGCAACAGGCAGCACGTATGATTTCTTCTCAAACGAATTAACCTAAAGATATCCCTGGACTTCATACCTACCATCTAGTGTACCGAGGAGACATTTATATCCACACCCGTCACTCCTGCCCATTCGCAACCAAGACCCTCCCCCCATCTACGCAAAGCGACACCCCATCCACATACGCCTGTTTCCGTTAGCCCATGTATCACCCTAGACTGCTCTTTTACCTAGGTAACCTTCCAAGGAAACTCACCCCAGCCTTCGAAACAAGATACAGCACCGTCCCCGCAAGATCCTCCTCCCTCCCCGCCCTCCTAGCAGGAACCTTGTCGAACAATCCAGCGAACATGTTCCCCTCCGCCCCAACAGGGTTCATCTTACTCGGCACGACTGCATCCCTCATCAGCAAGGCACCTATCCCTCCACAGAGCCAAAGAGCTCGTGAGTCAGGGTCGAGAACATACACCCCGGATTCACCCCCACAACACGCACATACCACCTCGCAAACTTCGCCGCCAGCAACCTAACCAAATGGTCCGTCGCCGCCTTACTAGCCGCATAAGAGCTCAAATCCACATTCGTAACATTATGCATGCTCGCACACGAACTCATAACAAGCATGACCCCGCGTCCTTCCTCCGCGCCGCGGCCAGCACCCATGCATCGGGATCCATCTCCACCCGGACCAGCAGCAGCAGCCTGAGCAAGAAGCGGCAAGAACGCCACGCCCAGGAAATAATGCGCCGTTGTGTTGATGTTAAACGTATCCTCCCAGTCCTCCTCTGTCCGTGAAAACATGGACTCCTGCAGCGTCGACAGCGGCGCAGTCAGCACGTCACATTGCACCGGTGGATCGCGGCGGATGCCCGCGTTCGAGACTAGGATGTCGAGGGTTCCGTTTTCGCGGGACGAGATGTACGCTGCTAGGTTTGCGATTGCGGCTTTCGAGGAGAGATCGCAGGCGTAGCCGTGTGCGGAGCCGGAGGAGAGGGTTTGGGTTGCTAGGGCGTTGAGGGTCGAGACGGTGGGGGTTATTGGGTCGGTGGGGAGGGCGACGATGTAGACGTTTGCGCCGTTTGTCACGAGGCCCTGGGCTGTATGAGAATGGGTTTTTGGTGTTTATGGAGGGACTGGGTGGACGTGCCTTTGCTATCATCAGGCCGATGCCGCTGCTTCCGCCTGTGACGACGGCGACGCGGCCTTTTACGCTGAAGAGGGTTGAGATTTCTAAAGACATGATCGAGACTGTTTTGATGGAAAGAGTTGGATTGCTCATGGGCTGCAATGGTCTCCTTTACATATAGGCCATTCTCGCGGACCACGATCGGAGCCTCCGAAACCCCAACTTCGACCACCTGCACTCCCACAACCACCGCACATTGCACTCAGACAAGAAAGCCCAAGCCCGATAACTTACTTTTTACTCCTCCTTATAATACCCCCTCGTCCTCTCCTCCGCCAATCCCAAACACCCCTCCGTAGTCTCCGTATCCCTGGGTATCAATTTGACCCTAAAATCCCTCGGAATCGCCACAAGCGCACTCTTCACCTCATTATAGTCCACGTAGTCCGTATTCGGCGGCGCCTCCTCACTAGCCACAATCCTATAGCTGCACAAGAGCCGCACAAGAGCGCAGTACAGCAGCCGCGACGCAATGAATTGCCCGGAGCACGCGCGCGACCCGGCTCCGAAACTCAGATGCGCTAGGCCCTGCGATGGGATTTCCGTGGGCGGGTTGAGGCTTGACAGCCAGCGCTCCGGGTTGAATGTGTTGGCTGTTGGGCCGAAGTGGTCTGTGTCTATATTCCACGAATTCATTAGTATCCTGCAGGTGGACGGGGGTACTTGCAGGTGGGTGGGGGGCGTACCATGATTCCCAGCCTGCGCATTGAAGAGCACCATCGTGCCCGCCGGAATCACCGCGCCATCCCACTGGATCTCCGTGACCGTCTTGCGCGGCAGACTCATCGACGAGACGGTATAGTACCGCCCCGCCTCCTTGATAATCGCATTGACGTACGGCACCTTTTCCTCCGTCACTGCAGCGGTCCACGCATCCCGGACATCAGGATAATACCGCTTAATATCCTCGTACGCGCGATCCTGCCAGACCTGTCCCTCAGGCGTCGAAAGCGACCCCAGCGCCGAGGTCAACGTGCCAGGAATCGTCTCGAAGCCGCCGGAGACAAGGGAGAGACAGATACTCGAGACCTCGACGCCGGAGAGCTTGGTCTCTTCGTCTTTGAGGATCGCGGCGGAGATGCAAGGTTTGTCTGTGCCTTTCTTTATCATCGCGCGGACGCGGTTGAGGAGGAGATCGAGGTACTTGTCTCTGCGGCGGCGGAGGTCTTTCGAGCGGGCATTTTTCTCGTTGTTGGGGATGTACCGGAGGAGGGGGACGTAGTCTTGTAGGTTCTCGGACGCGCTGCGCAGTAGCGAGATGGCTGAGCCGACGTGGAGGATCTCGCGGAGGAGGTCGTCGTAGACCTCGTCCATGCGGATGCCGTAGCATAGCGTCAGCGTCGTGTTGAGCGCGTACCGCTGCAGATACGGGCGCACGCTAACCTCGCTCTCGCCGTTCTTGCTATCGCGGAACAGATCGCGGACGATACAGTAACTCTCGAGGTCGAACATGGGGTGGTAATTGCGGAGCGCTGGGCGTCCGAGCGCAGTGCCCGCAGCCTTGCGCTTCTTGCGACACGACTCATCCCAAGGCGACGAGCCGATTGTGTACCCCTGTGTGCTGGAGATGACGCCGTGGAAGGTATAGAGCTTTGGACGGTCGATCAGGGCGTTTTGGTGCGAGAGGAGCATTCTGCGGCAGTCGGTGAAGGAGTTTACGACCACTGCGCGCGTGTTGCCGAGTTTTATTTGGAAGACGGAGTGGCTGTACTTGCGCCACCAGCGCTCGCAGACGGAGGCGTGGTCGTCGCCGAGCTTGAGGAGGTGGCCGAAGATTGGGACGGCGCCGGGGATGGAGGGGAGGTTTTTGATGTGCGGGATGTCGGTGGCCCAGGTGTATTTGTAGAGGAGGTAGATCAGTGGTATGAGGAGGAGGGCTGCGGAGCCTGGGAGGGCGGCAAGGTGTGCCGTGATGTCGTGGTCGATCTTCATGGTGATGCCGTGATGCTGTTCTGTTGCTGACACTGCTGCAGGATTGGTATTTAAGTAGTTGATCAAATGGTCTATATCAGATGGAGTTTGGCAAATCTTGTTGTGCCTTTGATGGAAGATTTGGAGAAGGGCATGATATGATAGATGTCGGACAGTCCGAAGTCTCCAACCTACAGATGTACCCAGTTACCCCATCCCCCACTGATAAGACTATCTGCTCAGTATATCACCAGAGTGCGACCGCAGCCTGTCCAACACCGTCCGCACCATATTCTGAATCTGGCCAGCCGACGGAAACTTTCTGCAAAACTGTTCCAGCATACCCATTACCAACTCCAGATCCTCAATTGCCCTCGTCTTTTCAAGTTCGAAGGGCACTGTATCGGGCTGTGCAGTTGTGGAATACATTAGCGAGAGGGCTGCATTAAAGACAGTCATCAGGTTGAGCCAGTTAAATGCAAACCGCTGCTGCCGGTAGAGATTGTTGGCCTCGCGAATGGCCATCCCAGAAGACTCGGCTAGGATTTCCATGCTACTCACGTCCAGAACTGTCTGACACGCCGAGGGTCGATACAGGGTGATGAGATGAGTATAGTAGTTAAGGTCAAACCAGCTCGTACACAGATGAGGAACCTTTGACTTGCAATCCGGTAGGGGGAAGGGCATGCTACGACGCCATTGAATGAGGCGTTTGTGGAGACCTTCCCTTGTTGCTTGTGCAGCTGGTAAGTTGCTGTTCGAATGACGCTGGCCGGAATGCAAACTTGTTCCAATGGCGCTTGCTATCCTTCGAAGCTCGAGGATGTGCAGCGGCACTGCCATGCTAGTGGGTTCCAGCTTGGCTGTTGGGATGATGCCGACAGGTGTGATGTTCTCATCGTCCGCGTCGGCAAAGGGCTAAACGAAGGTAAGCAAGTTGAGATAGGGCAATTATTGCGGTGTTTACCTCGGCCGTGATGTCCTCATCCCGGATAGCGAACGGACGGCCTAGCGCCATCGACACCACCCTGTTGTAAGTCATGTTCAGCGTATAACTTGGTCATCGGGTTTGGTAAGCCTACCGATCCATCATGTAAAGCGAGAAGAACAGTCTTTTCTGATAGTCGGCGTTATCCGGTGTAAGTGTCTCGTAGACTTCACGTGTGTGTAGCCCCATTCCAATAGCCATGCGGGCAGCAACACCGACCAAGAACCATGTATCTAACACTATTAGCATAAGTGCAAGGATAAGCTGAACGGTAGTAGCTCACTTGGTCCCGCGCTATTGAAAAAGGAATATGACACCTGAAGCATTAGAACCTCCAAAGCCGGCTGCAAGCGCATGAGCACCGTAACTACTATAGACCTAGATTACCTAGGTATGTTGAAGCACGTACCAAGTCACCACATCCCATCGCAGCCTCAAAGTAAGACATCGCCTTGTTAAACAGTTGAATTGACTCGGTCTCGTCCATCAATGTGACGGAGCAGTACGTGGTCGACCCAATAGCCAGGACCATCCAGATGCGAAACTGCCAGAGGGGCGATAAAGTAAGAGCGCATAGTGGATCAGCGTACGCTGCCCAGAGCGTTTCAATGAAGCACTGCTGTTGGATAATGGGATATAAAGTGTGAGAATGTGCAAAGTAAAAATCGAGCAGGAAGCTGATGTGGCCGGCGTCCAGCTGTGACAGGTCCAATGGGTTGTCGCTTCCTTGCAGGGTGGGATCGACGGGCAGCGACGTTAGATGCTGTGGAGAATCGAGCATCATATCAAGGTCTAGGAAGTCCAGTGTGTCATCGAATGTGGGCATCAAGTCCTCCTCACCAGGCCCCCCCTGCAGCGCATCCCCGTCCCCAAACACGAAAGCGTCCTGGTCCGGCGATAGTCTGCGCAACACGGTCTGCGTGAGCTTTGCAAAGGCGACACCTGATGACGAACCAACGTATCGCTCCGCTGTTGCTTCGAGAGATAGCATCTTGAGCCCGTCAGCTAGCGAGGTGGATCGTCGGGTGCGAGTAACTGGGGTTCCGCTTGCGACTGGTTCTATATGGCCGATCACATCAGGCATTGTCGGGGGTGTAGTGATATTGATCGGCACTTGTTGAGCGCTATCGCGTTCCTCTGGACTGTTACTTTTGCTCGATGCAGTTGGCGACGACGCTGTCGTCGTCGCCGTCGCGACGGCCAGCTGCTGTTCAAGTTCCGCAACACGGCGTTCCAGGCCCCGGACATATCTATGCAGAGAGTTCAGCACATTGTATTGGTAACACAGGAAGAGGAAGCTAACGCACTCAATCGAGAACGAAGCTTCTTGGAGACTATCCTGCGGGAAACTGCAGAGGACATTCGCTTTGCGGCATCCATTACACTCAGGGAGCATCTTGTCGCAGCGCTTTTTCCGGCGATAACATCGCTGGCACGATACTTCAGCTTTGCCTCGAGGATTGGTGGTCTCCAACATGATGATTTGGTGATGGGAAGGATGTCGAGATGAAATTCAGGTGAGGGGAAGTGTTGGTTATCATTGAATCCTGCAGAGATAAGGCTGCACTCCCCTGTCGCTTCCCCACCGTCGGCGATTGGACTGATTGACCTTGGCTGATGCTGTCCGTATCTTTCCCCGCATACTCTGGGCAATGGCCGCATTGATGGGTATTTACTTGTACACAGTCCCTGTATTCGATCTGGCCTGAGACGGTGGGGTTGTGCTGTTTGTGAAGGTGAAGTTGGAAAGTTCATAGTATTCCGTCGTCTCTCGATATGCTTTGGGATCGCTCGGGTGATCTTCTAGGTTTTCTAGAAAGTTGGTACGATGTCAGAATAAAGAGGGTTCTGTCAACATTTTGCTGTGGGCATGCCGTAGAGCGGTTATATAAAATCATTCTTCAATGCACATCAGACAACCCAACCACAACAACATGAACACCACCATACACCTCATCCATAACCCTGACCTCTCCCTAGAAAATTGCCGTCGCCTTAACCTCAACCAGAAACCTCTCATCCGGCAACTCCCTCACTCCAACCGTCGCCCGGGCAGGCGCAGATTCCCGGTCCCTCCACACCTTATTCCACTCCTCGTTCATTCCGGAATATTGACTCTTCGTATCTGTGAGGTACACAACCGCATCAACAACATTATGTAGATCTGCTTTTCCGCCACTCGCGCCGTGTATGATCTCCCCGATGCGTCGTAGCACGGCGGCTGTTTGGACGCGGATGTCTGCGCTCCATGTTCCGTCGGGGTTGGTTGTTACGCCTTCGAGTTGGCCATCGGGGGTTACGGGGGCGATCCCGGAGATGTAGATTGTTGTCTTTTGGGAGGGGGAAACCAGCCGGGCGTGAGGGTAGCGGGTGAAGCTTGGGGGTGCGGAGGGGTTCAGGAGGTAGGGGTGGCCGTTTGGGGAAGTCATGGTGTTTGTTTGGAAGGGAAACGAGGTAGAACGCTTTTTGTGATTATATCTATTACCCCGCGGTATCTACGGAATTTATCTACTTTGGAACGTGGCGGGGAATCCGAACACGCCTATGTAGTTGGAGGTACGGCCAGTGCGTCGGGTCGGTGATCCCGCACCGGAATCCATATGGGTACCATTACCTGAATGCTGTAGATACGCGAACTGGGCAGGTTCTTCTTAGCTTGGAAGAGCTCCCTGGAAGCTACCTAGGGTACCACTGCCATACGAACGGCCACCACGCCCAGCCTAGCAAGGCATCCGCCTGTTAGGGCTTAGAGTATTTGGAAAGGTGAAGCAGAACGACTGTTTCCTCAAAGTACGTATTTTTTTGGACACAAACTAGGTACGACAACTAATTAGCCACCTGCCCAAACCGAGATTTGCCGGCACAAACTAGCGAGAGTTGACTTGCAGAGTGGCTTCCGACCGTCGTAGATGGAATCTCTCACAGCGACCCCATTGCGGAAAGAGAAAGATCTACCAGGAGCAAGTTAAATCATGTTAACAGCCGGCCATTCATCGCCAATTCGCGTCTGCGCGAGTCTTGCGGGTTGCGCTCGGGCATGGACAGGACTCTAGCTGAAACATTCACTCGGCCGCGATTGATCTCAACCTCTTAACCCTAAATATAGAGCTACCAGCAGCAGAAATGTAAGCAAACCGACATAAATTGACTGTCGCAAGCGTGGAGCCTCAACATTGGGGAAAATGGACATGCCAGATGCTACCGTTTCCTCCGCGTGAGGTACTGCCGCATCAACTGACCGCGAGGGCGCTATGAATAGAACTAGAGAATCTCTCTGGACGTGTCTCATCCCGTCATGCCGTAAGCTAGCTAGCTGGAATAAGCAACTTCCTGCGCTGGGTTGAGGCGCAGCCGGAGCCCTAAATAGTAGCCTACCGTACCCGCTAACCCCCGGAATCGGGATGATCGACGGCTTCGCAAGCTTAAAGTTCCGCCTACGATCGGTCATTGGCGATCATGTACATAGCCACAGCCGTGTTTGATTTGACAGTATTGAGCTGGTGAGACAGCTGTGGCTGTCAGCAGCAGCGATACATTCCTATTCGTTGAAAACGTGGCAGGTGTTTTACGTGCGATCCAATCATACCGGGATTCAGTCAGTCTGAGGTGAGCTTGCGAGGCATCTGAGAGACAGGTATGAGACATGGTATTCCTGTTAAAGAGTCACGTTGTCATGGGAAGAGTAGAAATGGTATATAAAGACTGCCATCTTTGTGATGGATCTTTCACAGGCAGCATCACAGCACACCATTCCATACAATCCCATTCCCATCAGAGTCTAGACACTCTTTGCCTTGTTCAACCTTGTCAAGCTACACCACTCCCATCAAAATGAAAGCCACCCTCGCCGCCATCGCCCTCTCCGCCGTGAGCGCCCTCGCCGCCCCAACCACCCAGCCCAGTCCCACCAAGCGACAAGACGCCGGACACCCCTACACCATCTCCTTCATCTCCCTCCGCCATCTAACCGAGAGCAACACGTACAACTTCCAGTTCACGGCAACAAACTACTTCGACAACGGAGACCCGCATTTCTCGACAACCTGCCAGACGGCCTGGTACGCAGCGCCCTCCTCCTCCATCCCGCTCAATCTAATCTCATAACCCTCCCAGGAACCCCTCTGTCCCCGCCGGCCCGGAGAACCCCCAGCCCTGTGCCTACGACGCTTTCTCCTTTTACTTCCCGTCTGGCATCCAGACGCTCCAGAACTACGGGCTTACCCTCGTTGGTCCGAATGGGACTGTCTCGGGGGAGATTGTCTCGGGGCCGAAGTACCAGTGTGGGCCGTATGAGGGGCAAATCGGGGGGATTGATTATGAGTGTAAGAGTACCAATGGCGGGTGGTTTGTTTTCCCGTTGGTTTAGAGGGGTACCTAGTTTGGGTAGGCTGTGCGGGCAGTGATAGATGGGTTGACCGTTGAATGGGGGTGTAACGTGTTATGTTGGGGATTTTGGTCTTGTTGATTTCAACGTTTGCTTGATGTTGCACCCTACAAATTGTTTATTGGAGATGGAAAGCTTGATATGTACCGCCCAGGGCCCATGATAAAGCCAAGCTGACAATACATGCTCTCATGGTGTTGGATACATGGTACCCATTGTACCCTGCCCTACCTAGATGGCTTGTTTTCTGACCGCAGCATTCATTTTTTTCAGCCTTTCACCCATTATTACCTTGTTACTGGACAGCATTTATCCTTCTCACGGCGTCTGTCCCTCGACCCAGCGCAATTAACCCGTTATACCGGGCTTGTCCCACCGTTATTGCACAATGTCCAAGACAGACCATACGATGATACTGCCCTGTCAAGATCGACCGAGTGGCCCTAAAATGATGCAGCTAGAAAGAAGCTAGGGCTTGGATCCCCCTGTCAGTGATGCGACAGCTATACTAGAGACTAGGAATCTCACCGTGGAGAAATATGGGTGGAGATACTTGTTTTCGCAAGAATTATCAAAAATGATATAACGCGGACGGTTCAAGGGACGTGGTTTCATGCTAGCCCTATGCTTAGGTGCTGAATGCAGGGGGGATCCCGGCAAGGCGGATGATGATATGACATTGGTACAACCAAATAGTGCAATCTTCTGCGCTCGGAGTAGGGTATGTGAATGAGTGGTGCCCAATGAGGACAAAGGAGATGTTCAGCTTATCGCACAAAGACCATTGTCTCCCATTCACCGGTCATGCTATTGATGACAGGCAAAGTCTCCATGTTTGAACAACACGAAAGACGCTTTCAACAGGCTTCCGACAAAGAAGTCCAAACAACCCCATTGTACTCGCTAACAAAGAAACCATCTCACCTTGAGCTCGTCAGATCCGCATATAAAGACCCCATGGATCCCTAGCTGCGTTTGAATGCTCCCTCCAGCTGTTCTTGCTAACCACTCACACCTTTACAACTCTTAGTGATCTAGGGGTACCTTTAAATAAGGGCTCTAGATGCTTTAAAATTATTATAAATATATATTTTTACTATCCTAATTTTATTTTTAACTTTTTTTTTCCTTTTTTATTACTTCCCGCGGTATAATAGCTAAAATTAAGGTATGTACCCCTAACTAGCTTATAAATATTAACTTAGCTAACTTTACATGGCTATAAAATTTTTTATTCCCCTTTAACCTTTATATTATAAAAAAGTAAAAAAAAAAAGGCCCTAGCAAGCCTATTTTTTTTTTTTTATTATTAAAAATAATAGCATGTTAACTTTTTAGCCTGGCCTGGTTATAAAAGCCCTTTATAATTAGCTTAATAAATAAAAATACTAAGTATAAATTAAGTATAAAGTTTTTATAGGCTTTATAATTATTATTAATAACTTTATTACTAGGTAAAAAACTTAGGATTAAAAAGCCTTTATTTATAATATTTATAATAAGTTTATATATTTTATTTTTTTAAAGGGCTATATTAATATTAATAATATTAATTATATTTTTTTATATATATATAATTAACCTGCTATTATAATAACCTTTAATAAAATTATTACTTAGGGGGAAATAAGTTTAACCCCTAAAAACTTAAGGGCTTAGCCTACCCCTTTTAAAGTAGGTTTTTTTACCCTAACTAACACTACCTTGGGCAAGGCACCCTTAATTATTAAGTTAAGTATTTTAATAGCTTAATTAGCGCGTAGTAACTTTATTATAGCCTTAACTATATATAATAATTATAAGATGTTAATTACCCTTTTTAATAATAAGCTAATAACATGCTTAAAAATATATATTATTTAGCAAGCTTTTACTAAGTATATACCAGGACTAATTATAACTATAGCTATTTTTAAAATTAATATTATTTATATAGGCTAGGCTATTATTTTTAATAATTTTTTTATTAAAAACCTTTTAATAATTAATAAAATAATTAATATAATATACTACACCCTAGGCGTTATTAATATATATATTTTTTAAAAATAATATAATTACGCAGTGTAAGGGGTGCTTAATATTATTAAAGTATATAATAATAATAAAATAAATATTATTAAGCTAATTTAAAATAAAGTTATAGCTTAAATAAAACTAAAGCTAGTTAGGCTTGCTTTTTTAAGGTATAAGCCTAACCTTAATACTAGGTAAATTACTTAAGTAATATTTTTTTTAAAGCAGCCCAAGGCCTTTACTTTATTTAATTAAAGTAAGTATTACTAGCTTATTAAAAAATACTAGCTAGTTTTTTAATATAACCCTAGCTACTAAAAATATTACTACCTAGTATAATATAATTATATAATATATTATATATAATATAGTATAATAGCTATAAATTACCTAGGTTTTATTAGCCCTAATTATAAAAACCCTGCGTGTTATATAAATTACCTAAATTTATAACTAATAAGGTATAATAACTGCCTAATAACCCCTAGGCGTAAAAATAAAACTTTAATTTATTTATTTAAAAAGAAATTTAATAGCATGTGTTGCTATAGCGCCTGCTAGTATTAAAATATATATATTTAAGTTAATATTAATACCTAGCTTTAGGCTAAAACTAAATAATTTTTACCCTAAAAAAATCCCTAAAAGCATGCTATAAAAAAACCTAAAATAAATAAATAAGGCTTTATAATAATTACTAACTATTACACCCTGTGGTTTAATCCTTTTACTAAAAACTAGAATTTTAGGTAATTTTTTACTAAATTAATTTAACTTACCCTAGCTAACGCGGGCACGCCTTTTTTACCTTAAGTAATAAAGGTTAATACTAAATCCCCCTTTAAGCTTTAATAATAAAGTATTAAAAAAAAACCATAATAATTATTATTATAATAATATTTAGTAATAGCAGGATCTTATTATTTACTAGGTAAATATAGGTAAATTTATACTTAATTATATTATAATTTTATAGCTAGCCTATAAGTAAGATTATAATATTACTTATATTTAAAAGCCCTGGACCGCTATAGGTATAAAAACCTAAAATTATTTAGTATATAAGTATTATATATTAGTAAATACCTAAAATAATTATAAAAACTAGCTAAAAAAACGCCCTAGGGTACTTATTTATATTTATAAAAAAAAAGTATTATATATTAAATAACACTACCTAGTATAAAGCTAGAATATATTATAGCTTATAATAAATAGTATTAAGGTTTTAAATATATATTAAAAGCTAATTACCTATAAAATAATTAACTACCTAGTTATACTAATTCTTACCCTAAACTATATAATAAGCAGGGATTTTAATATTATATATAATACTTTTAAGCTTAAAGTAAATAACTTACACCGCGGTAGTAAGATTACTTAATAAGCTAGTAATAATAATATTAATTATATTAGTAAACTAGGCGTGGCCATGTATAAGGCTAAATATATTTTTAACTTAATTTTTTTAAATATTTTATTTACCCGCACGCTAGTAATATTTAAATTATATAATAACTTTAATTATTAAACTTTAGTTATTATAGTGCCAGGGCGTGGAAAAAAAATACTAAAATAATATTATTATAATATATTAAATTATAAGCTTAAGTATTTAGCTAGGCTTATAAAAAATAAAATAATATTTTTTTCCTAACCCGGGGAACTAGGGAATATAAAAACACTAAATTAATATATTAAATCCCTTAGTAATACTATTATAAAAGCCATATAAGTAGTTAATAAATACCTTAACCTAAAAAGCTATAGTACCCCCTAGTAGTTAATTAAGTGCGTGGAAAATTACTAAGCCTAGGTAAAAAACCCTACCTTAAAATAAAAAAAGTAGTTTTTAGCCATAATTTATAAAACCAAGCGCGCGTATTAAACTAAAATAATTAATAATATTAAAAATAATTAAAAACTATATTAAATAATAATATAGTATAAATTAAAGCCCAGGCTTAAAACTCCCCTATTATTAATAAATAATAAAATAATTAAAAACACGCGGGAAAAGGCTAATATTTTATAAAAAATAATATTAAAATATTTTAATATAAATAATAATTTAAACTTTAATTTTTTAATACTGGAACACTAGCAAGGTAATAAATACCTTTATTAGCTAAAAAAAATCTTGTTAAAAAAGGTTAAAAAAAATACTATTAATATAAGTAATACTTTTCCTAAAGCAGACTAGGTAATAGTTTATATTTTAAAAGCCTGCTAAAAATATATTAAGCAGGCTATATATAGGCTATATAACTAATACCTATAACTAGGATACTTTTTTTTACTATAAAAACTTATAAAGGTAGTAATACTTTTAAAAAATAGTAAAAAAAATAAGTTCTTATCTTAATCCTGGCGCCCTATAGCACTATTTTTAGTATTAAAAAAGGGACTTAAATAAATTATAACGCGCTATATTACTTTTATTATATTAGTATAAAAAGTACTAAGCCCCTAGTAGTATAGTACTTTACCTAAGTACTTAGCCATGGACTTAGTAGCCTTTTTTACTTATAATATAAAAATAACACTTTTATAAAACCAGAAGGTTATTATAATTATTATAAATATTTTAGGTGCTTTTAATACTATTTTATTATAATACTTGCTTTAATAAATAGTAAAGTAAGGCTGGCCTTGCGCGCTTTTAGCCTTAATTATAAGCTTTTTTAATAAATAAAATATAAAAGTACGCCTAAAATTTATTATAATAATAATATACCTAGTATATTATAGTATACTATAAGGCTTGCCTTTTTTTTTAATATTATTCCTACTATATATTACTAAACTATTACTAGTAAACCTAATTTTATGCTTTAGCTATGTAAATAACTTTTACTTTAGCTATATAAGTAACTTTTTTTATATAAACTATAAGCTTTTAGTAAAAAATATTTACAGCATGCTAGCCTAGGGAAAATAAAATAAGGTAGCCTTTATACCTAAAAAAACTAAAAATACTATATATTACCTAAAAATAGCATGGTAAATTACCTTTACTAGTAGTTAATAACTAGCTAATAATTACTTTTATTACCATAGCGCTGGGCTAAAAATAACTTATATTATACTAGCTAAGTATTTTTTTTAATAAATAATTTTTTTAATATTAATATATTATTAAATAAGTAGCTAAAGCCCGCGCGGTAGCTTAATATATTTATAACTTAATATATATAATATATAATTTACTTATAAACTTTTTTTATAAGGTAGTTATTACTTATATTATTTTTAACTTATTATATAATATAAAGGCGTGGTATAAGGGTAAAATTAAGCCTAAAAGGCATGTATAAAATTTAAAAGTTAATATTTAACTAAGCTAGTATATTAAAATAATTAAAAAAACCCTAGTGCTAGCTGCTTGCGGTATACTCCTAGTTTTTTAAATAATATTTATAATAACCCTTTTTAAAAATACTAGGCTTTTTTTTATAGTAGTAGTATTAAAAAAAGCTTAATTATAATTTACCTTAAGGCTTTAGCTAATAAATAGCTAAAATTTACTAGTAGCGCGGGTAATATTACTAAAAATTTTATAAAAATAAGGTACTAGCTCGTGCTAAAGGCCTAAAATTAAAGTATAAATTATTAAAATACTTTTTTTAAATATTTTAAGGCTAGTCCTAGCTTACCCTTATTACTTTTAAAAATACCTAAAAAATCTTACTAGGGGCAAGGCCAAGAGGCTAGCTATAAAAAAGTTTAAATAATAATAATAAGCACTGTTAATAATAAAAATAATAATTTTTAATAATAGTTTTAAATAAATATACTAAAATGTGTATTATATAGGCTATAGTTATATAATATATTATAAATAATATTTTTAAGTATAAAAACTATTAGCTATTAGTGCCTAATTTTATATTTATAATACTAAGGTTATTAATGCACTTTAAAAATTAAAAATAATAATTAAAAAATTTTTTAGGGCGCCTGTTTATTAGCTTTATATAAATAATACCTTAGTAATTTAGTACACGCGCGGGTAGCCCTTACTATTTTTTAATTAAGCTTTTTAAGTACTATATTAACTTATAAATTAATATATAATTTACCTGCGGTGGTTTTTTAATTATATAAATATTAATAATAATAAGCTAGTTAATAAACTAGCTAATAAAACAGCCTTTATAAAAGCATGGCCCTTAAATATTAACTTACTTAAGGCACAGCCCACCGCAAGCGGGATACACAGCCTGTATAAATAAATATATTAAACTATTTAAGCTAAATAATAAAAAGGCGCTTTTATAAAGCTATTAACTTAATATAAGTAATAGCTTATAAAGCTAAAGCTTTATTAAGTTAAACTATAGCTTAAACTTATACTAAAGCACCTAATTTTATATTACTAACTAGCACTAAAATTATTATATAATAACTTTAGGTAGTACTATAAATACTTTTAATATAAAAATATAAAAATTACTTGCTTTTATAAAAAAAGCAAGAGCCTTAAATACCTAGTTTTTTATTATTATTTTTAGTAGCATTTTTAATAATAGCCCTAGCACCTTATAATATTATTAATAACTAAGGCCAAGGCCTTAAAGTACCTTTATAAATTAAAGCCTAAAAACTTTATATTTTTATTAAAAATTATAAATTTTTATAAATTTATTTATTCCTGCTAGGGCTCCCCGCGCCCTAGCCTTATAAAAATTATTTAATTAAGTATTAAATAATTTTATTTTTTTTAGTTTTACTATATTTTTTTTTTTTTATTTTATACCTTTTTTTAATATAACTAGCTTTAGCTTATATATTTTTTTTATAAATAGGGCTAGCCCCTATATTTTATAGTGCTTAAATTACTAAGCATGTAATAAATAATACCTACTAGTAGCTATATATTAAAATAATAAGTAAAAAATAGGCGCCTAGCCTATAAGCTTTAATAAAAGTTACCTTTTAAAATAAAAAGCCTTTTATATATAAATTATTTAAATAGGCCACTTGCCCTGCAGCGGCACGCCCTTATACCCTAAAAAAGGTTTAAAATATTAGGCGTACGCCTAGCAATCCCCGGGGCGTTAAATACCACTACTACTACTACTAATTGCTAACCACTCAGCTTACTTGCAAGGTTGCTACCCGCTCTACAACCAAGCAATATGCCATATCACAGCACTACCAAGAAGGTAGAAAGCTTGATATTAATGTCACTGGTGGCAACAGTGGCATTGCTTTACCAGCAAGTAAGGCCTCCAATGCCATTGCCGTTGCGGCTGGACCTCACGGCCAAGTTGTTTCTTGTCCTGTGGGTACTAAGATTGTATGCTAGGCTCACGACTGGACAGAGGTAATAGTGACCGGTGGGCAAGTAGTTTTTAGCGTGACTGAAATTCAAGAATTCGTCGAGGCTGTCTCATAACGATCGGAGGTGTATAGCAAGAGGAAAAGAGCTAGTAATCTGAACATCCATGCCGGTTCCGGGGGGTCCCGGCCAACGGCGATTTAACTGTTATATAATAAAATTTTATTAAACAACGGTTAGGTAACAGTTATTTAATACTAAGGTATTAGGCAATTATTAGTTATAAGTAATATAGTTATTAATAGGCTGTTAGTTTAGCAGGGGAATATTAGTTAAGAAAATTAATATTACTTTTAGGTAAATATTATTACTAAGCCTAGTATTATTTTAGTTTAATATTAATTTTATATTATAAATAATATATTTTTTATTAAATTAGTATTAAATTATATTTATAATATTAAAATATTATTAATTTTAGCCTAAGTATTAGTTTTATATTATAAATAATATATTTTTTATTAAATTAGTGTTAAATTATATTTATAGTATTAAAGTAGTATTATATTTTTATTTTAGTTTTAATTTTATATTACTATTAAAATAGTTTTTATTAAATAGGTATTAAATTATATTTATAATATTAAAATAATAATATATTTTAAAATAAGTAATAAAGCGCTTAGGTAATAATTAATATTATAAAGGCTTATATTAAGTAATAAAAAAGTATTAGCTAAAATAATATTAAAGGGGATTTTAAAATAATTAGGCTATATTTATTATTTATTAAAAATAAATAAGTAAAGTTAAGCTAAAGCTAGGTATAGGTATAAGGTATAAAATTTTAATTATAAATTATAATTAAAAATAAGCACCTGCTTATAAAAGGTAAATAATAATAATAAATTTTTTAAGCTAAGTACTTATAATAAGGTTACTATACTATAAAAATAATATAATAAAAAAAATAACCTAGTGCAAAGTTTAATTTAAAAGGGTTTAATAAAAAATAATTAAGTAAATATAAACTAGGCTAGGATTTAAAGTAAAAGTATAATTTTATAAGTTTTTACTTTAACTTAATATATTTATAAATATGGTATTATAGTACCTTTAACTTTAAGTTTTTTTTTTATTTTATAAAATAAATTAAGGGCTTATTTTTTAGCTTACTAGGTTTTTTTATAATATTTTTAATAACTAGCATGGGCTTTATAATATTAACTTATAAGTATTATTAGGTTTTTTTATAATATTTTTAATTATTAGCTTAGGCTTTATAATAATAACCCATGGGTATTATTAAGTTTTTTTTATAATATTTTTAATAACTAGCATAAGCTTTATAATATTAACCCATAGGTATTACTAGGTTTTTTTATAATATTTTTAATTATTAGCTTAGGCTTTATAATATTAACCTATAGGTATTATTTTAGTTTTTTTTAATAAATATAGGCCAGGGCCGGGCTTTTTTTACCTATTTTATTTTTTTTTATTTAAAAGGGTTAATATTTTTTTTTAAGATTAAAATTAAATTAATAAGCTTTTAATTATTAGCTTAGGCTTTATAATATTAACCCACGGGTGTTATTTTAGTTTTTTTAATAAATATAGGCTAGGGCTAGGGCCAGGCTTTTTTTACTTATTTTATTTTTTTTTATTTAAAAGGATTAATATTTTTTTTTAAAATTAGGATTAAATTAATAAGTTTTTTTACTTTAAAATAAATAAACCGCGCTGGTTAATATTTTTTTTTAAAATTAAAATTAAATTTAAATAGCTACTACCTTTATGTTTTATACTTTTTTATAAGCTCTTTTTATTTAAACTACTTAACCTATTCGGGCGATAATAATAAGCTTTTTTATTATAAAATAAATAAACCGTGCTGGTCCAGGACCTTTATAGTAAATATAATAAATTAAATTTAAGTAGCTATTATTTTTATGTTTTATGCTTTTTTATAAGTCCAGGACTTTTATAGCAAACATAATATAATATTTTAATTATATAACTAATATTTTAAATTAATATATTATTATTATTACTAGCACCCTTATTAAAGTCCGCCTTAAATAATAATTTTAAGGTCTTATTAAAAAGCTTCCTAAAATATATTTTATTAATTTCCTGCTTATTTTTTTAAATAGTTAGTATAAGCATTTTAAAAAACTTAGGTAGGCTATTTTAAATATCCCGTGGTTAAATAAAATATAAATTTTAATATATTAAAGTTATAATAAAAGTTAAATATAATATTTAAAAAATTATATATCTTATAGTACTTCTAGTATAATAAAATTTAGTATAAATAGCTAATAAATATTATTATATACCTAGGCATTAATAAATTATTTTAGGAATTAAAATTTAGGTTTAAAAAATAATTTTATATAATTTTTAAAAATTACGCCCTTATAAGCAAGCTATATTTTTATTAATATATAGGTAGTATTACTATTCCAGGGACTAGGATTTAGGTTTAAAAAATAATTTTATATAATTTTTAAAAATTACACCCCCATAAGCTTTATACTAAAAAATATACTAGTATTTAAAATACCCATCTTAAATAGCCTAATAATCCTAGTGGCCTATATAAGACTAGCTAGGTTAACCTAATATTTTTATATTATTTACGCACTCTTTCCTATAATACTAGTAAGGCCTTTATTAATTAAGCTATTTTTTAAGTATAGTTTATAAGGCTAGGTAAGTACTTTTTTTACTAGCTAGGGTAGCTAGCCAGGGTGCCTTATATTTTATTATATATATTATATTTAATTACTAAGAAAATACTTATTATATATTACTATTTATTTTTAAAAGTTATTTTTTATATTAACTTATAATTATATACCAAAGGGTAATTTATATAATTATATTTTTAAAATTACCTAGTAAAGTATATGTGAAAACCTTGAGTAGGCTAACCAGGTACAAAACGAAGTACTAAGAGGGCTATTTAATAGGGGATTAATATTAAATCTTAAGGCCTAGGATATATAAAAACTAACTTTTAGCTAACTATTTTTTACTAGGGTGTTGGCCTTAAATATACTATTAAAATAGTGGTAATATTATTACTACATGTTAGGTTAATATTACTATAACTTTTATTTTATTAATTTTTTTATTTTATTAGGGCTTGGCACCCGTGGGTATAATAACTTAGCCCTTTTTTAATTAAGATTAACCTGATTTTTAAATAGCTTTAATTTTTATAATAAACATGTCTTATTATTATTTTGCTTTAGTTTCGCGTTTAATTATTTAGTTTTTTTATTTAAAATAGTTTATTATTAAATACAGGGTTATTTTAAGGCTTAAAATAGTGTTTTTTTATTAGTATTTTACTTTTAAATAGCTTTGCTTTTAGTGGCTAAGGTAGTTATTTTAATAAATAATAAAAGTTTTAAGTTACTTTTTATTAATTTAAGCATTAATAAATTATAAATAGGCAGCGTTTTATAAATAATAAAAAGGTTAATATAATTATTATAATACTATGTTATTAGTGTTATATAAGTAGCTAAATATAAAAAAATAAATTTTTATTTGCTTCCCGGTCTTTTTTTTTTTTTAATTTTTTTAATTTTTTTATTTTATTTTTTTGGTTTTCTTATTTTATTTCTTAAAATTTAATATCTTATTTTTTTATTTTTTTACTAGCTATCCAATCTTATGGCGCCCATAATAAGGTTTAAAATTTATCCCCCTTTTTTATTAAAAACCACCATTACTACCACTAAAAACGGCAACAGGAATAGCAAAGGTTCCTTAAATAATTTAAAAAAAAAAATAAGTAAAAAAAGGGCGCCGTAAATAGCAAGAAAAAGAAAAAGCTTAAAAAGGGTAAAAAAGCTAGTAAAACCCACAGGGTTTTATTACGTGTACTTGTTTATTTAATAGTATTATAGTGCTTAATATACTTTTAGTTTATATTAAAAGCTAGTAATTTAAATAATAATAATATGTTATTTTAGTTTAGTTATAAATTTAATATTATTATATTAATTTTATATAAAACCTATTTTTATTATAATAAGACTTGCAAGCCGGTAAGTTTTTAATATTTTTTTTTTATATTTTATGGCTAATTTATTATGTTTCTTAGGTTAAAGTAATAATAACAGGGGATGCCTATAATTTATAGCTTTTTATTAAATACTATTATTTTTTTTACCCGCGGACTAATAATAAAAAGGTAAAGCTTTTTTTAAAAAATAAAAAGTATTAGTAGGGGTAGGAATTTATTTTTTAAACTTACTTTATAATAATTTAATTGCTAAAGGCCTTTAAAAATGTAAAAAAAGCTTATTAAAAAAAATTCTCTCTTTTAAGCAAGGTAAAAAAAAATTAGTAAAAGTTAAATTTTTAATACCGCACGAAAGTGCTGTTATATTATGCCTTATTTTTTATTATTTAGCTTATAAATTTTTTTATTATTAATATAGAAAATAATACTAAAGTTTTATAGTTATATTTTTATTTTTTCCCTGGTAATTTAGGCCATGTATAATAATTTATTACTAAATTTTAATTTTAAAAAAAAGTTAAGCTTGCCTGTCGGGCTTATTTTATTAATACTTTAAATTTTAATACTAAACTTGCTTATATTAAGACAGAGTTTCTTATTACTATTAAGGGTATTTAACTAGGTTTATTATATATTTAATGTTAGTAATAATGTTTTTTTATTTTTTTGCTTTTTTAAAGCTAGTGTTTTATTTTATTTTTAATGCCTTTTTAGCGCCTTAGTTATTTATTTTTATTATTTTTTAGTTTAGTTATGCCGGGTAATAGCTTGGTAATATTAGGGCCTTGTTTTTTTAATAATACTTTATTTTTTTTTTTTTACTTTAGCGCTTATTACTTCCTAGGTTTATAGTTTTTTATAGTTACTTATAGTTTAAGGCTAAAATAGTAATTTTTAGGTAGTATTTTATTAGGGTCTTTTTTATTTAAATATATTAGGTATATTTTAACTTGGAATTAGGTCCTATTTTTACTTTTAATTAAATAATAAATAACTATCTTACTACGCTTGCCTTTTCTTATACTTTTAAATAAGATTTAATATATTTATATTTTTAATAGGAACCTATTAATTATATTTTAAAGGCTATTTTTTTTATTTTACTAGGTATAAGTCTTTATTCTTAATAAAGTTATAGCTAATAATATTATTAATTTCCTATTTTTTATTTTTTTTTAAATTAGGCATAGCTTTTATATTAATTTCACCGTGCCAAGGCTTAAGTAATAAAATATAAAAAATATTATATATTTAATAATACTTCTTGGGGAGTAAAAGTTAATATATTATAAAATTAATTTTATTTAGTACTTAAAAGGGACTAATAAACTTAGGCTTAAGTTTTATTAACACTTTTAGATTTAAATTTTTAGTACTAAGTTTAATAAATTATTTTAGCTTAAATTTTATATTTTTTTAGCCTTTATTATAGTAGGTTTAATAGTATTTTATGTTTTTTTTTTAGTTTTTTTTATATTTAACTTAAATTTTTTTAAGTTTTTTAATCCTGGCTAATATAGCTGGTACCTTTATTTATTTAAGGTTAACCTTAAACCATGCTATAATTTCCGGGTTTTAGCTATATATAGCTTAAAAAAGTAATATTTTAATAGTGGTATTTCTGGTATTATTATAGGTAAATTATGCTATTTTAAGTAGTATAGGCCAGGCATGGTAATTTTCCATGGTAAAATAGTATAAATATTATTTTAAAACCTGGTTAATTTACTTGGTTTATTTATTAGTTTAGGGGTGGAAAGTAGTTAATAAATATAATTTAGTTTTATAATAAAACTATAGCTTTTCCTAATATTTACTTATAAAAAAAAAATCTTAGTTAAATATAATACCTTTAAACTAGCTATAATTTAAAGTTTAATTTTAGTAAAAAATTTTAGCTAGTTTATGAGCTTAAATTAATATTAAAATAAGGATAAATTAATACCACTTTATATAATAGTTTATTATTATAAAAATAATATTAATATATTATTTCTAGTACACGGTAGGTGGTAGGCTAATAATAAAATTTATGCTAATTTTAAAAAAAGGGTAATTTAGTTTTAGTAGGGCGGATAGTTTTTTATAAGGTTAGTATTAAGGCGTTATAGTATATTAGCATGTAAGGTATAAATAGGTAAAAGTTTTTATTATAGCTTTTATTTTTAGCTAGAAAAACTTTTGTTTTACTAGAGATTTAGTTTTTTATAAACTAAAATATCTTACTAAAAAATTATTATAATATACTTAAATAATTATAGTTTTAAGCCTTTAATTTAATAAAACATAAATTTAATCTTAAAAAGCTAGTAAATTGCTTTTTATAATTAACTAGTTTTTAAAACTTAATTTTTTAGCTTTTTTAGCCTAATTTTTTATTTTTAAGGTTTTAATTTGCTCCTGAGTTTAATTATCCATAAATTATAATATTAAAAGTAACTTTATTAAATAATTTAATATATAATTAAAGTAAATATTTTTAATTAATATAGTATTTTGGACTTAACACTAGGCTAAAACCTAATTTTTTTTAAAATTAGATTATATATTTATGGTACCATAGTCTTTATAATTAAGATTTAACTTTATTTTATTTTAAAAATAAGAAAATTTTTTAAAAATATTGGAGCACTTGTTGCACCTAATATTTTAAACTTAAATATTTTATTTTTTATTTAAATTAAGCTTTTTTTTATAAAGACTTTATATTAAGTCTAGGCAAGTAATTATTTATATTTTAATACCTTGCACTATTTTTTTTTTAATAGGTACTAAAAAATTTTTTTTTAAAACTATTTTAGTCTTGCTTTTATACCTTTTAAATAGGGTATTTATAGGGTTATGCTTGCCTGGATAATATAGGATTTTAAAGTTATATATTACTAAATTTATATATTATTTTACTTGCTTTTTACTGTACTTTTACTGCTGTATAAAAAAATAAAGATTTGCATAATTTAATTATATTATTATTTTATAAGGGGAACCTTTAAGGTATTACCTTTAATAATAAAATAACTAAATAATAGTAAATAGTTTTTTATCTAGGATTAACTAATTAATTTTTACTTTAATAAATTTATAAGACTAGAACGTAACTGGATAATATTTTTTTATATTATTTAGTTAAAAATAAATTCTAGCTATCCCCGTATTACTAGCATCTACTTTTAATTGTTTTTTTCGCGTAGGATTAAAATAATATAATAAAGGGGCTTTTATAAAGGTATTAAAAAAAATTGGAATGCTAGCTTTTCACGCTCTTAAAATTATAAGGGCCTAATTTTTTTTTTATATTATATTTTTTTTATTAAGCTAGTTAACGGCAAGGTAATTCGTGTAAAATTATAAATAAAATAATAATAAAAATTAATAAAACCTAAAAAGGATTGCAGGGCTTTATAAAAACAAGATTTTTTTTATAAGGTTATGATAGTTATTTATTCCAGGTTTATTTTAATACCGTTTTAATTAATTATAAAACCTAGGAATTTTACCTTTTTTTTAAAAAAGGTATATTTTTTTAAATTAGTAAATAATTTAGCCTTGCGTAATTATTTAAGAACTTGCTTAATATATTTAATATATTACTTGGGGTTAATAAAAAAAATTAAAATATTATTAAGGTAAATAATATAAATTTAATCTAAAATATTATAAATTATAAAATAAATATAACTTTAAAAAGTGGCAGGAGTATTAGTTAAACTAAAAGGTATAATAGTATACTTATAGTAACTATATTAATATTAAAAAGCTATTTTTTATTAGTTTTTTTTATAAACCTAAATATAATAATAGGTATTTTTTAAATTAACTTTAGTATAGCGGGTTGCTCCCGAGATTTGGTTAAGAATTTTTAAAATAAAAGGTAAAGGGTATTGATTTTTAATTATTATCTTATTTAACCCTTAATAATTAACACATAATTATAAGCCTTTATTTTTTTTAGGTATAAAAAGGATAGGTGCTCCGGCAGGACTTTTGGAAGGTTTAATATAATTATATTAAATATTTTTATTAATATATTAGTGTAACGTAGCTAATTTAGCAGGAGAAAAAAAATAAATTAGCCTGTATAAAGGTAACTGGCTATTTATTATTATAATATCATGCGTAGGTACTAACTTTAAAAATATTATTTTTGCACCGTGTGAGGAAAATACATCTTAGAATATATTAAGTTTAGGTAATAAATTATTTATTTAATTTAACTTGCCGCTGTTATAGACTTTTTTAGGTAAAAAAATAATAATAAATATATAAGCTTAATTTTTGCAAGCCTTTATAAACTTATATTATTTAAAAATTTAGTATTTTACTGCTTTGTTACCAAACCACTATTAATTTACTATTATATAAATATACATGGCTTGGATAGTTATAATAAAAAAAATAATTAAGTATTTAACTTTAGTTTACTTAATTTTTATATAAGGCTATTTAAATATTTTTATAATGCCCCTAGAATTAGTAATTTTAATAAATACTTTTTATACTCTCTTTAGATTATCTTGCTAACTACTATATTCCTTTAAAATAAAATAAGAAAGTTTTACTTAATTTAAATAAGCACGCTTAATAAATTCCATACTTACTATATTTATTTTTACTTTAATATTTAAGTTTACTTTAGTTTTAATTTTGTTCCGCGGAGCTTTTATTATTATTTTTATTTAAAAATACTTATTTATTTTTATTCTTGGATATTAAGCTGGGGCATAAAACTTTACTTTAGCTTTTTTTTATTTTTTTTTTTATATGTTTTACTTTTATTTTAATTTATATACTTACCTTTTTACTAATTATCTTGCTTTTTCTTATAATATTTTTTATTTTAAAAATTTTTAACTGTTATTTTATAAACTTTAGCAGTTTAATTAGGATTTACTGGTTAAAAGTTAGGGTTTTATAATAATTTTATATAATTAGGTATAATATAACTAGGTTTTCCGCACTTAAAACATGTTATAAAAGTTAATTTTAATTAATTTTAATTTGGTATTATTCTAGTATAACTTTAAGAGGGTTTTATTATACTAGGAATTTATTTTATAGGTATTTTACCATAACTTTTTTTAAAAGTTTATTTTATAAAATAATTTTTTTTTTAGGTTTTTTTACCACGGGTAAATCCATGTTAATTTTTTTTTAAATTAGTAATGTTTCCTTCTTATTTAGCGGGTTTTAATTATTTATTATAATATAAGGTAATGCAAGGTTGCAAATGCAATATATAAAATTAATATTATAAGATAAGTTAAATTAAATACTTTTTAGTATCTAGGAGTTTTATATTATTAAAATTATAAATTTTATTTTAAAGTAAAGGTAAAAGCTTGCTAAAATAGCGTTAAATCCATATTTTTTTATTATTTTTTAAAAAATACTATTTTAATATAGCTAAATAATTAGCAAAGTCCCTAGGATCTTGGTCTTTTTTTTAATAAGCTAACTTTAGTTTAACCATAGTATTTAGTAAACTAGTTATTAAACTTTTTAAAATTATAGCTATTTATTCTTTAAAGTATTCCTAAGAAAATCCTTGGTATTTTTTATTTATACCCTTTAATTTATTAGTATATTAAATTTAGTTACTTTTATATATTAATTTTATTGTAGTTAAAGCTTTTAGAATTTACTATTAATTTAATTTATATTTTTTAGGTACTTTTTTAAAGTTTAATTTTAAAGTGCTAAGCTAGTCAAGGTATTGCTATAGGCTAAAATTAAAATTATACTTAAATATATTTTTATTTTTAATTGTCAGGGCCAACATTGATCCGGGTCACGCCATCGAGCGATGCCTAAGGCACCCAGGTCACGCCACCGCAAAGCGTTGACATTACCCGTGCGGGATACCTTAAGCACCTATTTAGCTTGGTAAACCTTACTATTATAAATTATTATATAAGACTTAATATAGCATTAAATTTAATATAATATTAGGTTTAACATAGCGTTGGCTTTAACTAAGGACCTTAGCTTAGGGACCTTAGGTTTTAGGTGCTATTTAGGTAGTAAAATAAAGGCATGCCTTGTACTAAATTACCTTAATAGCTAAAAAGTAATTATAAGGGGCGTGAATATAAAAATATTTAAATACTACCTACTTTTTAAATAAGAATAGCTTAGAAAATTACTTAAAGGCCTTAGGCCTTTAGGCAAGGCCTATATAAAAAGGCTAAAGGCCATAATATATCTAGTTTTTTAAGTAATTTTTTTAGTTAAATTTATTAAGGTTTTAAATACTTTATTTTTATTAGTTAAAATACTTTGCCAAGCTTTATTATTATTAGTAAAGAATATTTAGGTGCTAGGGCGCCCTTATAGTTAGGATTGCTTTTTTTATTAATTTTTAAATATTATTAACATGGTATTTTAAACTAAATTCTTAAATAAATAAAGGTGGACCAAAACTATTTTAGTTAAGGTTTTTAAAATATAGACTTAAATATAAAAAAGCTTGGGACTATTATTCCCACCTAAACCTATATTACTAATATATAATAACACCCTTATTATTAAGGTTAATAACTTAAATTATAAACCAAATAACTTATCCCCTTTAGGGGGTAAGGCTTAAGAAGATTTTTTACCGCCTTACCTTTTTAAAAATCCCATATAATATATTAACCCTAAATATATTATAATAGGCACTGTTTTAATTAAAAATACTACCTTAGGAACGCCTGTGGCTAGGCTATTTACTATAATATTATAGTAAAACTTACTATTAAAACTAAAGCTTAATAAGGGCAAGTAAATAGCTTAGTAAATTAAAAAAAATTAATAGCTAGATAAGCCACCTCTGCCCGCTGGAAATCCTAAAAAGCTATTTAACTTATTAAGCTTAAATAATAGTAATAGCACTACAAGTAAAATACTACCTAATTAAAATTAAGCGCATAAATAACCTTAAATATTTATTAAAAATAAGGTTATTAAGGTATTAGCATGGTAATTATTATAAAATAAGCCTAAGCTAAAAAAACTAAAGCCTTTAAATATTAAGATTTTTAATAGCAAGAACTTAACAAAACTAAAAATATTTTTTAATAATCTTAGGGATATATTTAATAAAGCCCCTGTGTAGTATAATACTAAAATAAGTAAAGTTATTTATTTAATAGGTAAAGTTAAAAAAGATATATAATATAAGTAGCATGTAAAGTAAAAAAAGCTTACTAAGCCACCCACATGGGTAATGTTTAAGTAGTTTATATATTAATAAGTTAACCTAAAAAAAGATTAAGCTAGTTAAAAAATGGAGCGTTTTATAAATAATTAATAAAATAGCTAACTACTAAAGGTATAATTAGTAAAGTTTTAAAAAATAGTTTTTAACCCCCTCCAGGGCACTACTAAAAAAGTTATTATTTATATTTATATATTAAATAAGTTATATTAGCAGTATATGGCGCGCCTGTAGAATTTTTTAACTACCTTTAAAGGTGTTAATATAAAAATAACCTAATATAAGTTAATTTTGGCACGCGAAAAGTAAAGAGCGCCTAAAAATAATAGCTAAAAAAAAAATAATAAAAACCCTCCTGCTATAAAAAATAAGAATCTAGCAAAAGGTACTAACTAAAGCTAAAATAAAGGTATTTTAGTAAATAAAAAAAACTAAAATTTATTAGGGCAGCCCTTAAAAAAGCAAGGTTAAAAAAATTATTATAGTTTTAAGGGTAAAACTAGCAGGTAAAAGCTAGCGCAAGCCAAGTGTTAACTTTTACTTAAAAAACAGGATAAATAAAAAAAAAAGAACTATTACTATACATGCGGCGCGGAAGGGCATTTTATAAAAAATTACCTAATTAAAATAAAAGTAAATAAAAAATTAAAAACTAAATAGTAATTATTAGGCCCTAAGCTATTAACTTTAATTAATATAAATAAACCTACCACATTCCCTATCCTAGCAGATTTACAAGTTTAAAAAAATAATTTAAATAAATAGTTTAAAGCTTTGCTAAATACTAGGGCCAGTATAAATTTTTTTTTAGTCTAGTTTTTAAAAAAGTAAGGAATTAAAATGGCTATGGACTAGATACTATAACTAGTTTAGTATACTAATAAAAAAACTACTTCATGCTATGGCTAATTTAAGGCTAAAATATAAATTTGCAATTTTATTGGCGAGATAAAAATATTTAATATAATATTTTATATTATTAATCTTATTTATAATAAGTACCAAGCCGTGCTTGAACGGCCTTGGATAGCTAAAGTAAATTTAAATATTTTTTTAATTATTAATTAATAGTGTTAGTAGTATTATACCCCATGCTTTTAAATTAAACTAGTAAAAAAATTTATTAAAATAATAAAAAAGGGTCCTGTGCTCTTAGTCTTATATAAACTAAAAAAAACTAAAGGCGTACTAGTTATGGTCCTACCTTTTTAATATACTAAATAAAGCTAGGTCTTTTTTAAGAAAGAAGTGTCTTAACTTCCAAGTAAGAAAGTATATTATAAAATTTTTTTAAAGGAAGGCAAAATGCCTTTTTAGGGGCTTATTTATAGCCTTTCCTATTATAAATTATTAACTTTAAAAAAGTATTTTAATAAGATGCTAGCAAGGGGTTAAATATGGCTATTTTAAAGTTTAGTAGGAGCGCCTGTTTTTTTTATTTAAAAAGTAAACAGATTTTTGTATTTATATATTAATTATTAAGGTTTAAATATAATAACCTAAAAGAATTGTTATTTATTGCCTTGTATTAATAAACTTATAAATTAGTTAGTAAATATATAATACTTTATTAAACTTAACCTTTGTAACACGTATTACCGCATTTATATAAAGTAGGGAGATAAGTAAAAAATAGTGTTTTAGACCTGGTACAGCTACTATAAATATATAATTATGCTATTTAATTTTACTAATACACCTGTAATATTTTAGTCCTATATTAATATAGTAATAAGCGGGGTTTTTAATAATTTTTATATGGTTTACCTAGATAATATCCTAATTTTTTTAAAAATTAAAAAAAAGTATATTTAGCATGTTTAAGAAGTCCTGGAACACCTATAAAAGTATAATTTATATATAAAGTTATTAAAGTGTAGTTTTTACCAGGAAAAGGTAAAGTTTCTTGGCTTTATTATTAGCCAGGGCGGAATATTTATTAACCTGGTGTAAAATTAAATAATTATTAATTAGCTAGCGCTAATATTATATTATAAGTTATAAGTTTTTTTAAGGTTTGCAAACTACTTTAAATAATTTATTAAAAAATACGCTAGAGTAACTCGCCCTATAATATAGCTTTTAAAAAAAATAATTAAAAGGCGTAAGAACAGCCCCTTTTTATAGCTAGATAATATATAAAAAGCTTTTAAAAGGGTTAAATCCACTTTTACCTAGCCTTTAATATTACAGTATTTTAACCTAAAAAAAAAATCCTTATTATTATAAATATATTAGGTTTTGCTATAGCTGGTATTATTACGCAGTTAAATTAAAAGAAGACGCCTAGTAAAAAAAAATAAAACTAGTAATAGCCTGTTATTTTTTACTTTTAATAATTTTATAAACTAAAGCTAAAATACAAGGTTTATAATTAGGAACTGCTTGTAGTTATTAAGTTTTTTAAAAAGTAGTAATACTACCTGGAGGGCTTTATATATTTTATATATATTTAATATAATTATAATAACTTGCGGTACTTTTTTAAGATAAAGGTTTTAAATTAAAGGTAAGCTTATTAAGCAAAATTATTAATAGCCTATAACTTTAAGATTAAGTATAGGCCAGGGAGGTTTAATTTAGTAAATATATTATTAAGACGCCCGGATTATTAAGTAGGAGATAAGAAGCACTAAGTTAATTTACTTTTAACTTTATAAAAGAAGTTAAAGTTATTTTTTAACTAAACTAATACTAAACAGGCGCCAAAGGGCCTAGCTACCCCTTTAAAAAAAGATTAAGAAAAATATTAGCTCCCGGGGCTAATATATTTTAGGTTACAGGCTATAAAAATAGCCTGTAAAAAAAAACCCGCTAGACTAGCTATAAAACCCCTTTAGTAAAAGTTATTTAAAGCTTAACATAAGAATACTTATACCAGCTATATTTAGCAGTAGCTAAAAAAAATAATTTTAGTTAAAATAAGGCAGGGCTTTTATTTAAAGCACTAGTGTGTAAAGAATAATTTTTTTTTTATTAAAAGGCTATTTATATTCCTTTTATGTTTATATTATAGCATAAAATTATAAGGGTATATTATAATAATTCCTATGCAAGTTATTTTAGTTACAGGTGTATTATTAAGCTGCTTAAGCATAAGTTTTAATAGGAAAATCTTAATAAAAAAGTGCAAGAGTATGTTAAAGGGTATTTCCTATATTAAAGGTTTAAAGCTTTATAATAGCTAGCCCAAGGCTAGCTTACCTTTTTATTAGTTTTAAATACACTATAAAAAGATCTTTTTATAAACTTTATTATTAGCTTATTTTTATTAAAGTATAAAGGCCGCGTGTATAACGTAATATTAATAATGGTAGATTATTTTAGTAAAAAAGTAAAATATATTTTTATTACTTAAAGAGTTAACGCTAAAAAGCTAGCTAATAAGTTTATTAAAAAGATAGTATATAATACAGGGGTGCCTAAAAGCCTAGTTATTAATTAAGGCTTATTATTTACCTTAGGTTATTAGTAATTATTTTATTAAGCACTATAAATTAAAAGACGCCTTAGCACTGCGTATTATTTATAATTAAATAGTTAAACTAAATAATAAAATTAGATGCTTAAAACATACCTGCGCATTTATTATAACTTTTAGTAAAATAACTAGGTTATATTTTTACTAGCTATATTATTTACCTATAATAATTTAAAGTATAACATAACTAGGTACACACCCTGGATAGCCTTGCGTGGCTAAAAACCTATTATTTTTTTACTAGAGAACTGCGGGAAAAAAATATTATATTTTTTATTAAAAAATAGACTTTATTAATTATAAAAGTTGCAAGATAAATTATAAAATTATATAAATAAGGCCTAAAAAAAGCAAGCCCTTTACTATAATAAAAAGCATACCCCTACTAAATTTAAGGTTAGGGATAATATTTTGTTATTGCTATGTAATATTAAGATAATCTAGCTAAGTAAAAAACTTAACTAAAAGTTTAATAGTTTTTTTAAAATTATTAAACTTATTAAAAAGCAGGCGTATTAACTCCGGCTTACTAGTTATTATACTTAATTAAAAATTTATTTAATATTTTATATGTTCTTGCTGAGGCCTTACACCAAGCAACCTAGATTTAAGGGGGATAAAAAAATGCCTAATATAAAACTTATTAATAAAAAGCAAGAATAGAAAGTTAAAGCTATTCTTGCTAAATAACATGCTTATAAATTAAATTAATTTTTAATTAAATAAAAAGGCTGGCCTAGTTATAAAAACTTATAAAAGCTGCTTAAAAATCTTAAGCACGCATAAAAGGCTTTAAAAAATTATTATAAACTAGCTAAAATAGTGCTGGAACACCCCTGGTTTAAAAGAAAGTAATAATAATTTTTTACCTATTAGGTTTTTATATTACTAAAGTTAAAGGACTAGTAGAGTGGTTACCTTCCTCCTATATTTTAAAAGATTTAAAGGTTTAATAAACTATTATTATAAATAAAATACCTTTTAATAAGATCTAGACTACCTGTAGCCCTAAAAATAATATTAAACTTATATATTAAGAACCTAGGTAAAAATAGTTACCTTTTTTTTTTATTTTATATAGTTTTAAGGTTTAATAAATTGCAACCTAAATAGCTCTAAACTACTAAAATTTATAAGTTATATTTATAAAAGCATATTAAAAAGGGAAAAGAGTCTTTTTTTAAAAAATAAAAAATAAATAAAATATTAAAGTGGTATAAGATCGCCTAAAAGCCAGCTATATAAAACCTTAAAAAGGGGCATAAATAAAAATATAAAGCTTTTAAAAAGTAAAATTTAAAATTACTATAATGGCAGGATTAGTTATATTAAATATATTTTTATTATATATTTTTTAATACCCTTTATTAAAAGCGGCTAGAGACTTGCCGGCGGATAAGTAAAGCTTGTTAATAAGTATAAAAATAGCATAATATAAGTTATTTATAAACTAAACTTTTACCGGCACCTTATTAAAAGCCTTAATAATATTTTTTACGTGCTTATTAAATATTTTTTACATGTTTATATATTTTTTTAAGCTTTTATTAACAGGCAAGCATTGCAAGATATTAATATTATTATATATATAAACTAAAATAGGCTTATATTTATTATTATTACTACAGCACTAAACACACGCCAACCCTAAACCCTAAAAAATATAATTATAATAAGGCTTATAAAGGTTCCCCTTAAGAAACACTACTAGTTTACTATTAGTAATAAAAATTTATTAATTATTTATATTTTTTATTTTTTTACTGTCCCGGAAGATTGCCTTGGCATATTTAAGGTATATTTAAAAGCTATTAGCTATTTATACTAAAAGCTATCCAGAAGGGGATAAGAAAAACTTACTTTTATTAAAAGGGCGGGGCTGGCTATAATAAAAGCAAAGAAAGTTAAAGTAAAAAAAATAAAACTAAAGGAGGTAACTATAAAGGGCGCGGTAGTACTGGCATTATTATTAGTATTATTATTATTATTATTTAAAATGTTTTTATTTAAAACACTTAATAAGTAAAGGAAGGAATTGGGAAATATATTATTAGGCTTAAAAAGCTTGTAATAGTTATATATATTATTTATAAGCTAATTAATAGCGGCCTAGTAAGGGATAAAAAATAATAATAAAATAGGTTACTAGTTTTAATAAGTTTTAAGTTAGCATGCTTTAATATTAATATACTATTACTAAAATGCCTTTGGACAGGCTATTACAAGCAAAAAAATACTTATTATTAAAGTAAAGCCCTGCACATGAATATAAGTTAAAAAAAGGATTATTTTTAAGATTAGTAAGATAAAAGGGCGCTATTTATAATTAGCTATTTGCTATTACTTAAAAAAAAGCCTTAAAAAGCTTTATTTAAAATTATTTAGGGGACTTACCACCGGGGGAGTAACTAGGCAAGTAGCTAAAAAAGGGTAATTTTTAAAAGCAAGGGCCTGGGGTTTTATTTATACCTTATTTTTTTAATTTTTAGCTAAGAAAGCTACTAGCCATGCTTTTTTAATATTAATAAAGCACAGCGCTGTACTAAAAAAAGAATAATTTTACTTAGGCATAATTAAAATAAAAAATAAAATAAAGGGGCAAAACAGAAGCTAAAATAAAATTATATAGTTTAATTATATAAAAGTAATTTAAGGTTTAAAGTTTTAAAAAAACTAGACTTAGGTTAAATTAATAAAAAAGCTATTTTTATAGTTAGGCGCCTTTTTAAAAGTAGACAGGTAGTAAGGTATTTTAAATAAAATATTAAATATTGTTTAATATCTTAAACCAAGAATAATAAATAATAAAAATAGTAATAATAAAAAACGCTATTATATTATAATATAATAATAAGTTAGTGTTATAAATTACTTACTTATTATTTTTTTAAGATGGCTAGCGCTGGATCGCGGATAATTTATTTTTTTAAGGGGGGAGAAATTATTAGGGCTAATATTAATTTAGGTCATATTATTAAGTAATACCTAAGGTACCTAGGTCACGCCACCACAAAGTATTAATATTACCTATGCAGGATGCCTTAGGCATTTATTTAGCTTAGTAAACCTTATTATTATAAATTACTATATAAGACTTAATATAGCATTAGATTTAATATAATATTAGGTTTAATATAGTGTTAGCTTTAACTAGGGACCTTAGCTTAGGAACCTTAGGTTTTAGGTGCTATTTAGGTGGTAAAATAAAGGCGCGCCTTGCACTAAATTACCTTAATAATTAAAAAGTAGCTATAGGGGGCGTGAATATAAAAATATTTAAATACTACCTACTTTTTAAATAGGAATAGCTTGGGGGATTGCTTGGAGGCCTTAGGCCTTTAGGTAAGGCTTATATAAAAAGGTTAAAGGCCATGGTATATCTAGTTTTCCAAGTAATTCTTTTGGTTAAATTTATTAAGGTTTTGAATACTTTATTCTTATTGGTCGAGATACTTTACCAAGCTTTATTATTATTAGTAAAGAACATCTGGGTGCTAGGGCGCCCTTACATTAATCCTACCATAATTTTCTAGTAAATTATTCTAATATTAATATTGCTTTAAAGGTGTATTATATTTAGCTAATTAATTTTTTAAATATTTAATATACTTTTTTATATTTTATAATTATTAGGTTACTGGCGTTTCGCGAGTGTTTTAATGATTTTTTATAGTAGTACTTTTAATAGTCTTAATAATAAAAAATTATTAAGTATTAAAGGGTTCTTTTCCAGGACTATTAAAATAGTCCTATTTAAAAATAAGGCGTGAGTATACTAGCGGCATAGTATATATTTTGTAGGTGGTTAATAGGTAAAAAAGTTAAAATTATAAAAACCTTAAGTAGGCTAACTAGGTACAAAACAAAGTATTAAAAGGGCTATTTAATAAGGGATTAATATTAAATTTTAAGGCCTAAAATATATAAAAACTAACTCTTAGCTAACTATTCTTTGCTAGGGTGTTGGCCTTAAATATACTATTAAAATAGTGGTGATATTATTGCTGCGTGTCAGGTTAACGTTACCATGACTCTTATCTTATTAGTTTCCTTATCTTATCGGGGCTTGGCACCCGTGGGTGTGACAGTATATTTAAAACCTTAATAATATAATTATTTAGCTTATTAATTAAAAATAAGATTTTAGTTTTAATTTCCGCGGGCATATAAAAAATAATAAATTATTTTTTATTAAGGTTTTTTATTTATATACATGTTATATAATAGTTAGTAAGCGCCTTATAATTTTTTTATAATCTTACCTTATATAAATTTATTTTTAGTAATACTAACTTTTAAAAAAATATAATAATATTAATACTAAAAATTACCTAGCTAAACTAGGGCAAGGCTAGTTAATTAAAAAAGGCTATAAAAGAAAATTATAGGTAAAAAACTTAAATTTTTACTTAATAATAAGTCTTAATTATTAAAGTAATATTATTAATATTATTAAGGCAAGGATAAAGCTAAGGACAGGACTAAATTAAAAAACTTAAAAAATTAATAATAAAATATTAAGTTATTAAATTATTAATAAAAAATCTTAAAGTGGTTTATATTATTATTATAATACTAGTAATTATTAAAAATAATTATTATTTTTTTAAAAAAAAAATGGTTTTTTTAAAGTCCCTGGTAACTAGGAAATCCTATAAAAACTTAAAAATATTTAAGTATTATTTAAATTATATAGTAAAGTATTAATATAAGTAAATATATATAAATATTAAAAATAACTATACTTATTATTATAAAATACTATAACCCTTAAATTTTAGTTAAGATATTACCGCTAGCCAAGGCGCTAAGTATAAAAAAAAATATAAAAAAAAAAAAAAAAAAAAAAAAAAAAAAAGAAAAAAAAAAAAAAAAAAAAAAAAAAAAAAAAAGAAAAAAAAAGGGAAAGAAAAAAAGGAAAATATAAAAAAAAGATAAAAAAAAAGGGAGAAAGTAAGAGATAAAAAATAAGAAATAAAAAAAAGAAAGAAAGAGAGAGGGAGAGAGTAAGAGATAAAAAATAAGAAAGAAAAATAAATAAAGTAAGAGAGTAAGAAATAAAAAAAAAAGAGAGAGGAAGAGAGGGAAAGACAGAAAAAGGGAGAGAGGAAGAAAGGGAGAGATAAAGAGAGGGAAAGATGGAGAAATAAAGAGATAGAAAGAGAAAGAAAAAGAGAAAAAAAGAGGGAGTAAGAGATAAGAAAAAAATAAGAAAGAGATAAAAGAGAGATAAAAAGAGATAAAAANAAAAAAAAAAAAAAAAAAAAGGAAAAGATAAAAAAAAAAAGGAAAAAATAAAAATAGGGAGTTATCTAGATACTAGTAGTAACTAAATTATTATAAAAATTATTATAAATTTAAAAAATATTTATTTTAAATAAAAAATAAGATCCTGGCCTAATTCCAGGAGCATGTTATATTAAAAAAATAAAAAATTTTTTTAGCTTAATCCAAACCTAAAAAAAATTATATTAAAATATTTATAAGTGCGGTAAAATTAATTATATTTTTTAATAGTTTAGCTATAATACTAGTAATTTAGCCCTTAACTATAGGTGCCATACCTAAGATTTAAAGTAGACTTAAACATGTTCTTCTTGCTGCCATTTTTATTATATTTCTTATTTTTATATTTAAATTAGGCGCATTTTTAAAAAATTCACGGTCTAACTTTATCCTGGGTTATTTATTATTACTTATATAAAAAAAATATAAAAAAAAATATTAATTATATAAATAACACACTATTTAAAAAAAATAAAGTATTAGTAATAAAATAAAGCTATTATTATAATTATAAACTTACTAAGTTAATTAAAAGTTAGTAAATATAGCCATAGCCTAAAATTATTATATTATATTAAGGCCAGGGCCCGCGCATGGGTTTTAGTTTTATTTAAATTAACTTTTTAAAGCCACCTAATATTAAGCATGGGATCTATCCCAGGGGAAAGTACTAGTATTATAATATTAAAGTTATAATAAGTTTTAATAGCTAAATAGGCTTAAGGTAGTTAAATTTAATATATAGGCTAAAAAATCCTTTTAAATTATAGTATTAACTAAAGATTTTAATATTAAAAAACTAACTATAAGTAATTTTTATACTAGGCTTATAAATAAGGCCGCTAAGTAGCTTTAAATTAATTAATAAGTATTAACTATTACCGCCTTTGCCACCGCTACCACTGCTATTATTACTTAAAGTATACTTTATAAGTAATATTAATTTTATTAATAATATAAAATAATAAGGTAAAAAGGGATTAAATAGCCCCTGTTTTAGCTTTATAACCTAATTTTATAATATATTAAAATTATATTTTTTTTACCTTTTAATTAAATAATTATAAGTTATATAAATAAGTGCGGTATAAATAAATATACCTTACCTAATAAGCTAATAATACCCAGGTAAAAAATAAGTTATAAAAAATTAATTTTTATTAAGGCATGCCCGGTAAATTTATAAAGTAGTATATATTAAACTAAAGGTTATAGGGAATATTTAATAATTTATAATAAATAAAGTTAGTAATTATATATTTTAATATATTTTTAAATTTTAAATATATACTTTTATTATATAATAAAAAATAGGTTAATATAATTTGTGCAAATTTTTAATAATATTTTATTTATTTAAGTAAAAAGGTAAAAAATACTAGGTGCTGTGGTGCTAAGGCCACGGGTAATATTTATATTAAGTAAATAGTAAAAATATAGTAAGTTATTTCTAGTAAAATTACTATACCTTAATAAATTATAATTTTAAAATAAAAAAAAAAGGTTTTAATAATAAAAATAAAAAAGGCTTTTTATAACCACTACTAAAATAGCCTAAAACTAGGATTAAACTAGTAACTTATAAAAAATAAAAATTTTTTATATACTTTATTACTAAGCTACCTAGGCAATTATTATATATTACTTTTTAATATAAATTAATATACTATATAGTACTTTAATTTAACTTAATATATATAAATTATACTTAGTAAAGCTAGAAAGGCCCTTTACTAGGTAAATATTATATAAAAAAAGCTATTAATTAAACTAATACTAAAGAATTAAATAAAAATTTAAATAATATTTAAAAGCTAAAGCTAACCATGGTTTTTATAAATAATTTAAGCTCCTAAAAATAACAAGAACTTTAAATACTTTTATTAACACTTTATAATATTTAAAAAACTATAAATGTTACTATTATACTGGCAAGTAATTTAGTGGTAGGTATTATAATATTTTAATTAAAATTACCTAAGATAACTAAGCGCTGCTAAATTAATTTAAATATTATTTATTATTACCTAATATTAATTTTTAACGCGGCGCGTAAAGGTGTTGTATAAAGGTAGGCTAGGATTATTTAAAGGAAAAAAGCTTTAGTTTTAGTATAGCGCGTAAAGGTGTTATATAAAGGTAGGCTAGGATTATATTATTTAAAAAAAAAAGCTTTAGTTTTAGCGCGGCGCGTAAAGGTGTTATATAAAAATAGGTAGGTATTCTTACTATTTACCTTTTTTAAGTAGCTAGGATTTAAGTGCCTAAAGTCCACTAAATTATACACGCTAATAATATTATTATTATTAAGCTTTTCTTACTTTACAGGCTTAATATTCCTGCTATATTTAATTTTTTTTATAAAAACTATATTATTACTAAATTTTTTTATATTTATTATTATAATATTATTATTATAATTAGGCTCCTATTTTTAAATATTATAATATTACTAGTATTATAAATAGCTTCCTAATTTCTTGGTTTAGTGTTAAGTAACTTTTAAAAAGTAATAAAAAATACTTGCCTTGGTATAATAAGTTTTAGTAACTAAATAAATTTACTATTTAAAAAAAAGGTAACTTTATTTTTGCCTAGTATAAAATACCAAGGGCTTTTTTATTTTATTATGCTTAGTAATAAAATTAAAAAATATAAGTATAGTAATTATATATAAGTATACCTGGTATAAGGTACTTATTATACTTATAAAGTTTAAAAGTAACTTTAGGTGTAAATTAAGAATATAATAAAAGTACTTAATATATAGAGTATATAAAAGCTATATTAAAACTTTAATATTTAAAGTAATTACTAATAAAAACTAGGTAACTTACTAAACTTACTTATTACTTATAAGCATAGTTTCTTGTACCTTATATAATAAATATTATAGTATTTATATAACCTAGGATAGCTTATTATATAGGTTTTTATTTTAACTTAATATTTATAATACTTTTATTTAATAAAAAATACTAGCTTTATAGTGTTAAAGCTATAATAAGTTCTAGTAATTAAATAATATAAAAATAAATTATAATAAAAACTATAATATTAGCTAAAAATTATAACTTTAGGTAGCTAGGTATAAATTACTAGTAAAAGTAATATTTTTATACCTAAAATATAAATAATTTTTTTTTTAAACTATTATAAAGGCCTACTATGTTAGTAAACCTAAAATAATTAATTAATAAGTAATTATCTAGCTAGTTATAGTTTAGTAGCTATATATAAATTTTATTTTTTATTAATAAACCCTTTATTTTATAACCGCGTAGTAAAAGCATGCCTTTTTTATATAGTTATATTAAAGTTAATAAAATTATAATTCTTAGGTATATATTTACTAAAAATAATACTTAACCCTTATATTAAGATTATAAATAAGGTAATTAAATAAGTTTAATATATTTAAAAGCTGCTAATTATTACTATAACTAACACTATTTATAGCCTAGGTAATTTTAATAAAATGCTTATAAACTATATGTTTATTACTAGTTATATTTTAATTAATCTTGTTAATAACATAAAATAGCAAGGTAAAAAGAAATACTTGTTATTTTAGGCTTAATAAAGTAATAAGTAAATGGTTTATTTAGTTATAAATTTACAAAGTTATATAAAAAAACTAGAATTATAAAAAAAAACCGCGGGGAATATTTAAATATTTTAAAAAAAAATAAGTTAGTAACTACGCAATTTTAATATATTTAATAGTGTTTAAGTATGCCTTTATACCATAAAAAATTAATATATATTTTATATTTTTTAGTGTTTTATATATTAAAATAATTTTAAAGTTTTAATATTAAGTAAAAAGGTACTTTACACTGGACCAGGCGGGCTAGTAGGTAGTAATATAGTTAAGTAATAAGTTATTTATAGTAAAATTAATATTAGTGCCTTAAGCAGGGATAATTACCCTGGCCTTGGCAAGCCAGGGCAGGGCTAATAAAAATATTACTTAAAGGTATATAAAAATAAGTAAATATAAAAATACTAGCCTTAAAAGGGTTTTTATAAATATATAAATAAAAAATAGGAGCCAAGCGCCCTAGTTTATAGTTATTTTTAATTTTAAATATTATTAATAATATAAATATTTAATTTATTATTATAAGTCTAGAGACCCCTAGCTATATATTACTTATAGTAATTAATATACTTAATACTATAACTCCTCCTATTATATAAGTTTAAAAAGAATAATTTATTATAAAGTATTTTTAGTATTATAATCTAAGCTATTTATAATTTATTTATAAAATAAATTATAATTAAAAAATTATAAATAAACACTATAAACTTTTCTAAAATAGCTTTGGTTATAACTTTTTTTTATTTATAATACCTAAATATACTAATCACGCAAAAAGAACTAAATAAATACATTATTATACTATATTTTTATATATATAATATTTAATATTATTTATTAATAAAAAAAAGAAATAATTATAGTATACCTATAAAAATTTAATATATTTATTATATTACGCACGCCTATATTATTTTTAATATAATTAAGGTTAGCAAAAAAATAATAAGTATTAATTTAGTCTTAAATATACTAGTTAAAATGCTTAAGTGCATAGAAAAGCAGGAATTATTAAATACTTTATTATTTTATAAATATTAGGGCAGGTGCATCCTGGCAGGAAATAATTATTAAAATAAAAATTAAATTATTTAGCTTAATAAATTTATAAAAAAATATATAATATACTTTATAAGGTGTTTTTTAAATAGGCCAGGTGCTAGTTATAACTAGTAGTAATAAAATAAAAATAAAAATAATTATAAAAATAACTACTAGTTAATTATTATATATAATCTTATTATTTTACTAGCTAGTTAGGTTAAGCTAACTTACTATTTAACTTTAATACTAGCTAAATACTTATAATAGGCTAAGAAAAGGCTTTATAAAATAGGACTTACAGGGGCTAAAAAAAAAAGGTAATTATTAAAAATAAAAGCTATATTAAATTTTATATTAAAAGGTGTCCTTATATTATTAACTAACTTAGTTTTAAGTAGCTTGGTATTAATAAAAGCCTTGTTTTTTTTAACTAGTGTAAAATTAGGTGTTACTAGCAGCAGTGTCTTATTAATATAATTAATTAATTTAAAAAGTAAAAATATAAATAAAAGTTAAAATATTTTAATACCTAAAATCTAGCTTAGTAGCTATAAAAAGTTCTTATATATAAGGTTATAAAAAATAAAATAAAAATTAAAAATATATTATGGGTGGTAAAAAGTTATATAATAAAAATTAGTAAAAAAGCACTTTTTAAAATGGCTATATTTTTATTAGCTAAACACTTTTATTTATTTTTTAAAATATAAAAGTATTTTAAAGTAATTAGTAAGCGGAGCTTAAAGCTATATAAATAAATAATAATTATATAAAAGCTATAAGTAAAATACAAGTTATTTAAATATAAATTTTAATAATATTTCTTAATTTTTAGTAATATAGCCTTACTAAATATATATAAAAAGTAATATTATAAGTTACTACTATTTTAAAATAAAGGCACCTATAAGTAAATATTAATTACTTTAGGTAGTAATCCTAATATAACTATAAAAACTTATAATAAATTTAAAAATAGCTTTATATAAATTTTAAATTAGTTTATAGTAGCTTTATAATTAAACTAAATATTTAATATTTATACTTGCATATAATTAAATATAAAAATAATTATTAAATATATTATTATATAAAATAAAAAATTAGCAAGGCCGCCAGTGCCAATACTTTTAATAAAGTAAAAAATAAATAAAATAAACGCTAAAACTATATAAAAGCTAAACTATTAAAATTATTAATATAACACTATTATTATAACCCTTAAAAAGTATTTAAAAAGTAAAAAGTAAAAAGTAAAATATAAAAGTTAAAAAATAAAAAAACTAACTTACTAAACTTAGGTCTTAGATTTTTAAAAAGTAACCAGGAAATAAATATTAAAAAAAATAATTTATTTAAGAAAAGCTCTTTTTTATATTTGAAAAACTATTTATTAAAAAAATAAGCCCTTTTTTTACTAAAATAGTTTTTATTAATTATATTAAATTACTCGTGCTAATAAGTTAAGTTTTATATATTATTAATTTTTTTTAATATGCTACGGCTTAGTCACGCTTTTATTAAAAGTAAAAAGTATCTTATTTATAAATATAAGTAGTATAGTTACTAAAAATAGCTTAAAGTAATTAAATAATATATAATAAAAAAATAAAAATAAATAATTATATTTTTAAAATACTACTTACCTAAATTATTGCAGTTTTTAAATATTATAACTAGCTTGGCCTAAAAAAAGATAAAATAAAACTTTTTATTATTAAAGGTAAATAAAAAGTATCTTTAAATATTAGTATTAATAAAAGTAAAATTAAGTATATACTTTTACTTCACGGCCGCCTTTACCTTTTTTATTTTAATTAAAGCTTATAAAAAGAACAATAAATTAATAGCTAATTAAAATATATATAAAAATATATATTTTAAACTTTTTAAGCGTTTTATACTTTTATAAGCGGAAATAATTTAAATACTTATTATATAATAACTAAAAATTACTTAAAACCTTATTATTACTAAAATACCTAAACTTAATTTTAATAAGGGCTTTAAGACCATTTTTCTAAAATATTAGTAAATATTTTTAGTAAAGTTATTTATTAAGTCTTAAAAAACAAGGGCTTATCTTATTTTTAAACTTAGTAACTTTATTAGCATAATTATTTTTATTTCTTGCACTTTTTAGGGGGGTATTAGGCTACTTAAAAGTAGCATTAAGCTACTTAGGGGTAATAACAAGCTACTTAAAAATAATAATAAGCTATTTAAGGGTAATAATAAGCTACTTAAAAGTAATAATAAGCTACTTAAAAGTAATATTAAGCTGCTTAAAAATAATAATAAGTTACTTAGGGGAAGTTTAAGTTTTTACTAGGCTTAAAAGAGTAAAAGTTATAAAGTTATTTAATTATATAGTTAATAATAATTTAGTTTTAGGCTTATTAACTAAAGGTTTATATATAGCTAAAAAAGCCTAATAATTTTTTTTTTTTTTATTTTACTAATAGCTAATATTAGCAAGAGTTTAAATAAGGTATAGTAATTAAAACCAGGGCTAAAGCTAAAGGGCATAAATATATATTAAATTAAAAGTGGACTTTTAAATACCTATATTAGGTTTAGTATTAAAAACACCTTTTTTTTAGCTACTTTACTTTTTTATAATTAATTAAACACTATTTTAAAAAAAAAGCAAAAAAATTAATAAAAGTTTTTTAATTTATAAAAAAAAAAAATCACCCGCCAGCGGGGAGAGTAATATTAGTAAGGGTTATAAATTATTAAACTTTTAAAAAATAAAATAAAAATTATAGGCAAGTCTAAACCTAGTTTAAAGTAATTTAAGCTTTAGTTAATAAAAGGTCCCTGCTTAATTAAATTATTATTTATTTTACTTATTATTATAAATATTATAACACGGGCCTTAGTAATTTTAAAAATAGTTTTAAGGCCTTTTAAAATTTTTAGCTAATATAACCCTTATTTATTTACTTAGTTTAGTGCTTGTTTAAACCTGTTCTTAATTTATTTAACCCTATTTTTAATATTATTTTTATTATTAATAAAAAAACACCAGGCTAATTACTGCCTAGTTATATTTATAAGTATTTTTTATATAAAAATTATGTGTTTAATTTCCTGTATATTATAATATTTAAAATATTTTATATTTTTTTTTATTATTTACCCTAAGCTTAAATATAATGTTAAGCCCTTGTGCTAATAAAATATAGTTATTTTTTTTAATTTTTATTATTTTTTACTACAAGCCTATATTATATTACGCTTTAAAAGGCCAAATTTTTAGCTTTTTAAAATTTTTAGGCTAAATATATAATATTCCCCTAATTATATAAATATAAATAGTAAGGCATATAAAATAACCCTTTTAATAAAAAAAGCTATAGCTATAAATAACCTAAAATATATAACTTAAGTACTAGCTAACATAAATAAGCCCTAACCTTTTATTAAAGTATAATATTTATATATAGTAATATATAGCACCTAGCATTTAAAAATATAAGTAATATTAATTTTTTAATTATTTTAAAATATAATTAATTTTAAACATAAAATTAATAAAGCTATTTTAAGCTTTTTTTTTAATAATTATAATAATAAGCTTATATAAGCTAAACTAAAGCATAAAAATATATAGTTTTTTTTAGTTATATAAAGTTTAAGCTAAAGCTTTTTAAAGCTTTTTTACCCCTTTTTTTGCCCTTAATAAAACCACGGAAGACCTTGTTAAAACTTTTAATACTTAACCTAAACCCCCCTTAATACTTCCCCCTTCACGCTTTTTTATACTAATAAAAAAAAAATAAGTTTAAGATTATAATATAACCTAAAATTACTACATGTATAAACCTATTTTATTTTTTTAGCACTATTTTGCATGTAATTTAATATTTTATATATATAATATAAAGCACTTTTAAAAATTTTACATGTTTTAATAAGCCTATAATTTATTAAGCTACTTTTTAAATTATTAACTATATTAAAGTAAAATACTAAATTATAAATTTATATTATTTTAGTGTGGCGTGTCCATGTTCCTATAATAAATATATAAATACTAATATTATTAATTACTAAACAAGAATTAGCCTGTATATATATAGTATACATGTACTTTCTTAATTTTATTATATTATTAATATCCCTTATTAATAACTTAGTATATATAAAGAATTTCCACCAGGGACTAGCTTATTTTATTAATTAACTAAGTAAAATATAGTATTTTTTAAAATAAGTATTATTTATTCGCACTATACTAAGTAAGTTTACTTATTATAATAACTTATTTTTTATTTTTTTTAATATTATTTACTATTAATATAAAAATTAATCTTATTTTATTAAATATATAGCGTAAGTTTACTTTATTAAATATAACTTTATTTTATAAGCTTATTTACTAGAAATAATTAAAATTATTACATAGCAGCTTTTTATTTATAATTAAGTAAAACCCTTGCTACTTAATTTTTATAAAAAGTTTACTTTTAAGGCTACTAAACTAATTTTATATAAGAATTATAATATATATTTATTTAAAGTTTAGGTACTAGGTTAGGAGCCTAATATTTACTTTAACTATAGCTTTTTTAATAATAAATTTAATAATATAAAATATATTATTTATTATATTTTTAGCAAGAACAAGAATTCCCTGCGGCTGTTACGCTTTTTATTTTTAATTAATAAGGAATTAAAGTTAAAAGTATATAGGTATTAGTATCTTATTAATATAATTTATAATTAAAAATATATATTAGTGCTGTTTTTTTTTATTAATAAGTTTAGCCTATACTAAGTTATTTATAATAATATAATAGGTATTTACTTAATTTTTACTAGTTTACCTAATAATAAGCGCGTGTTATTAAAAAATATTTATTTTATAACCCTTAGTTTTTATAATAATAATTATATTAATATTATAAAAGCCCTTTAGCATAGCCTTAAAATATTAAATTAAGGTATTAAGGTATAAGTTCACGGGAAAATAGTTATACTAATAGTAATTAATTTTTTATTTTTTAAAAACTTTTTTTAATAAAATAAAAATACTGGTATTAAAGCTTTTATAATAACCTAAAAATATTAATAATACCTAGTATTTAAGTATAAACACGCTAAACTTAATTATAATATAATTAACATAAAACATTATTACTATTAATTTTAAAAGTAATAAAAAAAAGTTAGTTACTACCTGTCCGGGTAAAAAAAAATATATATAAAAAATATAAACTTTTTTTAAACTTAATACCTTTATTTATAATTACTCCTACTATAAATCTTATTAATTATTTTTTAATTAATTTTATTTATTTTAAATTAAAAAAAATATTAAAGCTCGCCCATAAGCTCCTTATTAAATATATTTTATTTTTAATTAAGCTATTAAGATTTTTTATAATACTTTAAACCTTTTTTTTTATACCTAGCTAGGCATGTTTATAGTTTTTAGTTACTTATTTTAAAAGCTATGGTATTTAAAAGCATKCGCGCCTATTAATTATAATACCTATTTTATTTTAATATTATTTAATAAAAAACTAGATTAAAACTCCCTTTTTTAAGGATTTAAGTAAGACTTTGGATATTAACTATTTTTTTAAATAACTTAAAAATATTATTATAAATATTTATGCTATTATAGCAAAAAATAATATAACTATAATTTAGCATGTAATTAGTAAAAATAACTAAAAGTAATTATAAAAAATTATTATATAAGCAAAAAGTAGCCTGTAAAACCTTGCTAAAGTTATTATTATTATTACTAATAATACTAAACTAGTATAATATTATAAAAATAGCTTATAATACTTAATATTATTTTAAGGGTGCTTACTAGCAGCTAGCATAATATTTATATTTTTATTTAAGCTTATTAAAATAAAAAAAGGTAATAATATTAAGGATTTTTAAGTATAATTAAATATATATATAAGGCTTTATTTTCCTACTTAGGCTTAAAAAATAGCAGTTCCTAATAATAACTTAACCTTTATTAAAAAAAGTAAACATGCGTAAGTTATTTATAATTATTATTTTTTTTTAAAAATACTACCTTAGTCCCACTTTGTCCTTATTTTAATTACCTAATATTTTTTAATACCTAAATAATAATTTTATATTTACCTAAATTATAAACTAGCTAAGCTACTATAATACTAGCTAAAAATTTTTACTTTTTAATAAATATATAACTTGTGGACAAGGTTAAATACTAATTTTATTTTTTTTAACCTTTTTAAGTATCTTATATAATTCTAAAATTATTATAAGGTTATAAAATCTTTACTTATTAATTAATTTTTTTAAATTAATTTAAAAATAATAATTAATAAAAACCTTTTTAAATATAATATTTTTTTAAATAAGCTATAAATTATAGCAAAGCACTGCCCTACACTTTTTTAAAAGCTTTTTATTATAAGTTAATTAAAGTTTAAAGCTAAAATTAATAAAAAAAAATAATTAATATTATATATTATAAAGCTATTTTACTACGGGTCCTGCTAAAATAAAAAAATACTAAGGTAATTTATAAAGTTATATTAAAAATATAGCAGCTAAAAATTACCTATTAATTTTAGGCTAGTATATAAAATACTTATTTAATAAATTATTTATAGCTATATATAACTAAGCTTAAATAAAAGCTAATTTAATAGTATACTAAGATTAGCTTTAATACTAGGTATATTTATAACTTTTTAACTTTTTTTTTATTTAAACCCTGGCCTTTACTTACTTAACCTTAATTTATTTACCTTTATTTTTTTTATATATTACTGCTTAATTAACAAGCTTGGGTTTTAACTTATACTACTACTCCTAAATTATTTAATAGGCTAACTAGCTTTAAAAGGGTTAAAAAAACATGTTACCCTTTATAAAAGTAATTTTATTTAGTCTCGCGATAGCTTTATATATATTAAAAGAATTTTTTTTATTAATTAATAAATAGTTAATAACAGGTCTTTTTTTTATAAGCCTAATAATTAATAGTAAAATAAATAATAATATTATTTTATACCTTTTAGTTTTTATAAAAAATATTATAAATAAATAAATTATTAGGCTTTTAGGTATTAGGGCTAAAAGGTACTTTATAATATTAATATTAAAAATATTTTTAAGTTTTAAACTAAATATTAACAGCCTTATTAACCTGGTCTTTTATTATATATAAAATATAAATTTTTTTTAAATAGGTTATTAGCTATTACTATTCCAGGGTCTTTATTTTTTAAATATAAATTTTTTTTTATAAATAACTTAAGTAAAAGGTAAAATAATAACTTACTATAAATTATAATAGGTTACCTTTAGTTATACTTTAATAAATTATTTAACCTTTATTTAGGCTAGTCTAGGGCTCTTAAAAAATAAGGTATAAATTAAATTATAAATATATAATTATTACTTAACCTAGCTTAACTTAATAATTTTTAAATTTTTAAAATTTTTTAAAAAAATACTATTTTTTAAGGTTTATAAGGGTACCCTTTTTACCTTTTAAAATATTTTTAAAGGCATTATAGTTTATATAGCAGCTATTATATAAATAATAGTATTTTTAAAAATAGTTTTTTTAAATAGCTATATTAGGCAAGTCTTTTTATTATTTTTATATATTTTAGTTTATTTTTTAAAAATCTTATTAAGGTAAGTATAATTTATTTTTTTTTTATCCCGCAATACTAACTTATTTTTTTTATTTTTTAAATATTATAATAATATTAATATTTTTTAATAACTTAATATATTTAATTTTTAATATATAAAAAAAGTTCTTCTCTAGCTTTTTTTTTTTCCTCCGCTTTTTAACTACTATATTAAAAGCTAAAAACTTATATAGGTATATTATGCGTTAAAAGGTTTAGTACTTTTTTTAATTTTTTTAATATTTTTTTTTATAAATTATATTAATTATTATAATATTTAAAAAGTATTTCTTACTAGGTTTTTTTTTAATATACCCTTATATAAAAACTTTGCTATTTAATCCTAGCCCTGTAAATTAGTATATATACCTTTTTTTTAAAGCTAAAAGTAATATAACCTAGCTAAATACCTATCTAGCTTTCTGGCTTTTTATTAAAATTATAAATATATTAAAGTATAATAAAACTATATTTAGGTACCTATTCCTAGTAATAAGTAATATAACTATAATAATAAAAAAAATAAAATTAGTAAAGTTTAAAAAGCCTTAACAAGCTTGCTTCTTAAATACCAGGCTTATAAAAAGCTATAATAAAAATAATAGTATATAAAAGCATGGTAAGCTTAACCTTTTTTTTATTTACTAGTAACTATTAATAGTACTTACTACCTATATATTTTAATAGTAATTAACTTGCTAGCTTTTTAACTAATTATTTTATAATACTATCTTACCCTATTATAACCAGCCCCTTTACTAAGTTATTTATACTTTCCTATATTACTAAATAATAGCTATATATTAATAAGACTAGATTATATAATTTTATACTATATAAATATTACTGCTATATTTTATAGTTATAAAATGCTATTAAAATAGTTTATTTATTTTTTATAAATTAAAATTAGGGACATTTACTAACTAAATATAAATTTATAAAATAATCCACTACTTTAAACTTTATTTATTATTAAGTTTAAAATTTTGCTATGGTTGCATTTACTTAATTTTTTATAAATATAAAATTTTTTTAAAAAATATTAAGCTAATTAATATATTTACTATTTTTTAGCTTTTTAATATAGTAGCTTATTTATAACACGCGTTATTTATAAATACCTAATTTTAGGGAATATCCAGCTAAAAAGTATACTTTTATAGTTTAATTTTTAACTTTTACAGGCTTAACTTTAATAAATGTTAAATTATATTTTTTTTATTACTTAGGTATGTTTACACCCCTTTAATTTACTTTAAATAATTAAACTTTTGCCACAGGAATTAGTATTTAACTAAAAATTATAAACTTTAATTAAAAATTATAAAGTTATACTAGTTTCCTGTTAATAGTTTTTTATTAATATAATTTTAGGATATAATTATTATATATTTATAATAAATTATTATTACGTGTTTAACTAATATTTAGCTAATGTTTAGCTAATATATAAGCTGCATGTAAAAGTGGTTAATAAAAGCCTTAATAATTAAAAATAATATTAGCCTTGGATTAGCACCTTAGCTACCAAGGAATACTACTTTTTTTTATAATTAAGATTAATGCTAATATTATTTAACAAGCTACTAGATTTATATATACTATAGCTAAAATTATTACTAATTATATACTAAATACCTAGGCTATATAAAATACTTACTAATTTATTATAACTAGGCTTGAATCCCAGCATTATTTAAAACTTTAATTTAATAGCTAATAACCCTGGCAATATTCCAGGGACTAATAATATACTAGGGCTAATAATATAAATATATAAAAAATACTAGGATTAAAGCTAATAATTTTTTAAAATAAGTAATATTATTAGTTTTTTAATAAAAATCCTAAAGTATAACTTAAGTTCCCCGCCTGTGTTTATACTAGTTATTTATATTAAATATTTAGGAATACCACCCGCTGGGCACCTAAAGGTTAAATAGTTAACTTTAGTAATTTTTATAACCTAAGCTATTAATACTAATAGGCTATAAATATGCATGTAACTTATATAACCTCTAGAGCTATTTATAATATATTAGCTAAATAAATAAGTTTATATTTACAGGCGCCCGCTCACGGGCGCCTTATTACCTTAATATTATTATAACTTATATAATATTTATAAATATAAGAGCTTTTAGCTAATAAATTAATTATAAATTAAATTAAAGTATTATCTGCTATTAAAAGTTATATTTTTTTTTATAATAAACCTTATAGTAAATATACTTGGATATAAATCCCTGCCACCTACTTTAGTAAAATAAGGAATAACTTAAAATAAAGCTTTTATATTAATTAACTAGCAAAGCCACTGCTGCTTATAAGTTTTTATAAATTAATTTAAATAAGTTTACTATATTTTATATTACTATTTTTAATATAAATAAAAATTAGGCGCTACTTTTATATAAAAGGCCTGTAATTAATTAAATAAATATAATATATAAATATTATAATTATAGTATTAGTAGCTTTATAAAGCCTGCGCTATTATTAATATATTTAAATAAGTAATAACTATTAATATATAAGGTAATAGTGCCATAGGCTTTAATAGCTAGTTAATACTTAAAGGCTACTTTTAATAGCTAAATTAAAATCTAATAGGTAAGTTAAAATTTAATAGCTAGTTAATACTTAAAGGCTATTACTAATAGTTAAGTAAAAATTTAATAGGTAAGCTAAAATCTAATAAGTAAGCTAAAATTTAATAACCGGCTAATGCTTAAAGGCTACTTTTAATAACTAAGTAAAAATTTAATAAGTAAGCTAAAATTTAATAGCCGGCTAATACTTAAAGGCCACTTTTAATAGCTAAGTAAAAATTTAATAGGTAAGTTAAAATCTAATAACTAGCTAATATTTAAAGGCTATTTTTAATAATTAAATAAAAATTTAATAAATAAGTTAAAATTTAATAGCTGGCTAATACTTAAAGGCCACTTTTAATAATTAAGTAAAAATTTAATATTTTATTAAGCTAATATTACCTAATTATTTTAATATTAATTATAGGTAATACTACCTAGTACTTTTAATATTTACTTTAGTTAATATTATATATTACTTATAATATTTTACTTAGCTAATATTAACTATTTTTATTTAGCATTTTATTTAAATAATATTAATTATATAATTTAATAATTTATTTAAGTAATATTACTTAGTTAAGTTAATATTATACCTAGCTAATATTACCTACTAGCTTAATATTATTTTTTACTAATACTATTTAGCTATACTAAATATTATAACTAATTAATATTATTTTATATTTTAATATTAGTTAATATTAAATATTATATACCTATTTTAATATTACTTTAATTTAACTATAAAATATATTTAATTTTTTACTAATATTAGGCCAATAATAACCTGTTTAATCCCTGTTAAATTGCCGTTGGCCGGGACCCCCCGGAACCGGCATGGATATCAGTTCCGGTAGGTTGACGAGTAGCACGCGAAGACTGCTTCAGGCCCCGACATGCAACGGTAACGCGGCTATAGGGACTAATATAACGCCAGGTTCTGCGCGAAGTGCGTAGGTACCACATCTAGAACGCCTTTCTTCTAAGATGGAGCGCGTCGAAGTGGCGAACAAACATCACACTTTCCTTTGTCCCGTTAAGGCTGCATTCCTTGGGTAGAATAACTGTAGCCTTTGGCGCAATGGGCAGCGGAGGCAAGTTCTTGTATATATATGCCTTTGAGGGTAAACCAACAAGGCGTCAAAACAAGGTTACGTAGGTAAGACAGCAGAATTTTGAATATTTACGCCTGTACAAGCATTCTCAGAGCCGAGACCTGTCTTAAGCAAGTCAAAATTGGCGTGGAACATTGTCTAAGACAGTATGAGCTTAAACAGACGACATTGTGTAACTTGGCAAGCTGTGTCTCATAGGTTGGAATAAACATGAGACAGTGTTTAGGCAGTCAAAGCTTATTCTAACTCTAACTACCTTGTTTCAGAGGTCCAAATAAACGTAAAACAGTGTGTTGGGAGTGAGGGTTGAGTCTGCTGCTACACAAATCCTGCTGAGTAATTGTGCAGTCACATGCCGAACCTTCCAGTCGCTGACAAATCGACTTCCAGGTGCGCTGCTGACTTCCCCACCTTTGGTCCTCGACACTTGCTCGACTCACGACATATATCGCAAGATGGAGACCGAGTTCTACAACAGCATCAACTGGGCTCTAACCACCGACTCAACCGACGCCCTCTTCCCCTGGGACGTTTCGCCCCGGTCGGCAGACGCAGAAGGCTCGCGATGGGGCGATCTGGACCCCCAGCTGGACCAGCTGCTCTCCGCATCCTCCTATCCGCTCCCCGAGCCTCCACTGCAGACCCAGGCAGACACAAACACAGAATACAACAACCAGGTCCCACTACTCGGCGGTCTTGTCCTCGACAATGATAACCTCTCAAGCACGGACTCCAGCGTCCAAAGCACAGGCACAGAGCTATCTGCGACGGCGCAAATGCCTGCTCAGCGCTCATCCCGAACGTCGGCGGCCGAACCGACGAGAAAACGAGGCCGTCCAAGGAAACTCATTGATGATGCAGGCGTGAACCCAGAAGAGGTACCTTGCGCGTTTATTTTGCCTATCTGACAGCATAGCTAACCCCCAAGCGCCGCCGCACCCAAGTCCGCATGGCGCAGCGGGCATACCGCTCCCGCAAAGAAGCCAGCGTCTCCTCGTTAAAGAACCGCATCAACCAGCTCGAAACCGCAATGAAACAAATCAGCACAGCGGTAATCTCCTTCGGCGACGACCTCGTCCGGTCCGGCGCCCTAGACACACATCCCGACCTGCTCAAACCACTAGGAAACACAGTGCAGGCGTGCCTCGCCCTCCCAGTCCTGCCAAGCACCAGCACAACTCACCAGCTCGACATGCCTGCGCAGAACAAAGACATGCCTCCGTCGCCACACCCCCCTCACACAGCCGAAATGTCCATCCCCGAATTCATCGACCGCCTGCACGTAACCTGCTGCTACCAGGCGTACCTCGTCACCGCGAACCCGTCCATCCCGCAGCGGCGCATCGAGCGCCCCTTCCGCATCCTACTGGGTCTTATGCCGCGCGCCTTCGTGGCCGAGTTCTTCAAGGACTGGCTTCTCGCGCGCGCGGGGCACAAGGACATGGCGCACTGGGCGCACATCCCGTTCTTCCGAGTCGGGGGCGCAGGGACGCATTATCCGTCGCCGGCGAACGTGCACCATCCGTTTCCAGCGCAGCGGGGTGGCGGCGCTGCCGATGAAACTGTAAATATCCAAGAGGACGTCGCGGCGTTCACGGGCGATCTGAGCGACGACGAGATCGAGGATGTGTGGTTTGACCTGGGTGATTTGCAGGGGTATCTCGCTGAGCGGGGCGTTCTGTTTCCGGAGTACAGCATGGAGGTGAGTATGGTTGGCCTGGACGTGAGGGAGAAGAACAAGGATCCTGGTGCGACGAGTGTGGCGCGGCTGATGCAGGGTATGTGCTCGCGCTCTCATCCAGGCCCTTTTTACAATGTTGCTAATGATAAGGATAGCGCTCGTGCGCTGCGCAATCTGTCTCGGGCGCTCGCCGGGCTTCCGACGGCGCGATGTGCAAGCAGCCGTGGACGCATTCGTCGCTGCTCAGCACTCGGCAGGGCATACTAATAGTACTACTACTGTCACATAATACCTAATGAATGTCGCGTGCCTGTTTTTCAGATTCCCGTAATTCTTGTCCATGCCCCGGTTACCGTGGGCAAGACTACCGAGGCTGCGCTATTCAGTTCTCCTTCTCTTTCCTGGATGTAGCCTTCTCATCTATCCTCCTGCGATGAAGGACTAGGATACCTCTTTATAACCTGCCCCGTCGGCTGGTCCTCCCCCGCGTATGTTCTACACTTCTACCTAGTTCACTCTGCAGACGGAGACAAGAGAGTTCCCGTCGCGATGATGCAGAATTATAATCGAGGACTGGTGTTACTGGCACTAGCCAGTGTAGTAGTCCTCAAAAATATGTAGCTATAAATTCATATTGCTATCCATCGGTACCCATCCAGACGCCCGACAGAAGGGCCCCCGTATGGTGTTTATACATGGAGCATGTCCTTAGAAAGGGCATCGTTAAGAGGTTGGCTGGTGTACGCTGATGCTTCCCTAGGGTAAGTGCCCAAGACCCGGGTCCTGTATGTATGTGCACCACTGGTCTAGATGTTACCTAGATACCTACGCCTTGGAGGGAGCTCTGTTTGGTGTCATATAGATGAATTAGGAATATCAGCAATGATACCTAAGTAACGATAGTATTAAGACCAGAGACTCCTCCAGCACCAACCCCGTACTGCACCTCGCTCATTGCCGCATGTCCTCCCAGTCACCCCCAGCACCGACTCCCATCTTCCAAACGCGCCGTTGTACGTACGCTGCGCAAGAATTGGACCTTGAGGCTGCGATAATACTCTCCACGGTGCTGTCTACCTCGTCTATTCTCATACCAGATGGAGACGACTTCACCAGACCGGCCATGAGCTCGCCCCATTTGTACTTGCAAGCCCAATCCAACGCCGTCATGCCTTCTGCGTCCCGTATACTCGGGTTCGCCTTCTGGTTCAACAGAAAGGTAATCGCTTGCTCGTCGTCCGGCGCGAGAGTGGGCTTTCTTGCTGATCGCTTGACGAGGCATATTAAAGGCGTGCTGCCGGCCTTGTCTTGTTGATTTGGGTCAGCGCCAATCTCGACGAGCGTCTCAACCATATCCACATTGCCGCCCCGGATGGCCCAGAAGATGGGCGCCTGGCCTTGGCTGTCGGCTGCGTCGATTGGGACTCGCCCTGTTTGTACCAGGTTCCTGATAGCTTGCGCGTGCCCCCTCTCGGCAGCGTACGAGTGAGGTACCCTTCCGTCTTGGTCGGCTAGTTGAGGGTCTGCGCCCTTTGACAGCAAGATATTGATGAGTTCGACAAGACCGTATTGGGCTGCATAGGAAAGCGGCGTTCGCTTCTGGTCATCTGTGCTGTTGATCGAGGTACTGTCGAGCGTAGGGTGCTCGAGGAGCATTCTCGCAACCTTTTCTTGACGTTCCCGAATGGCGTGGAGTAGAGGCGTGAGGCCACCGCGGGTCCTATCGGCGACACTGGCTTTCTTGTTCACGTCCAAGTCCGGCCTTGCCAGCAGTTCCTGGAGGATGTCCGTACGATGCCACGAGTCCAGCGCCGCCCACAGCGGGGTGCGAAAGTTCCGATCGGTGAGGTTGGGGTCGACAACGCCTTGAGCGAGATAGCTTCGCAGCAGAGACAGCTTGTGTTCGCGGATGGCCGTGACGAGCAGCGTCTCGCCGGTATCTCGGTTCTGGACATTCGCGTCGGCGCCGTTTTGCAGGAGAGGGGTGACCAGATTCTCATGGCCGTGCGACAAAGCCCATATCAGCGGCGAGCGGTCCACCCGGTCGCGATAGTTGACGTCCACTCTCTTGTCCTTCATCAGTACTTCAGCTGTCTCGCAATGTCCGCCTGCAATTGCCATGAACAGCGGGACGGTGTATTCGAATCTTTCTCGTTCGATCCCTGCCAGGTTGGTGTGAAAGAGCGACTTGACCACACGCCAATTGGCCCATGATGGGGAGTCCTTGAGTGCCTTCAGGTCGTCCTCTTTCTGAGTCCCGCGCTCAGGCCCGTGATGATCGAGTAGGATTTGGACAATCTCGGTGAATCCGGCTGCCGCAGCAGCACAAAGCGGCGTCCAAGGTCGAGTTTCGCTCCATCGGTACGGCGCGCCCTTCTCGAGGAGGTACTTGACAACATCCGCATGGCCTTCGCATACAGCGTGATCTAAAGGAGAGAGTCCGTCGGCGGTGGCTGAGACATCGGCGCCGAGCTCGACCATCCGCTGGACGTGGACGAGCTTGCCGTTCCGGGCAGCCCAGTAGAGGGAGGAGCTGTCGGAGTTCTGCATATTGTTTTTCAAAAGAATAGTGGATAGGAGCGAGTGGAGGCGACGGTTTGTTCGTGTCAAAGAGCTTAGGTCGCGTTCTAGGGGGATGCTTTCGGCGACGAGGAGGACGATCTCGGTGGGGAATTCGAGGAACAGCATGACGGCGGTGGAAGTCGGCGATGACCTGGAGAGCAAGAGGAAGGAGTGATGGTGGATGGACAAGCAGTTCTTTCCCCAGGTTTGTATGACGAGGCGTGCGGGGTGTCGGCTGCACCTGACTGGTGGCTTGGAACGCGGGGAAGCATACCAGCAGGCCAATCGAGTCCAACAATACTATGCAATAAACCGAGGTCAGTGGGATGAAATGTATTTGGCTGGCGGACGAAGCCTCCAGCGTTCAAGGGTTTAGGGCTCGGACACGGGCGGGAGGAATCTACATCCCCCTAGGAATTTCTAACCCTCAACAGCCCAGAGTGGGAAACAGGTTGGGTTAAGCAATTTAACGGCTTTATATTGTTCTCGTCCAAGCAATCAAGAAGCGCCCCATGCTTGCAATATGCGTTAGCAGACCGTTCTACCTGAGGGGGGTGCTTTGGTCTGCTGCTGAATGCTGACAATGAATGCATGAGCTAGTGTGCAGCACTCCGTTTGTTTCCAGCAGGTTTGCATCGAGAAAGACCGTCTGAGGGTTTAAATCTTGTCGAGGACTTCGTGTTGGTGCCAGACCACCTTCCAGTTTGCGAGGCCTCGTTTGATCGGAGTGATGGCTGCCTCCAGTGCAAGTGTGTTGCGTGCACTCTGCTTTGGTTTCGGCCTGGGAGCAGGACGCGGGATAAACAGGAGGAAAGCTTAGTTCTTATGTGGTGGCATTTGGGGGACTGTTGTTAAAAATCACGAATGCGGTGTTGAGATGAAAGATACAGGGTGTCCTGAGTTGGATGAGTCTCTAGCGCACAGTTTACTCAAACGTCTGGTCCCTGTTGAGTTCCGCAAGAGGCACAGCAGGTATGCTCCAGTATGAAGTCACGAAAAGACGCACTCGTGAACCTGGTCTTGATTGCTTTGGGACATTCCCTCGGAATGAGACAAATGCGTACGCTTCCCCTAACCCTTCCCACCGAAGCCCCAGGAAATTAACGAACCATCAATGACAAACCGCATCGTCTGCATTGTGTTCGATCGTAAACACGCCGAACAGAAGAAAAAGGCACAGCGATGATGGGCCAGATAGCCGAGACGTACCTACCTACAATTAGAACAAGAATGCGCTAATGCGGTTCAATGAGACGGTCAAGAATGCCCAGGATCCGAATCAGCAGATCAGCCCATAGCAAGAGCCGTGATCCTCGATTTCAAGGGCAATCCAAATGAATTGCAAGTCCTCGTTGGCACAAATGATCTCCGTGACTAGGGGCGGATGTACCGTATGCCTCGTGAACTCCGTCCCTACCTAGGTACGACCGATACGATCCGGTCACCCTTCAGAGTGACATTGGGTTTATCGACTTGGCCCAGCCTCTTCAATTCAGCGACCAGGTTCAGCCAGATCGTATCCAGCAGAATGACCCATACGAAGGGCAGAGAGTCACCCTCGTCGGGTGGGGATGGACCTCTCCCTTCCAAGGATCCATTTCAAGGTATCTGCAACATCTCCCATCCAACATCTTAACCCGAGAGCGATGCGCAAGCCACTTGCCGGAGACAATCCCAGTATTCGAGTCGCAGTTCTGCACCATCAATGGGTATGCACAAGGCGTTTGTTCTGGCGATGCTGGTGGTCCTGTTCTTGATGCGGAAACTCAAGGGCTGGTTGGTTGTTATTTCTCGCGGTCCCCGGTATGCTACGGGATATCCAGCTATCCATACTCGTCCAGGGCTTTATCTAGGGTAGTATGGCTTCCTGGGCACACTGGTATTGTCGGAACTGGGAAACTACCTGGCAGATCATTGGAGCCGAAGAAGATCACTTGAATCATATGGTAGATATCCGCATATCCAACAGCAGAAGATATCCTCTGAAGTATTCTGATAGATCGCCATCTCTGGTGTCCTCCTAGCCTCCTTCCAATCACCGCTGAAGCGTGTGTGTATATGTGTAGTCTAGCCTGTGCATTGGCATTCACTCAATTCTATGTACCATTGCCTGAAAGGCCGTTGGAGAAATTTGGAGACATGCAACCCCAGGTTGACTCTGCCAATCACTATTGTTACCGATCTGACATCCGATGATAAGAAAAACCCCGCAGATAATGTCCTTGTAGTAGACAATAAAGCCCGCAAACTCCCCAGTCAGACCGCCACCAGCACTGCCCATAAACACTATGATACCAGACTTCACCATGTCCATCCAACGAATCCCATATTCCGCTCCCCAGGAGGCGTTCATAAACGCCCTCAAACGCGACGGCTGCGTGATCGTCCAGGACTTCACAACCCTCGAGACCCTCGAACAAGCCCGGCGCGAGGTCGAGCCATACCTAAACAAAGACAGCAACAGCCAAGTGGGTGGTTCGTCTATCTTCCACCCTTCCCGTCCCAGCCCAAGACTGGCACATACTGATAAAATACTAACCCTGCAGCCCTAAACGGCGGCACAAGAACCTGCACGCGCCTCATCAGCCGCAGCAAGACGGTCCGCGAGCAGTTCTTCTCAGACCCTCTATACCAGTCCCTCGCCGAGTCCTTCCTCGCCATAACAACAACAGCCTGGTACAACGACGAGCCGTCCACAAATACCAGCCACCCGCTCCTCTCAATCGCCATAACCATGGCCATCCAACCCGGCGCAAAAGCCCAGAAACTCCACCGCGACGACAAGAACCACCACGCGCGGCATGCGCCTGTAACAACCTATCCGGACCTCAAGAGTCAGAACGAAGGAAAACGCGACATGCTGCTCGGCCTCTTCGTGCCGGGGTGCAGCACAACAAAGGAAATCGGTGCGACCCGTGTAGTCCCCGGTTCGCATCTGTGGGGTGATGAAAAGCCTGATTTTGGACCGGACGGGAATAAAGGCGTTCTTGATGTCGAGCTACATGCCACCGAGGCGTTTATCATGCTGGGGAGCACGTACCACGGCGGCGGGGAGTTCTCAGCATCGAAGGGCAGTCGCATGGTGCATATCATGTTTATGTGTGGCGGGGTTTATCGGCAGGAGGAGGTGTCGTTCCTGGTGTACCCGGCTGAGGAGGTTAGGGGGTATTCGAAGCTGGTGCAGCAGAGGCTGGGGTGGGTGCAGTCGGAGCCGAATCTGGGGTGGGTGGATTTGATTTCGCCGGAGGGGTTGTTGCGTTGATTTGTCTGTCTATGAAGGATGTTCCCATGCTTTGGTTGTGGATAGCTTTGGATATGCTGTTAGTTAACATACGGTAGCTCAACACGGACACTAGGGTACCTAAGGGTCTCAAGCCCTAAGTGCGGACTCCGCGATACCCTACACCCACTACTCCACCAATGTTTCCTAAGAAATCCCGTTGTTGGTGCGTGATAAAGACCACTATATGACTAGTCCATCAAGCAAGCTAGGGGTTGAGCCTTTTACCTAGGGCGATTGCAACTCTCCCCTTTCAATCAAGGAGCCCACATGTCGCAAACATGGACAGTATCCAGATCAATTGGAAAGCCGCCGGGCCTACCGGTCCAGATCGCTCAGCGCTGTTGTATGAGTCCACCTATCCTACGTATTCCATGCACAGACTGCGCCGCGTGGGCCTAGGGATCGTGGCAGTGCTGTCCAGGCATCCACAATACCAGCGTCCTAGCATTCCACACCAAGAACGCAGAAGAGCCACGATTTTGAGTTCATGCCGCAGGTGCTTTCCAATCATCCATTTACCTAGACACGGTACCAAAGACAGAAATGTCGACAGCACCCAAGCTCACCCAAGGCCTCACAAGCGCTTCCGACAGCAATGCATTCCGCTCCAATACATTTGCCCTTCAGCCCGGCAGCTGCCTCGGTATGCTAGCCATGCCCGATTCCCCACCTGTACCAGAGGACGCGCCCGAAGTCGTGCGCAGGGACTGGGCCAACTGCCACGGGCGCTATATACGCTATATCTACCGACCACGGGGAATGGTCGAGATTCTGCGGTGGAATCCTTTGAATCCGGCGATCTGGGGCAACGCCCTGCTCGTTCTGATGGCGTTGGTTGTGCTTGTACGATGGGGCTGGGCTGCGATGTCTAAAATGCGCTTGCTTGCTGGGGGGTTGGGTCTGGGGATGCTGGGTATGGCTGATTATTGGGCTTGCAGGTAAATACCCCCATCGTGTCTTGAATGCTAGATGAGCCGGACACGGTGAGTAGTGCTGCTAACCATTTCTGTCTTATTGTCCAGATGGTGGCTGCGCAGGCATCCGTTTCGCGTTGATCCGGTTACGGAGTGGTGGTATGGCTATGCGCAACGCAAGACGGGGATGAAGGTCCTGGTTTGCAGGAGGAAGAGGAACTCTTGGTTTTGATAACCTGTCTAAGATGTGGAAGAGGTTGTGAAGTCTCGTGGAGGGTTTGCCATCGACAACAATTGCATTCATCGCGCCGACAGCAATAGCTGGGTCGCCTCATCCCTCTGGGGCCTCTTGGACCTGTAAACAGGAGTATGTGGTAGACAATGGCATTCTTAAAAACCTTTACCCAGAAATCAATACCTCCCCGAACTACCCAGCATATCCATACATCTCTCCACAGCCTTCTGCATCTCATCCGTCGCCTCCTCCAGCAACTGCGTCAGCGGCACTTTTCCCGCCTTCTCCCGCTGAACCCTCACATACTCATTATTCAGCACCTTGTTGATATTCACCTTGCTAACCCCACACTCAATGCACTTGCGGAAGATCTCCTCCGTGAACGGATCCGCCCCATGTAGCACAAGCTGCACCCGATCCCCAACCTTGTCATGGATGCTCTTGAGCCGGTCATACTCAAGCTGGATGCCCCGGGGCCCATACTCCCCATGCACATTCCCAAACGCCGGCGCAAGCCAATCAATCCCCGTGTCCACAAACTCCTCGCTCTCCTCAGGCGTCGTCAGCATCCCCTCCAGATCAGCTGTATCCGCAACCCCGTCTTCACCACCCTCAATCCGTCCGGGCTCCGCCTCCGTCGCGATCCCGCGCTCGTGGCAATACGCAACCAGCTCCCGCGTAAGGCGGAGATTCTCGCTCTTCTCGTAATGGCTCATGTCGACCATGATGCTGTCGAACCCGCCGATGTCCGCGGCGCGTCGGATGATCTCGGGGCTTTGCGCGTGGTCCATGGATACCGTTACGGGGACGTCGGCGGCGCGGGCGGCTTCGGCGGCGGCGTGCACGAGCAGGCCGTCGGCGTAGTGCAGGGCCCAGGGGAAGAGCTGGATCATTGCGGCGGAGCGCTTTGCGGAGGCGGCGCGGACGGTGGCGAGGATGCCTTCGAGGTTGTAGACGCACATTGCGGGGATGGCGTAGTTGTTGGCCGAGGCGTGGGTGAGGATTGAGAGGGCCGGGTTGGGTTTGGTGAGGGGCATGCTGGCGGTCTTTTTGGTTTCTTGGATTAAGCGGTGGGTTGGATAGGAGAGGTGATGGATGAGATGATCAGAGATCAAGCTTGAAGGAATAGATGGTGTTATGTAGAAGAAAGAGGCTTATAACCCCGCGTTGTCCCCCCACCGGACTTGCTCCGACCGTGCGGTGGACGGACTCGCCGGCGATTCCACCGAGTGCGACTCATGTGGAGCTCCGCTGCTATCTACACATTTCGCTGTTCCTTGCGAGATTTCGCTTAGACGTCAGGGAAGTAAAGTACCATAAGCTCAGTTCATTACATCATCTCACTGCCCATAAACCCGAATAACGCTCGTGCTACTCTGCGCTCCAGACCCATGTCTCTGCGTCATAAACAGCACGTTCAGCGCCGCATTACCCAGATGCAACGGACAGTGGAGATCTCGCGCCTTCTGTACAACCGTCTCAAGCTTCGCAGCGACTTGGTCTACACTCTCCGACCCCGCCGGAGCCTTATCACCGATCCGTCCCTCGATCATCTCCAGTCCCTGCTCGATAAAGATTTTGCTCCCACCAGCAGCCTGGCTGACAAGAGTGTGGAACATGGAAAGATCAACTTTCAGGTGCCGTGCAAATGCCACAGCTTCCGCAGCAGCAACAAGGTTAACACCCCGCATCAAGTCCAAGACCAGCTCGGTGGCCGCCTCGGCGTCGGCGGCGGGGGACACGGAGGCCTCCGAGAGGGGCCGAGCGTAGTACTGTCGGACCATCGCCGAGTCGTCCTTCGGACCCCAGCCATGCAGCAACGCGGAGAGGTAGATCTGTTCGGCCGTCGAGCACAGCGGGGTGGGGAAGCGCTGCTGGCGCGCGGTGGTGGTGATGATGCCCTGCAGAATGATGCATGATTAGTGGCCGAACGGACCCTAGCATGGGAAAACTTAACATACCGCATCCTTGAGAATAATGGTCACTGCACTGGCGCCAGAATTCCAATCCTCCTCCACCATCCGGGGAAAGCGATTCTCATGCATCCACGTCCACGCATCCGAGGCCTGGATCTTCTGCGCCATCACCGGCGCATCGAGCCCCAGCTGCGCCGCAAAGCCCATGGCCTCGCTCGCCCCGAGAATGTGAATGGCCGCCAGGACCTGGTGCACCATCTTCATGTTGCTCCCTGCGCCGACTCCACCGGGGACCAGGTATAGCTTGCTTTCGTCCGACATCTCCTGTAGGATGTCGCGCGCGGCGTTGAGGGCTTCGTCGGACGCGCCGGCCATGATGGAGAGAGTTCCGTTCGCGGCGCGCAGGGCGCCACCGGAGACAGGGCTGTCGACGAAGAGGATGTCGCCGCGGCCGCGATTCTGCAGTTCGGCGACGACGGATTGCGCGTACATGGAGGAGACCGTGGAGCAGAGCATGAGGACTGCGTTTTGTGGGAGGTCTGTACGTTGTTAGTTTGTAGACTGCTATAGATCTGAGATACCCACGCTGCACGATGCCGTCTTCAGCGAACAAGACTGCCTGCGCCTGCGGCGACGACGCCACCATAACGATGTAGTAGTTTTTGCCTTCAGCGGATTCACGAAGAGAGTAAGCAGGAATGCCGCCAGCGGCCTTGAAGCGCTCGATAGAGGCTGGAAAGACGTCGAAGCCATGGACTGGGTAGCCCTGCTTGACGAGGTGGGTGGCCATGCCGAAGCCCATGGCTCCGAGGCCGACGAATCCGATCGATGGTTTGGACATTGTTTGATGCAGATGTAATTGTGTTTGACTCAATTACAGAGTCGCTGGATCGAGTCTTTAAGAGCACAAGGCAATGTGGAGGCGGGGCAGCGGGGGGCGCGGTGGACAGTCGGAGTCTCGGAGAGGATCCGATTGCCTGCTGTTCGGAGCGTTGACCGATCCTCGGATAGTCTCTGGTGACCAGGTGGCAGTTAGCTAGACGAAGACCTGATCCCGGTGTTTTCGCGGGGGAGTCTTATACGTACAGATGGTTTTGTCATTGTGACATTTGGTCGGAAGCCGCAATGCCCACAAGTTCGCTGAGCTGCAGGGAGAAAGGAGATGGAGATGGAGAGATCAACTCCGCTGCCTAGCCGAGCACAGGTCACGTGCACGCGCGTCCAGGAGAGTAGAACTGTCAGCGCAAAAGGTTTCGGCGGCATGGGTTCAACAAATGAAGGAGTTTTGTGTTTTCATGCAAATGCGAGAATCAGATTGCATGCTGGGAGTCAGTAAACACTTCGGAGTATTGATTGGGAAGCAAACAACATATACCTTGAGTACTTTTGCAATAAACATCCAGAATCCAACTCTCGGCAATTATTTACACCACTAATGTTTCTATCTCTCCATATGCTTTTGTCTCTTAAGTATAACATTGTTGTACCCAATTTGCGAAGAAGATTGAGAGAGCCGTCTAAAAAAGCCGAAAACCAAAAGGGCAAAGTAATTGCCCATATCCAAACATGTATCGTAAAAGATGAGGCATGGCTCGTAAACGCATCTTCTTAGCTCCACTCAAGCGCGTTAAACGGCGTCAGGAAAGGTATGGGGGTTGGCCAGAGTCTTCGGGCTACTCCTGATCTTAGGCCCAATCAAGTGGTCGAAAGCAGGCGAGTGCTCGACACGGGGCGTAAAGTCCTCAAGATCCCAGAGATATCCCAGGGTCTTGAGAACCGATGTCGCGCTATACGAGGTGCTCTTGCCTGTAACAGGGTCGACACCAAAGTTCTCAATGTGGCCCTTGGGGGTGTAAGGCGAGATAAGCCACGTGGGCATGCGACCGCCAAGACGGTCAAAGGTGAAGGTGTACTCGCTGCCATCGGCCGCAGTCTCGACGTAGGTCTTGTTGTCCGGGCGGACGGCAAGAGGGGGTTCGACGTGGTCGTAGAAGCCGCCCGTTTCGTCGAAAGTCAAGAGGACAAGGGTCTTGTTCCATTGTGGGCCGGTTCGGACGGCATCGTAGACCTGTTTGATCAGGACCTGGCCAAAGGAGACGTTTCCAGAGGGGTGCATGGAGTTTGTGTCGAGGTCGCAGCATGAAGGGTTGATGTAGGAGAGTTGGGGGAGAAGACCGAGATAGGCGTCCTGGTAGAAGTTCTCCAGGGGGACGACGCTGCTCTGGGCGTTTTCGGCCGTCCAGTTGAAGAACAGGGAGTCTGGGAGGAAGTCGCCGTTGGTGCCGTCGTAGTTCTTCCAGCTGATGCCCTGTTCGCTGGCGACTTGGAAGATGCTGGAGATGTCGACGCCAGAGACGTCGAAGCTGTTGTCGTTTTCGCCGTGGCCATCTGATGTGCCGGAGATGGCACAGAGGCGGTTGGGATTTGTGGGCTGTTCAGTCAGTATTGGAAACGTGTATGGGGAATGCGGAAGCTTACACCAGGAATGCACGAGTGCCAGTAGTTGAAGGTGGTGAAGTCGTCAACGAGGTTGACAAGAGTTGGAATTTCGTCCTCAGAGTAGTATCCCATGACCTCCTCGGTAGCCACCTTGGGGTCCATTCCCTCATGGTGCACCAGCTGCTGCTGAACGAAGCCATTCATGCTCGGCTTGAGGGTGCCGTTGCGGATAGCGGCATCGCTGGGCTGATAGGTACCGTAGAGCTCCATGTTGTAGCCCGTGATCGAGTGGTCAGGATCGTGCTTGACCGAGTCAAAGTCCTTGTATACGCTACACCGCTGCGTGCTGCTTGGATCGCTCACATTCTGGGGATAGCAGAAGGGACCATTGTTGACAACATTGTCGAGGCCCTTGCGCTTCACCCCACCGAGGATGTTGTCGAAACTGCGGTTCTCGAGCAGAATCCAGACAACGTTGTCAATCTTGTCCTTGAGGTTCGCAATGGACTCCTTAGATCCAGACGCGTAGCCGAAGGGTGTTTTGCTGCTGGAAGGGACGGCGGCAGCGGCAGCGGCGGTGGAGAGGCCCAGTAGGGGCACCAGAGTGTTGGCCTTCATTATTGGCTTCTGTGATAAGGATGTGCTAATCAACTGTTTGTTGCCCGGTCGTCCTGGGTGCTTTTATAGATCGTGTAAAGCGCGAAATGGCGCCATGGCAGATACTGACCCCAACTCTCGCAGACAAATGGAGAGCCATGCCTGCGCGCACATGCACCGATTGTCGAATCTGACAGGCATCCTGCTCTACCGGGACGGCTGCCAGTCCATGCTGCGTGGAGACCCCCCAGCCCACGTGTGCAACTACTGATCGTAGGTACCTATCAGGCTATCTCAGTCCGCCGACAGCCGAACAGGAACAAGCAACGCAAAGCATGGAAGTGGAGCCGTGAAGCTTTGCCAAAGCTTCGGTTGCCAAGCTGGCTCCACCAATCATAAGAGCAGTATTTGGCCACAAGCACAGCGACAGAATATCATTGGACCATTGGATGCCTACTCCAAGATCCGTAGCCAATGGCAGCATGCACTTGGAGCATGCGCCCAGAGTATGAGAGTCGGACGCCGTGGAACGTCCATCGGCCATGCCTGTTGGGAAGCTCATTCTTCCTGCGAAGATGACTCAATGGGTCGTCAAATAACGCGATAATGCACTCTGGGTAGGCAATATGCAAGAGCTTGGCGGACTGGCTTAGGTCGCGAAGTGATGAAGAGCGAGTCGCGCTTGGGAGCCATGACGCCCAGATAAAGGACACTGGTATGTTAATCTTTGTTATACGGAGTCCAGTTGCTGGTCGACCAATGTTGTCAAACAATAGCTTGATTTGTCGCCAGATCCAGTGCGATAAGGGTACTTGTGCTCAGTAATGATGCTTGGGGTGCTTGATATCAACGGGAGGTGAGTTTGACTTTTGCGTTACAGTTGATCTGTGATATTGTTAAGCCATAATCAACGGTGATCATGCTTCGCTGACTGACAAGCATGTCGCGAGTGGCGCCCTTGAAGTCCGAGGGACATACACAGAGACGTCAATCCTGCCAGCATATACGGAGGTGGGTTCCCCTTTCCGCACGACAAGTTCCCCCGCATACTTTGAGCTTCTTCGCGCCCTTCGGTAGCTGACCCTGGTGGTGGAACATTTAAAACAAGCTATGCCGGTACAAAAGCAAACTCATGTTGTCATGTGTTTGAATTAAGCTGCTGAAGAAGCGTACCCAGGAACTGAACAGGCAAAGCTAGCGGCACCGGGAGTGCATATGATGTAGCTCAGATGCGTATGGGCAACGTCGATGTACTTGCAGATGAGGATAAGTCATCATCCGACCACGATTAGGACTCGAATCGCAAATTGAAGGGGTATGGATGCTGGTTAGATGGGAGACTTGACATCCTTGTCAACGTCCACAGTAGGGTACGCAGTCAATCACGCCGTCGTTCTTCGTTGCCAAGAGCAAAGAGCCATACTGTACCCCGTTAGCGTATCCATTACAAAGGAGACAGGTTCATAACGGACTTGTTGTGACGCCTATACGATTTTGCAAGTAAATTGCCGGCCAGTTCGGCTACTCGGAGTACTTCCTGCTCCAACCATTGCATCTTTCTAAGCACCACGAAGCCAAATATTCACCATGACCTCCAAATCTCGCGACTACGCGGTTCACAGTTCGATAGCCATGTGAAAGTATCACTATGCCTTTTCCACCACCTCCGCCTCTCCTTTGACATTCTCCTCGGCAGCTTCTTCATCCGGGTGCAACCCGGCCAGTTTATTAGCGACGCTCACCGTTTGACGAATGGATAGATCCTGCTGGAACAGATCTTCGAGCTTCTTCAAGCTCTGACCTATTGTCTCGGGGTAGAAGATATAGACACAGACAACATATTTGAGGCCGATGACTGCATACACGAGGCAGTACCTGTATCCAATGCTCGACAGAGCGAAAGGTGTAACCATTTGCACGAGGAAGCTCCTATATGAGGAATAATTAGCAGGCAATGTAATGTCAGCAACAAGGGCAGAACCATACCATAGCCAATGGTTAGCAGTCGATATGGAGGTCATAGGCACGAGAACTCTGCTGGACGACACCTCTGTGCAGTACAGAGAGCTTGGCCCCAAGAAGCCGACCGGAAAGAAGGAATTGAAGAGGAAGACGAAGAAAGTGCTTGCCATTGAAGCGCCGCGGTTGTTGCTTCCGAAGCTGGCTGTGATGGCAATACATGTCATGCATAGCGTAATCCCAACACCACAAATGAGAAAGAGTTTCCTGCGTCCAAACAGATCAATCGTAAACAAGGATACAAAAGACGCAAGGAACTTCCAGGTCAAAGCACTGGCGGCGAGAATCCGAGTGATACCGTCGGAGAGATTCAGGTTCTGCTGGAAGATGGTAGTTGAGTATGTGGTGATTACCTGCGCTCCGGTCATCTGACACCAAAACTGCAGACCAACGCATAGCATACAACGATATAACAACTTTCCATCTTTCATGGTGAGAATGTCTCTGAACGAGGAGGCCTTTGATTCGGTGGTCTCTAGAGAAACTCCGATTGCGGTAAATTCGCGCGTGATTTCGTCGAGGCCGGCATCTCCTTGGACTCTTCTGAGCCTAGCTAGCTCCGCAGTTGCTTCATCAATGCGGCCTGTGGCAACCAGCCAGCGAGGCGATTCGGGGAAGAAAAATATTGCGGTGCCTAGGACGATAGAAAACACCCCTGGAATGGCAAGGGGGACTCTCCACGCCACATCGTGCTTCTGAATACGAGAGAAGCCAAAGTTGATCCAGTAACTCACGGCGTAACCAGACAATATGAATATCCCATCAATTACCACTCGTCGGCCGCTGTTCGTGGCCGGTGAGCATTCCGACTGCCAGACAGGAACCATTGTCGAGAATATGCCGACACCCATGCCTGTTATCACCCGCCCAGTAAACAACTGTGGCAGTTGGGACGAAGAGCAGGAAAGTGCTCCGCCGAGCAGCGTGAGGATGGAGCCAACGACTATTGTCTTCCGTCGCCCCAGTCTGTCGCCGACGAAAGAGCAGAAAACGGACCCCGCGGCGCATCCAAGGGTGAAGGATGACACATATACCCCTTGAATGACAGAGCGGTATGACTTCAAAGAGCCATTGGCATGGACGGTATCCAGCTGAGGGAACAAGTCTGTGAAAGCATCAAAAGACACCAGTGCTCCTACTACGACTTGGTTGTAACCGAAAAGGAAAAAGCAAGGGAAGACCACGAAGGCGGATTGGAGGAGATGGTAGAAATCAGCTTGCTGCATCCTGAGACTCTGGCAGCACGGAGGAATGCGTGGCAGACTGTTGATCTAGAGGGGAGTATGGTAGTCCCTTTTGTAGGTATACCGGTCTCTTCATTCTCTCCCCAGGGGTAAACATCCAGGGAGTGACCGGGGTACAAGCCATGACACATCTGCTACTTCAGCTTGTGGCTGCTAGCTAGTTGTGGGCAGGAGCTTACCGGTATCTCCGTGGTTGACGCTGAAGCCACCGGCGTGGAGCGAAATTCAGCGTGGAGATGCATCATTACCGGCAGAATCAGTGATAATCGCAGTAGTACCTCATGAATCTCCTTGAACAAGTTTCGTTTAGGCAAGCTTCGCTGTCCCGGCTAACTGAACCGTGGTAGATCAAAGAGACCACCCGTAGCGGCATATAGCGAAAGAAATCGCTCAGCAGAGAAAGGCGACTCGGTTCATGGTTGGTTGGTGATGATGTTGGGAGAGTGGTTGGAACGAAAGAGAAGAGGAAGGAGTGGTGCCTGGCGCTAAGCTAAAAGCGGCCTGGTGCCTGAGGCAGCGTCTATATTTCCCCTCCTTCCCCTCGGGCTCTCAAGAAACCTCATCAATCATCAGGGAACCCATTACTACGACTCTGCGAGTAATTGACCTCAATCATGCAGTCTGACACAAGAGCTCGGAAGCCGAATGACGATCCTCGTGCACTGCCATGACAAGCTGGCCTATCGTTCGCCGCTGCTCGTGTTCTTAGACGCCCAGCCCTGGGCATCGCCATCGACTCGCCTCCTCGTACTCGCCAACTTTGTCGCGTTTTCACTTCCCAGTCACAAGCCATCCGAAAATTCCACGGAATACTCGCACGATGGACATCATCAAGGCAAACCGGCATAGCGAGATACACGCACAACGGTCCTCCGATAGGGGTCCAATGTCCCAGACCTCCGCAATTGTCCAAGTGGGTCGGCTAAGATAGCTCACTCCGGCGGAACCAACGCCAAACCATATAGCGAGGCTGAATCGCGGACCAAACAATGCGCCTAGGTTAGGGAGACCAGTCTGAGGAATCTGAACTTGGGTGGCGGAGCCGCTCCTGTTATCCTATGAGAATCCCTGTTGCCTCGTATCGGTGGCGGGGCTGGGCGCAGCTTGGACTATTTCGGTCGCATGTCAAAGGATGCTGAACCATATAAGATTGGCAGATGTAAGCCAAAGGGACTTTTTGATTTCTCTCGCTTCCAGTCTTCAACCTCTCTGCTTTTCCACTTTTCGCCATTTCCCGCGATTCCAAGGCTTCAAACTTCTATCTCCAAGATGTTGGAAAAAGCAAGCTACAGTACGTACTCATCCATTCCGGGTCATCGAATCTGGCAGATCCAAACTAACCCCAACCTTCAGCGCCAGAGACTCAGGGCCAAGCGCCCCCCAGCTACGGACCCCCAACGGAGCCAGCTCCCGCCGCGCAACAGGGCACACAGCCACCTCGAGCCCCTACCAACCCGGCGCCCGAGATCCAGCTTCAAACACACCCGGCTCAGGAATATGGAACAAGCTACCCAGCAGGAGAAACAAAACCCACACTCAATCCATCAAATCCCAACCCTCACATGTACCCGCCTCAAGCCTACAATCCGACACCGCAGCTACCGCAGCCAAGTCAATACCCGACAGCGTTCCCTCTGCACGCGCTGCAACGGACGCCCCAGGTCGTCGACTGCCCTGTATGCGGCCAGCGAGAGATGACCCGGACAGAGGCGGTGAACGGGAAATCAACACAGTACGTTTCCCATCTTTGCAGTTTCTTGAAGACAGCATACATCTAACGCTGTGCAGTGGTTGGGCGGCCGTGCTTTGCTGCTGCGCTTGCATCGGCTGCATACCCTACTTCGTTGCGGCTTTTAAGAACGTCGACCATCACTGTGGGAGGTGCGGCCACCTGCTTGCTACGTACCACGGGAGTGGCCATGTGGTGGTGCACCCGCAGCGAGTTCAGCCGGGACAGCAGGCGCCTCAATGATTTCTCTCTTGATACCCTTTCGTTTTGGTGCCGGTTGTGATGTTTAAGGCTCCTTGGTTTAGTTGTGCTTATTGGGAGGCAAAGTTCTATTACCAAAGTAATGATAATCTGAAATGTGGCGTTGATAGCATTCAGCTACGAGGTAGTCGAAAATGTATTGTATTTTGCGTGAGTCACCCGCTCATTTCTACTACCCTTTCTTAAGAGGAGTCTAAATACAGGGGTCCTCTTAATTGCGGCGAGCTTTCAACCAACAATTCTAGCAGTTTTCATGGCTTCGCATTCTGCATGCTCAGTTCACATAGGGGACTCGAAGTGAACTACTGCGCGCAGGAAGTTGGTCGCGAAATAATGAAATCGGGTATATATTTGTAGAGAGATGCTTCAAATATCCAAGGCGATCATGAATGCAGAAGCGAGCGGAGCATTCCTGTCCTATCTCAACCAAGCAGCGAAGCGAAAAATAAACACTGGGTGTTCGTGACAGAAAGCCAAGTATCATCATTCGACTCGCCTCTCCATCGAGTGTCCTTCGAGCTCTTGTATTTGCCGTGTGACACCCATCTCCTGTACCTGCCGAGTGTTGCTGAGTTCGACCTCGGGATTCGGTCCCGGTAGCTCAATCATCCGCGTTCCATTCGGAGGTTGGTGGTCGCCTGACGGCGGGACGTACTCAATCTCGACCATAGGCGGTTTTGGTAGCTCGGCAATCGTCTGACCCGGAACCGCCAATGTCGGACTCGAGCTGGCATCTTCAGAAGGTGGCGAGGATGGGTTCGTGTTCGCGTCTAAGGGAGCGGGTGGTGGCGAGTCTGATCGTGGTGCGATGTTGGCAGTCGCTGCCGCGGCCGCGGTTGCGGCTTTCCTTCCGGTACGACGGCCGAGATAGAAACATGCTGCGCAGAGGAAAGCGACAGCCACAACGACGCCGACGACGATACCGGCAATGGCACCGCCAGAGAGGCTGCTGCCGTCGCTGGAGAGCTCTTCCGTTACTTCTGCTTCCTCGGCGCCTGTGTTAGTGGACGAAGGTGTCGTGGTTGCAGTTGTGCTGGGAACAGCGGTGCTCGAGGCAAATCCAAACGCAGTCACAGACGCGGGTGGCATAGGGTAGACCGAAAACGCGGAGATGTTTTGCGACGCTGGTTGCTTCCACTTGTAGCCCTCGCATGTTATTCCGTTGCTGTCCTCGCAAGTATTGTCTGAGTAGAATTTGAGACACCATGGACCCTCTGGGTCCCATGAGAATTCTTCATTCTTTTGATGCCAGATTGGTGTGCAGTTTTGAGCAGATTGGCCGTCTTCGACTGAAGAGCGGGTGGTCTCGTTTCGCCACAGGAGGGTCCAGGCAGAAGCTCTGGGGAAGACTAGAGGCGACGCCAGATACGTCGGCCAGAGGGCTGGAATCGGGAAACGAGCCATTGTTCGTATTTTGGCAAGCTTTTTGAGCTGAGGCAGAACCTCGTACGAGTCGCGTTATACGGGGACTCGGGGACGCTGGGGATTTGTGGGCGAGATGAGAACGACCTGAGGCTGAGACACGTCCCCCCATGGAGACGCATGTTTCAACCCCTAGGAGCGATTCCTTTTGTAGCAAGGCATCGTCGATTCCATGCCAATGCCATTGTGGGAGAAGGAATCGCATCCCTAGAGCGGCAGAGCCTTCGTCAAATCATGGCCCAGGCCCTTGTCCAGCCCCTTCCCGGGCATTAAACGCAGTGGGTGACATTGCAGATCAAGAGCATTGGCAGGCCCGTTGATTGGCGGTGCACCGCCGAAATACGAGGCCGAGCCGCAGAGGTTGCAATTTAAGGTATGGCTTCAGGATCCAAGCGTTTGAAGCGGGAGGCTGACTCGGCACTCAGAGGTGATTCATGACCGGTGACACGGTGTGTTGAAGGGACGACATATGGGAGACGATGTTGGGAGGAGGAAAAAGAGGAGCGGGCGGTTGGCGGGCACGGGATTCGAATCCTGGAGGGAAAGCGTGACTTTTGCCAAGACTCGTGATGCCGATCGGCCTTTTGTGTTGCGGTCACCGTCCACGGTCCCGCTCCCTGGAGACTTTTCGTCAACGATCAGTCCTCGCATTTTTAAGATGGAAATCATTTCCGATGCTCGAACCACCACCCTGTACCAGGTCTGCTGCGTTACGTGACACTCGGCACCTCGCGTCTAGTTGACGCTGGAATGGATCTGTTGTGACGCTAAGAGCTGCTGTACCTACTGGCGATCAACATCAGTCGAGTCAACAGCGCGTTATCGACTCAACGCGAAACCCCATCATCATTGAGAATATGAATATGGTGGCAAAGGCCAACCGGTCACGGAACTCTCGCCCGGAGGGTTTTCAATATAAACTTCGTCGCAAGCCCAGGGTTGCATACAATTGACTTTACACGACGTCATGCCCGCCGCAGCCTGTGAAGATGTCGCCTACCCTCATTCCTCCCTCAGTCCTGCATCTCGCAGTCCAGTCATTGCGAGGTTCGCTCAGCCATACATACTCCGTGGTCCTCGTCAAGCGATTCATGTTACTCAAACCCTCGTGATACAGAGGCAGAGATAGACGATCCGCAGTTGTGCAAATAACCAGTACGGAGCCCTTCAAATGACTACATGTCCTGCGTTAACCAAGTTAGAAATGCCTGCCCTTGATTCGCTCGCCATCGCAACGCAAAAGCAATTCCTCGAACGGAGGAACTGGGCCAACAGGAACCGCGGCCCCGTCCTAGTTTTCGTCATCGTGTTCATCGTCGCTATGGGGATCGCAATGCTCGTTGCGTATCGGGCGTGGATGCGCCGCAAGGCCAGTCGGGCAAACTACGCGTGATTTTACAATGGTATCAAATTGGTTACCGCCAGACTCGCTGGCATGTACGGAGAACGATCAATGTCTATGAATGTTTACTCGATTACGGCCTTCATTGTCGCACCTGAACATCCTTCGCGAATGTAGGCGCATTTACGCATTGCAGTTACTCGGTTTATTCCAAACTTCGCATAAGGGGGTATTTGAGTCCAGGGTATCGACCGTCAAGCCTCGTTGCAGGCTCAGGTGAGCGGGACTCGGAAGTGGTCTTTTTAACTTAAATTCCACCGCTCAGTGATACCGAGCCTTCGCAACAGTTTGGAGAGAAGGCCCCGGGAATCCTTGTTCTACTTTATACCGCACTGCGCTGACTGTTAGACTGGTCAAAGGGACTGCGACCCATTTAAATATTTCGGAATGGCAGTTGTGAATCAATATCGCTATGATTATGCTAACTCAAGGTACAGAGAGATTATGATACACTAAATCTTACCAACACCAGCGTTGGCAACAACAGTGGAAGGCACATCCGCAACGCCATAAGCGTCAACCAAGCTGTCCGTGTACTGCGCAAACTGAGTCAAGACCTCCTGATCCGTCAGCGAGGGCCAGTTGCCAGAATTAGACTGGCGGTTCCATTCACAGATGTACCCAAGGTCAGCAATGCAAGCACTGGCGGAGTCGACGGTTGGCACATTGTACACCAGTGCGCCGCTAGACAACGTGGTATCGGTAACAGGGGTCGTCACCGAGTCAAAGTAGTTGCCCTCGAGCAAAACCCAGGTGTTGGTGTCAATGTCAAAGGCATGGCCGCCAACGTCCTGGAAATAGTTGTTCACCCCGTGGAAGAAAATGCGGCTGTCGGTGTTGGAGGTTCCCAGGTGAGGTGCGCGGCCGGAAACATCGTGGAGCCAGTTACCCTGGAAGGTGTACCAGTCCTCTTCGCCGATGAGCAGCAGAGTCCAGTAGTGCTTCCCATTGCATCCGGAGGACCAGTCAGTCACGCCGTCGAATTCGTTGTTCGAGATGGTAACGTGGCCAGCGGCGCCCCAGCCAGACACGATGAATTGGCGACCGGCAAGCGAGAACTTGTTGTGGTCGATCCAGACCCTGTCGCAGTCGTCGAGGGTGAGGAGGTCTCCTCCCCACACGTACTCAGGGTTTGTATCGGTGAGGTGGACGTTCTGGATGATGACGTTGCTGGCGCCGCCGCGGATGCGCAGGCCCTTGCCGCGGATGACGCCGGCGCTGCCGACACCGACGATACTCTTGTTGCTGCCGACGTCGAGAGGCGACTGGCCGGCGTTGTCATAGGTGCAGCTGACCCAAGTCCCGTCGTCGCAGGAGTCGACAATCCAGGCCTGGCCGGCGCTGGTGCCGCCAGCGCAGGTCGTTGTGCTCTTGCTGCAGCACTGGCCGGATGTCGTGCCCTCGGTGCCGACGAAGCTCCATTCGCGGTCGATGAGAATGACACGGGCGGTGTCGTCGGTGATCCATTCGACAAGTCTGCTACGTCAGCTCGAGTCGCTAGAGGAAAGAAGGGGACATACTGATCAAGGCTGGAGGGAGTCTGAGGCGTCGCGTTACCTCCGCCAGTGGTTCCAGCGGCAAAGCCAGTGGGCGTACCCACGACCTGGGCGCTGGCCGAGCGAAGGAGAAGTGCAAAGAGCGAGGTCAAGACGGCTTTCTTCATTTTTCTGGTTTGCGACGATCAGGGTTCGCACTCTGTGTCTGATCGGCAATACCTGAGACGAACGGGTGCTCTTTATACCTGGGCCCTACACCACGTTTCCGCGCATTGACAGCTCGACACCTGCCAGCCAAGAGTTAATATTGAAGTATGCAACAACGAGTCCCTTCGAATATATTATCCGCGTTAGGTAAGCGGACTATACGCCTTTACGAAGACCGGAACAATCGGCAAAACAAGAAACGACCCCTGGCAGTGCGGAGAAACGGGGAGACAAACACCTCTATTAATAACATCGTCAGGAAAGGGGGACCAATTCCAGCGCCGCAGCTGACAAGCACTAACCAAGCCCTGAATGAAGACCCCGTGAACTCCCGCCAAGATGGACGAGAATGGAAGTCTTCCTGTGGGAACCTCAATCTCTCTGAAACGCCAAGAACATCAGATAAACTACGACACCTCCGGAGGCCGACGTTGACATTTGGGGACTGGGAACAGCTCTGTCAGATTCCCAGCCCTCGAACCACGGTATCATTGCACCAATTCAACACATCCAACACCTCTTCCTTTCCATGCCAAGCGTCATTGTACGCTGAGCTAAGAGTCAATATCCCTTTCCAGGTGTCCAAAAACACCCCGAGTCCTGTCCCGAGCTCCTCTCCAGTAACCCAGGGATGGTCGACACTGAAATCTCCATACCTGTGCCGGATGACCTTGTCGAGCACACCCATACTTGAAATAGACACTGACGGCGTCTCATTGCGCGGCGGGATTGCGGGAGTCTCACTATCCGGGTAAGGCAATGTGCCTATTGCCCAGTAGGCTGAGACGAGCTTGATGTGCTCCTCGTTGTCACGGATGTCAACATAATAGTCACGGACATGCTCAGCAACGCGAAGAAATGTCTCCTGGTCAATGATGGTTCTGTTGGGAGCTCCAATGGCAGGGACAGTGAGGTCAATGGCGAGGGACTTTCCAGAGACAGAGTGGTACACAGAGGCTGGGTGAGCCGATGTGCTGTAGGGGGGCTTGCAGTGGTGGCGCTCGTTGATCAGGGAGTAGTTGATATATCTCACTGTGCGCTCTGTTTCTCTGCGGTCCTGGAGGTCCCCAGCTGCCATCGCAATTGCGGCATGGTATGCATGTGTAATGCTCAGCCCAAGGCTCCGGCATCTCTCCAACACCTTTGCCGTTGTATCTGCGGGGACTCTAATTGCAACACGTTGATGCTTTCCGGGAATAACAATGTGCTGTTGGAATGGAATACTGGCTATCTCAACGCCCTTCTTCAACTGGGCGTTGTGCTCGAGGAACTCACGCATATGCTCTTTGCGCTCTGGGGTCATGGCTGCTGGGATATCGGCTGCCACACGTAAGGGCGGGCTGAGATTCATCCACTCATCTCCAAATTCCGGTAATGCGCGGCCAGGCTGCTCATACGCCTCCGCGGCCGCAGCAAAAAGGTTATCGAAAAGAAGCAAGGTGCCCATGCCGTCGATGATGTCATGATGCGAGCGGAGGACAAGATCAGCGCGGAAGGTCTGGTCGCTGGTGGTCGGCGCCTTGACAAGAAACAGCGTTGGGAGAGCAGGCACTGGAGGGTCCGCGTTGCACCAGTCAAGACCCGACATGCGCTCTGGTACAACCCGGACAGTTTCGTCAGCCCATTGGCGCAGAGATGCGCTGTTCGAGAAGGTCTCGTAGACCTTTTTGTATTTCTTCTCGACTGGGTCGTATTGGACCCTGGAGCCAATGGTTGGGTGGTTATACCGAAGACGAATCCAGGCATTCCTCAGCGCGATCTCAACCGCTTTCTCGGCGTCCGGAAATGAGGTGCCTGGTGGTACCGGGATGGAAAAGGTAATGAACCCAGTCATTGCAAAGAAGACCCGTCCTGTTCCTTCATAGGCCTTCGCCAAAGCAGTGTAGAATTCCTCCACCTCGTCGATATCCCTCTCCCAGCGACCGGGTTCGGTACGTCTCCATTCAAACCGGGTGTATGCAGAGTTCGCCATGGCGGGTGTTCTTCGGAGTCTTGCTGAGGGAATGGACGGTGGTTGTGTTGTTGTTGATTAGGCTGGCTGCTCTGCTGCTTTTCAATGTCAACTTCGGAGCTGCGGCCCGTCTCGTCGCCCAGAGGCGAGTGCCCCTCCGCCCAGGCTCGATGCAGGTGCAGCAGTGCAGGTGGACTGCTTCACCTGCCTTATTAGGTACAAGAGGCAGCGCTCCACCTGTCCAATCATCGCGTCCCCGCCAATGAGCAAGCTAGGGAGAAATCTACCCCGGATCCACGCTATTACTGAATTTCCCCGAAGTTCAGCCGCCTACAATCAAGCCATCAAGTGGTCGAGCACACTGGGAACGCACCTGAAGGGGATTGGAACAGTCCAATTGATCATGTCCATTAGGCCGTGACCTCATCACTACACTAGTGAGTTGGGAGCGGGGTCAGGCGAAGCTTTTCTACATGCTATCGTGTGATGATGCAGTATTGATACGTGAACCCCAAGCCCAAAGCCAACATCAGATCCTGTCTACTCCCAAGGTAAACGAGCTCACAACCCCAACAATCCCACCGCAGATCCCCTCTTACTCCTTCTCCTGGCACTCCCCTCAGCCCCCTTCCCAACACCCATCAACTCCCTAACCGCAATCTGCGCCCCGCGCACACTATAATCCGCCGTGACAACAACCTCATCGCCGATCTCCACAAACGCCCCGATGCATGCCATATTGCTCATCCCCTGTGGAATGACAGCGGGTCGATCGGTCGGATGCCTTGGCAGGAACGTCGCTGTGGCGCGGGGCTGGATGCACGGGATTGTGATCGCGCTGTTAAGTATGCGCTCGTGCGAGGGGTTCTCCGGTGGGATGTTCAGATGCGCCAGGACCTCAGATAGGATTTCTCGGCCGGAGCAGTGAAGCATCGGCTTTGCAATGTATGTTCCGTTCTTTTCGGGGGCCATGGCATACCCATACGCGACCTGGATTCCATCAGGCTGGTCCTTGAATACGGGTTGTGTAGGGACTCGGAGCGTCACGAGCCACGTCGAGTCCGACAGCGTCAGGATCGTGTTAGGGCCAGGCAGGGGTCTCGTATTCGAAACTTCAGCTAGCTTCTCAAACAGCTCGGTCGAAGAAAGTGTCATCGTAAACGATTCAATGCGCGAGGCATGTAATCTCGTGCAGAAGTTATACGCGTTCCCAAACTTGCGGTGTTTCGTGCAAAGTTCCAGCCATAGGAGCCAATTCTCATCGAGCTCGGGGGAGATCTCAATGCCTGAGTCGCGCTGGGATTCGGTGTTGGGTTCTGTTTCTGGGTCCAGGGAGAGCGAGAGCGAGGACGGGTCAAAAACTGGCGGTGGTTGCGCATTTGTTCCCGTGAGCATAGAGGAGAATATTGAGCCCAGAGAGACGATTACGATGTCGTCCGGGTTCAAGTTGATGGTTACTTCGTCCTTTGAACAGATTGAGGACCGAGGTTTGCCTTCTATTGCCGGGGAGGTCTGGATTGCTGTGACTCGAGTGGGCTCGTTTGGGTCTGCTGGGTTATCGTGCGCGAAGAGAATGTCGCAGATCGTTGTGCTGAAACGGAAGTCTACGCCCCGGCTCAGCAGAAAACGCGCAATGGGGACGATGATGGACTCGTGAACGTTGTATTTTCCAAGGTCTAGTAGATGCGGGTCTGACAGGTCGTGAAGGTTGTTGAAGCGGTGCAGGTATCGTCGGAACTCGGACGCGGAGTGTGAGGGCTTCAGGCCGAACCTATCCATTTGTCTGTTGGTTAATCTTCCTTCTACTGGGGTGGAGGGAGACGTACGTCGTAGCAAGGCTCAGCCAGTAACCACTGCGAAAGAAACCTTTGGAAAAGAAATCGCATATCCTCGATCTGCCCAGGGCCTTCTCCGACTTGGACGCAAGTATGACCAGGTCGATACGATCGCGGACGCCGAGTGCCATCTTCTTCCCCTTCACAGCATTCACCTTGTTGCCCTTTCTCGATAAAAACCGCGTCTGTTCAAGGGCGGGCTTGATATCGAGTGTTTTCGCAAATTCCAATATCTCGTCGCGCACGTTACGGTCCGGATCTGAAAGCGATGGCACCAAGGATAGTAGATTTCCCATGCATAGGTCATTGAACTGCGGGCGCATTCCCGCGCGAAAGTCATAGCCGTTTTCTGTATCGCCGAGGCTAGCTGTTGTGCCGCCGGCGACGTTGAGAGTCTCGATGATATGGATGCGTGAAGGGGGGACGTGGGCTTCTTGGATTAGATGCACGGCAGCTGTCAGGGAGGCAATGCCGCTGCCTAGTATCCAGGCATCCAAGTCATTGGGGTTCCTTCTGGACATCTTGAGTGTTATAAAAGAATTGGTCTCAAAATGAATGAACTTGAAGTGGGAGCGAACATTGTATGACTTCAAGGTTGGTCGGCCGCCGAACCATGGATTTGCTCATGTCATGACGACACACTGACCACAAACACTACCTCTATTACCACAGGTGACAATGTCGGACCGCGCAATTTTACCTGGCTACGCCTCATAAAGGTCAGGGTTAACAACCTCATACTTCGCGTCCTCCACGCTGGGCAGCTCAGGGACAAAGGGCGCTTGCCCCCGTCGCTCCTTCTTCAGCAGCTCGCGAATCTTGGCTACTGATTTGCGGCCTTTGCCTTCGAAGTACTTTGGGCCTAGGTCTTCCAGTTCGAAACCTCGAGGATAGTATTTGTCGTCCTCGTCGCCTGGGAGCGGCATCCCCATCGCCCAGCTAACCCATGCACCAGGACCCCAGCGGTTCCAAACCGTTGGCTTCACATAGTATGGAATCGCCTCGTAGACGTTCACGTAGTACCGCCCATACTCGTTTGGCTCGTCGGTGAAGATGTCGATTCCTTGAAAGTTCGGTCGGGGAAGAGCAAGGTAGCGCAAGTAGAACTTGCGAATGGCCACCAGGGAGGAGAAAATCGTTTTGTACACGGCGGAAGGCGGTTGATACCTGTTTTATCAGTACACTTCATGATTGTAGCGGAGAAGTTCATACATCATCGCCTGTCGCAATCGGTCATCCATCATGCAAGACGCAAAGTTGATGCCCACCGGCTTCAAGAACTGCGGCAGGGTATAAACAAGTACGTCCATTGTCTTGTCCGCAACCTCTTTATTCGACGGGCTCGGCTTCATAAAGCTTTCCTCATACTTGAGACTCCACGCCCGCAGCTCCTCCAGAAAATGCAGCCCGTCGCGGAATCCATGCGGTCCTGACGGCAGATCCGCAAAGCTGATTTCAAGAGCGTCACCAAGACTCTTCCAGTATGTGCCGATGGCACATTGTTCAAGTTCACTAAGCGACCGCCACTCAAACATGGCAATAAAACGGATTGGCTCGAGCGCAAATAAGCTCAGAGTATAGAGCATGTCAGCTTCAAGGATCTTTCCGCTGCTCCGGTACCCAACATGCAGGAACTTGGTGCGTGCTATAGCTGTCTGCGCACGTTCGGACGACGGCTTGAATGCCATGAACTGACCGATTAGGGCACCTGTATCGGCGTACCGCTTGAAGGACGTCGCTGGGTTCGAAAATTGGGAAGTTTTGAGGAGGAGGGTGGATATTGTAGGAATGCCGTAGGTCTGTTCAGGTTAGAGCATGCTATCTTGCTACAAGGGAGTGCAAGTACCCTACCCTAAACAAAGCGAATTGCAATGCCTTGAGCGAGGCCGATGGGAACTCCATCACCAGCATCCCTTTTTGGATTTCCCATGCGTCATGGTCCGTCATCGAGGCCATCTCTTCCCGCGTTGTGTACTTGCGGTATACTTTCTGCAGGCGCTGGAGTCTTTGGTAACGCAGAGATCGTTGGAGGAGAAAGTATGCGGCAAGAACAGCAGCCAATAGACCCTTGCGTTTTCGAATGTCACTCCAAAACTCCATAAGCAGAGTCCGGATCGGGATCTGCTTGAGGCTCATTGACGCTTGTAGTAGCCTTTGGTCCATGGTTGGTTGTCGGTTTACTGCAGTGAAAGTGCATATGGGGTAGCTGAATTGTGAGGCCTTATATGAATGCGCGTCAATGACATCAGGCGACGAGCGAGCTTCTCTTGTATCACCATATTGGCCAGTGATAGGAAGAATATCCCTGTCTTTCCGTTGTTGTTTTCATGTGCTCGGGGATCAGCGCGCGGACCGAGGAAAGAAGGCCACGATCGCGGGGAAGGAGCCTCTCAGGTGTTTGCGATTGCCCATACCTAGTCGCATCGAATGAGTCGCTTGTTTGAAATGCCATAGCCGAGGAAAGAAGAGCTTCGATTTGTCAAATTGACTCCGGGATGGTTGCTCCCGAGATCGTATGTTGAGTTGTATATGGGGAACTGACTCGATCGAGCTGACAACGCAGATCCAACGACTTAATTCCCCGCCCAGAGCACTAGGCTCTCCGGCAGATAAAGTTACAATCGGTACGCCTGAGCAAAGACTTCTGCCGCGGATGGACCAATCTTGGTTGTCATGGTCAGCTTGCTAGCGACAGTGACAGAACTAGTTTCCAACGACTGAGCTTATCTTCACAAGCATGTAAGAATCCTTTCCGGGCCTGGAGTATAGCTGTCGGCGGTCGCAGACAAACTGCTTTTGAAAAAGACACGCATTTGATTCACACATCTCCGTGATCGGAGCTCGTCCGGTTCAGCGGAGCGCTGTTGGATTATTTAGGCGCTGTGCTCCTCGCTTTGGGCACAGCCTTAAAGTGGGACGCATACACTGGTTATGTTGGCAAGATTCAAGGCAGTTATCACTGTAGAAGTAATCATCCGTCTCGCATTTTGAGCTAGATGGAGGTCCTTGGCCAAAGCGACTCATTTCCAGCAGCGCTGAAGGGTCCACGCTTTATTGCGTGGGATGATTCGACCGGTGTTGAATCTCAGCCCTAGCATGAGAGAGACAGATGACGACAAACTGCGCGTGGAGAAGCCAGCGGACATTCCAGCCCTACGGAAGTTCGAGAAAACCAACGGCGCTAGCGGAACCGAATCTGCCTTACTCCAGTCGGATCGAATCTCGTGTAATAAGTTCCGAAAGGTGAAGGCTGAGAGGCTGAGAGGCTGGACTGATCAGGCAGCAAGGCTTGCATTGCGGCTGAGGCGAGAGATCGGCCCCCAATCCCATTCCCACTGCCACGGCATGGAGGGGCTCAGCCACTGTTGCTATTCGTCGCAGGATCCTCGGAGATTTGTACGAGGCGCGAGCACGAATAAGCGCACAGCTGAGTGTTGGTTTGCCTGATTACCATATCCACAGCTGGCATAGCCTCGAAAACGCTTGCAAAGCCGCAAGGCTGGGACGTTGCGCGGTAGGTAACCTTCCTATTAATAAGGAAACGCAGGGGAACGTTGCTCAAACTCTTATCTTTCTCCAGTATGTTTCCTTTTCAAACTGCAAGGATCGCACATAAGATATGCTGGGAAAGATGCATTATCCCTTGTCATCGTCGTTTACGTCCCCATCGCTAGCCGGTAAGTTTCTCTCATCGCGTTGGTTGAGTCGATGAGCTAATTTCTCCAGGCGAATGCAACAAGGCTCAAAAGATTTTGGATTCGTTTATCAATCCAGAGATAGTGAGCGTGGACAAACGCATTCCTCGCAAGGTGCTGGAAAATGCCAAGGTAAGAGTCATCCACCAGAATCGCGGGGCTCGAGCAGAGATTAACGACAATAGGGCCTTGCGATCTTCAGCGTCTTTGAAGTCGGCATGATGCGCTCCCTTCGAATCGGCTCCGGACTTGTAGTCGCTCGCCTTGCCAATGGGACCTGGTCGGCCCCGTCCGCGATCACAACCGGCAAACTTGCGACGAAGGGCCAGTTTGGGATGGAGCTTACAGAGTTTGTATACGTGCTCAATAGCGACGCGGCCGTGGAAAAATTCTCACAGTCCAAAAATTTCACACTCGGCCACGATGTCTCAATAGCGGTCGGACCATTCGGACGCAGCGCGGAGCTGACGGGGGATGAATACGTGGCGGATATATTTGCATATTGCAAAACACGAGCTGTGTTTGGAGGCTCAACATTAGAAGGCGCGACGATCGGCGAGAGAATAGATGCGAATCGAAAGATATACCAGAAGGCAGTCACGGCGCGACAACTACTTCGAGGAGAGGTCACGTTGCCACCGGAGACATACGGGCTCATGAAAATATTGCATTCAACGATGCTGCGATCAATAACGAGAACCTCGTCCGTTGATCGAGTCAAGATTGTGAAGACCGCTCCCCAGCATTCAGCAGCCACTAAACTGCGAGCTCGGTCGTCGACGACGGCGGCACCAGTGAAGGAGGAGGATCGTTTCTACGGACCACAGATTGTCGCGCCGCATCAGATCACGATAGAGATCACGGACTGGTCCGCAGTTGAGCTTCCGAGCAGTTTGACGAGTTATCAGGAGCCGCGGATATCGCTCGAGTCAGAGCCCGCTGGTTCCTCTACCGAACATCCGACCATTCTCAAGCCTGGGAGACGAACCTGGAGTGCTACATCCAGCGGGAGCTGGAGTAGCCATGAATCGCTCCATTTTTGAGGACTGCATGGCGATAAAGCCCGACTTGTTCATGTTGTATATAGACATCAGGCTCCATTTATACCCGCAATGTCAACGAAGAAACGGCCCTATCATTCGAATATCCTCAGTGTATCCCGAATGCCTTCCATGAAGTGAAGCCTCTGCCGGCGCGTAACTTGAGATCAGCCGCCTTGGGTTCTACCAGGAAGCTTATCCCCAGATCCTTTGGAATCAATATGGCAAGCGACTCATAGACGTGTCCTTATTCGCAAACAGACTATTGTAAACGTCTGCTCAGAAATTGTTGGCTTGAGTGTTGAACAGGGCAAAAGGGGGAGGGCAATGAGATCTCTGGCAGGCACTCTTGCCGGGCCTCAGCGGAGGGCGGCCATACGAAAAGTTATACATGAAACCGTTTGGTAGCGCGACCCCAACCAGAATAGAAGCGCGGATCAGGTGACGCCGATCAGTGCCCCAGGCAGCCACATTTCGAAAACGGCAGAAAAGTAACGAATACGAAACTTTCCATCAACACCCTCCAGCATCATGGACAGCGAACAACTCCAGCAGAAGATTCGATCACGGCGCACACATCGCAAGTCGCGCCTTGGATGCGGGAATTGCAAGAAGCGGCGCGTTAAGGTACGGACTCCTCGTGAATCGAATAAAGGGTGGCGACAACACGTCGAACCAGCATCATAGAGGCTAGGCTGATATAGAGGCAGTGCGACGAGAAGAAACCGATGTGCTCAAACTGCGTCCAGCACTCTATCGACTGCGACTTTCAATTCCCAGCTTCAAGTTCACCCTCCGAGGGTTCAACACCACCTCAAACACGGCGGTTCAAATTCCGCCCATCCAAATACCAGTCCCAAACCTCTTCGCCTGCACCAGAGCAAGCCAGCTCTAACTCGCGTTCTATTGGAGTTCAATGCGATTCGTCGCCTACCATAGACTTTAAGGGGGGTCCGGGAGAGGGGATTTCGTTACCGGACCTGTCCCTCTTCCACCACTTCACCACATCAACATACTGCACCCTCGCAGCCGAGGAGGCATACCCTGTCTGGCAAATCCATGTCCCGCGATGGGGCTTCTCCTTCCCCTCTATCATGCACCTACTCATCACTCTCTCGGCTCTGCATCTTGCCCACTTGAACCCAGCCAAACAAGCCGAGTACATCCACGAAGCCGACGAGCATTTCACATTCGGAGTGCGATCTGTCACATCGGTCCTTGCTCTTGATACGCTTGACTCGACGAACTGTCAACAGATATATATCGCCGCGGTCATGATCTGCTTTGCATACTTTGCTCGCGGCCCAAGGGACGGCGAGTACCTTGTTTTCAACGCCAAAGGAAAATCAGAGTGGCTAGTCCTTTTGCACGGAGTGCGCACAATACTCAGTCAGAAGCAACCTGAAATCTTCACGGGCGTGCTTGCACCTGAAAAGGAGAAACAGAACATGGATATACTCAACCCTGAGCTCGACACTGAACTGTCGCGGCATATCCACCGGCTCCAAGAAGTCAAAGCCATGGTGAGTGTTGAGATTCAAGCAGACAGCGACCTATACGTCCAAGTGGTCGATGACCTAATCGGATGCTTCGATGGCGCATATCAAAAGCGAAAAGCCGGCATCGTACCCCAAGATTTGATGCCATTCACAGTGGGATGGACATTCCGCCTTCCAGAGATGATGATCGACAGATTAGAAGGGAGAGAGCCGGTTGCGCTTGTAATCCTGGCGCACTGGGCTATTCTGCTCCGGTACATGGGCGACGTCTGGTTTATGCGCGGCTGGGACCAGCATATCATACTGGGGATTAGGGCTTGTCTGCCGCCGGCGTATCATGCTTGGATCGAGTGGCCTGAAGAAGTCATAGCGTCTGAGCAGTGATGTAATATAAGCACCTAAATTAGAATCTAGTCTTGTTTATCCAAAGCATTGGACGGACCCACGGTAAAACCCCGGCATAAGGAGCTGTTACACTGCTGCCTTTTACAAAATCACCCAATAGGCTTGTCCACGGGCTATCTACACTTCAGAAATTGTAGATAACCGTCGATCAGTTCTATGAATGCCCCTAAAAATAACGTGCCCCCACCCTAAAAATCTTGACGCTTGCCGCCCCACCCGTATTCGTTCCAGCATTACCCGAAACGGCAATCAGTCGAAACGCGCAATGGACCCTGGAATTATAAAAGAGTCAGCAGAGGCATCTGAATTCTGTTTGACATCCTCTCTGTCTCTAAAACGTCTTTGGCCATTGCTTCCGTCTAACTTTCTTGTTTCCATCCATATCTTCTTGTTATCACCACCATCAACCTTTCCACCATACAATGGACTTCACCTTCCACCCGGGCGTCAACGGCTCAGACCCCTGGGTCGAGTTCTACCCCTACAACCCCTCCCTCACAGCCGGCTACGCCTTCATGGCCATCTTCGGCATCGCAACGCTCATCCATCTCGTCCTGATGATCCCCTACCGAGCAGCCTACTTCATCCCCTTTGTGCTCGGCGGAGTCTGTACGTCCCTACCTACCCCTCCACCAACTCTGTACCGCAATTAACAAGATCCTTGCTAGGCGAAACATTCGGGTACCACGGCCGCGCCCGCTCCCACAACGACAGAACAGGCATTGGCCCCTGGGCACAGCAACAGATGCTCCTGCTCTGCGCGCCCCCTCTCCTCTCAGCAAGCATCTACATGACTCTCTCGCGGCTGATCCGCGCGCTGAACGCGGAGGAACACTCCCCTATTCGACCAAAACGTCTAACCGTGCTGTTCGTGCTCAACGACATCGTCTGCCTGTTGACCCAGCTTGTGGGTGCCGGTCTCCAGGTCACGGGTGAGCAGAAGATCATCAGTATAGGCAACAAGGCTGTTCTGGCTGGGTTGATCTTCACGTTGTTTGTGTTTGGGTGGTTTATTTGGATTGTTGTCACGTTTCACCGGCGGCTTTCGGCGGCTCCGACGGCGGTTTCGTTGGCTGAGGGGGTTAGTGGGTGGAGGCGGTATATGTGGGTTTTGTATGTTGTTTGCGGGTGTATGGTGGTTAGGAACTTGGTGCGGACGATTGAGTTTGGGAGTCCGCATGGGGCGGATGTGAGGAGTCGCGAGGTGTATATCTATGTTTTTGACGGGACGCTTATGGCGGTTGTTATGGGGCTTTGGGTTGTTTGGCATCCTGGGCGGTTGGTGAAGAGCGCTCGAAGGGTTGGGAGGGGGATTGATGGGGATATGGAGCTTCTAGGGGGGAAATAGGAGGTTGAGCTTCTTGTTTCACGTTTATATAGACTGTGATTGAGGTGTCTGGCGTACAGGCGTTTGTTGGATTTCATAATATGAAGATTGAATTGAATGAATATCTATATGCACGCTTCATAACTCATCAACATGCATGATGCTAGTTGCTAAAGTGATCTATGCGGACTTGCCGAAGACCTTGAAGCGGTCCTCGATGGGAGCAAAGGTCTTTTCCATGGGACGAGAGGTGGGAGTGCCAAAGACGAGCTGGGCATCGAGCTTCCAGCTGGCGGGAATGTTCCACTGCTTGGTGATCTGCTCGTCAATGAGGGGGCTGTAGTGCTGAAGGTTGGCACCGAAGCCTTCAGAGGCGAGGGCGGTCCAGACTAGAAACGTCAGTACAAAGCCCAAAGAACCCTGAGAACAGGCTTACCAAGGTACTGAGACATGGCGTTGGACTCAAGAGCAAAAGGATCGAACTTGTCGGCGTAGGCCGCAAACTTCTCCTTGATGTCCTTGAGAGAGTCGTAGTCGACGAAAAAGAGAGCCTGCATCGCGATTAACAACCAATACTATGACCCGATTAGACTGGTCAAAAGACGTACAGTTCCATAAGCAGCACGGAACCCCTCGAGCTTAGGCTTGGTGTGAGACTCGTACGCCTCCTTGGGCAGGGCACCAGCAGCAACAAGGCCCTCCATAGCCTCGAGCGCAATGTCCCACACCTTCTGGTGCTCCTCCTTCAGCAGCAGGACGACGCGGGAGGTCTGGGTGTTGAAGGAGCTGGGCACGTGCAGGACGGCATCGCGGACAATGGCCTCGATGGTGTCGTCGGAGACGGGGCTCTCAGCCTTGAGGCCGTAGATGGTGCGGCGGGTCTTGACGGCCTCGAGGAGGGTGGCGGTAGCGGGGTTCTTGAACTCAACCATTGTGCTTCCCATTGTGCTTGCTGGATTGATTGATTTGTAGATGAGAGTAGTAAAAAGCAGCGGATGAGGGGCAGAGGGGCAGCGGATTTATACGACAGGAACGGCCTGTGGGATCGTTAATTCCGCACGAGGTGGCCAATCACAGCGTAGCGATGGGGCATTCCCAAGGGGTTTGTCAGCGGTACGCGGTGATTAGAAATTAATAAATAATTTGGGGGCCATCGCGTGAGAAGCTTTGTCACTTTGATATTTCATGATAACTACAAATCAACAATCTGGCAGCTGAGCGCTAAGCGATCAGCTGGAATCGGCATCGAGCACCGGTGCCTGGCCAAGCTCAACGCCGAGCCTGGTGGACTGGTCCGACTCATGGCGTTCCTGAACTGCACGTGACTGGCGGAAGGTTCCAGATTAGGCAGTCACGTGCTTACCAACAAGCATCATTGGACTGAAGGTGCCATGGAAAGCATGCCCAGGTGCACTCAAGAATCCCCAGGAGCCCAGGGCGATGACCAAAAATCCCGAATGCCACATCCAACTTCGCTTAGGTATATGACGGCTTTCTGTGGTCTTTCTACACCCTATCCTTTTGCGTCCAATTCTTGGCCCGGTTCAGTGTTACTGACTTCGCACTCTGCCTCGTTCCGCATTCATTCTTGATGCTGGGGATTTGAGCTTCGGATAGTGGATTCTCCTTGTCTCTCTGAGTGGCTTTTCTCGTCGTCGAGATCAAGAAAGTACTGTCGCCCTTCATTCCGACCTTGCAGTCCCTCCTTGCATTCCTGCTGGGCATCCGAATACCAGCCAGTTCTCGCAGCTCAATCTGATTGCCAGCTTCACCAGAGCCAGATAGCCCGTTTACAAGGCTATGGCAAAAGGCGCTATATCCTTGGACAGAGCTGGACTTACGGTTGGAGAGTTCTTGTCCTTTTTGGAAGTGCCGCGTGTTCCCGCGTCATGAAGAGCTTCGCATCCCGATGAAGATCGCAAGATGGACCTTGAGAATGCCCCCTGCGTATTTCAGGGCCATGCACTTTGCATGTGCTCGGAGGCGCCTCGACATCTCCTGGATGCGTGTGGTGATTGATGGTTGACGTTTCACTTGGCGAGGGCATTATGATATCCTTTCGAACGAGAGATCACTCCCTTCTGAAATGACGCCCGTGAGTTTCGCTGGCCAGTTTTCAGTCATTGCCACAAGAACTGGGAACTGTCTCTGACAGTCACATAAACAGGGGATCGTGACTGGTTCTTGAAGTCATTATTGACCAGGCGCACATCTCGGTTAGAAGCACGGGGGAACTCCGAGATAGATCCTTTAAGAGACCAGATGCTGCAGCCAAGAGGAAGATCGCAGTTCGGATAACCCCAGCTGCCGAGTGCAGGCTCTTGCCGAGGTCCTAGACATGCTTGAGTCTGGACAGTCTCCATATCCCTCCCCCCGCATTTACACCAAGATTGTGTGGGGGAGGAGCACGTTTTCCCATCTTGGTGGACATTTGCCTACTCCAAACTGCTCCAACTGCCGCAGTGGCTACCAGCCTATCCTTGCAATGACGGCCAAGAAAGTATCCCCGCATCGGATCTTAAATCGGCTTCGAAGCTGCTTGGCAGCTTGATGACTGGTCACTGGAGAGGCCGGTGTCTTCTCTATAATGTGTGCGATGGTCCCAGTATTGACAGCTATTACAGCAACCTTCGAAATGCCTGCCAGTGATCCAGGAAAGCCTCAGGACCTGTTTGTGGAGGATGTCCCAACAGAGGCTGAGCGCAAGCTCAACCGAGAGACCCTCAATAGACTCGACTTGGTTTTGATGCCAATGACGCTGATCCTGTACTTGCTGGCTTGGCTGGACCGAGCAAATGTCGGCAATGCTCGAGTAGTAGGTTTTCCTGCCATCGAAAAAGACGTTGCTGACTGGAAAGGCTGGCTTGGATACCGACCTTAACCTCAGCGACCACCAGTACAAAGTTGGTATGTACAGCCCTTTCATCATAAGCGATCAATCTAATTGGATAGCAATCACGGTGACCTACGTGCCCTACATCCTCTCCGAGCTTCCTTCCAACCTGATCCTAAAGAAAATCGGCCCTCGAATCCTACTCCCAACCCTCTGCACGGCCTGGGGCCTCGTCACAATCCTGCAATGCGAAGCCCGCAACTTCAGCGGCTTTGTAGCCTGTCGCTTCTTCCTCGGCCTTTGCGAGGGCGGCCTCTTCCCAGGCATAGTCCTGTACCTCTCTGGATTCTACCGGAGGAACGAACTTCAAGTCCGAATCGCCCTCTTCTTCTCCGCCGCCTCTTTGAGCGGCGCATTTTCTGGCCTCTTGGCAGCAGCGATTCAGCAGATGGACGGGATCCGTGGTCTTCGCGGGTGGCAGTGGATATTCATTCTGGAGGGCCTCTTCACCGTCTGCTTTGGCCTGTTCTCCTTCGCCATGCTTCCAAATACGCCCGAGACCGTCATGACCTTCACACCGCGTCACAAAGAACACTGCCTCCGCCGTCTCCAATCCGACGCCAACCTCTTCGAGTCAGACAAGGTCACCACCAAGAAGGTTTTCTCCGTCTTCAAAGACATCCACGTCATCCTCGTCTCGGCCATCCTCTTCTGCAGCGGAACCTGCCTCTTCGGACTGGCCTACTTCTCCCCGTCAATCGTACAGGCCATGGGGTACTCCAACACCCGAACCCAGCTTATGACCGTGCCCCCTTACGCCGTTGCCTTTGTCGTAACGATGATCACGGCGTTCATCGCAGACCGGTACCGCCAACGTGGGCTCTGCGCCTTCGCAACAACCCTCATCGCCTTGGTCGGCGCCGTACTCATGCTCGTCGGCCGCAGTATTGCAATCCGATACACGGCGCTTATCCTGCTGGTTACGGGTATCTACGCCGCAGCCCCGTGCCTCATCTCCTGGGTGCCCAATAACACGGCAGGCCATGTGCGCCGCGCGACGGCGGTCGCGATTGGGTTTGTCTCGACTAGTTCCGGCGGTGTGTTGAGTACATGGTTGTATCCGAGAAGCTCGGCACCGTATTATATTCTGGGTGCGAGGGTGAATCTCGCGATGATTGTGGTGATGCTGGTGGGATTGGTTGCCCAAGTGGGTGTTTTGCGGTGGCTGAATGCGCAGAAGGAGGTGAGGAGCTCGGAGTTTCTTACGCGGCTTGGTTTGGAGGGGAGGACCTTTGAGGACCAGTTTGAGGTGCTGGGGGATAGACATCCGAGTTATCGGTATACGTATTGAGGTTGTGGTGACGATGATGCTCACGGCACCGGGGATCTACTTCCAGGCAACGAACCGAAACGGGCTTAGGAGCAAGTATCGCTAGCAATATGAAGTCCAAGGCTCTCCTATCGGAAATCTTAGAGGCCCGCAGCAGCTGATTGTAGATCGAAGTGAAAGTCATACGGCTACTGTCAAGACTTCTGTGCCACCTGGTAGGGTCGTCTTGCTACCTTCGTGATATCCACGACGATCCGATGGTATCCGCGGCGAACAACCGTGGTTAAAGGAGTCTTAAGTAGTTGAGGATGCACCGTAGCTCCTCTGCGTTAGGTTGACCATGAGAATGCCTGACCTGTATGGGACCAGCCTGACGTCCCCCAAGATTTCCAGTTTCCCATTCGATATGTATAGATCTGAACTGGTGACTTGCGTCTAGAGCCTACATATGCACGTCACACTGAACCGTGCATACGTCGCTGAGTCCTGGCCAATTGACCGGTTGGGGGATTCCTGAATAGACTCTGTCTCTAGCCCATAAGCAGACGAGCTTGGTGAGCAGGCCTATTGAACAAACTTCCGGATGAGCACATGGCGGATTATCAGGCTGTGCAAATCAACTTTATCTGCAGGACGAAATCAGCGGGCCAGGTCGGCGAAATCTTCAAGCCCTAACCCTGACACGGGGTGTTTTGTGTCGAATTGTCGGCGACCGCGCCAAGGTGAGTGGGCGAGCTGTGCCACGCATGCCAATAAAGGGGCAAATGAGCCGGATTTGAGGCATCTGATCAATGCTGACAATCACCGCATGTTGACGGCAGTCATCATTCCGACAACGTCGATTGAGATGCCGACGAGTTAAATATATCGGGGATAGGTTAAGTTTTCCAGCGGGTTGTGTTGACGCGCGGAGTTGCTGGTGTTTATATATTTTTTGGTGTGCGGGGTTTTGTCCCTCCACTCACTATGAGACTTGTGCAACAATGGCATTGAGACACTGGATGAACTCCTTACAGCCAACTTACACCATGCGACAATGATCAATCCATTGTTTACCTACCCTGCAGCCACTGTATAGTCACTCTAGTGTATACTTGAGAAACACAGTGGGGCGGGTTCGCCTTCCGCGCGTCTCCGCAATCCACACGCTCTCGTCCTCCTTCCTCCTCCCTTCGCTCTCTCACAGCCACTCCAATCCAACGCCATGAACCCAATCGAGCCTTTCTGGGGCCCCCAGACCTCATACCTCAAGTGCGTCCTCCATTCATTAGCCGTATAAATACTAAAAGCCTCCCAGCTTCTGCGAAGAAGACTACGTAATCACCCGCTACGTGGCCGAGTTCATCAACACCCTCAGCAGTCTAATCTACTGCGCGTTCGGACTCTACGGGATCTCCCAGCTGTCCAAACGAAACCAGGCCTCGCTGTCCCGCTGCATCCCGTACTATGGACTCATCGGCGTGGGCGTCTGCTCGGCGGGGTACCACATGACGCTGAAGTACCACACGCAGATGTGTATGTTCCGCCATTTTACCACTCATTATCTCAAATGTGTCCAGACGGCTTACATGTAGACTATCCGCGGTGCAGCGGACGAACTCTCCATGCACCTCCTAACAACCCCGCTCCTCTACCGCATCCTCACCTTCCAAAAGAACGCACAGTACACTCGCACCATCGGGACAACCCTCTCCATCGCCTTCGCCATCGTCATGCTCGTGCACATGGTAATGGACGAGTTCCTGCTGCACGCCGTCTCCTTCGGGACCGCCGTGCTCCTCATCACAATCAAGACGATCCAGACAATCCCGCGGCAGATCCACGACCCAGCGATCCGGTTCAACATCAAGATTGTTTCGCGGTTTGGACTGTGTACGGCCTCGTCCATTTCCCTCCCTTCCTAACTTTAAACTTCAATGCTAACCGCTACCTTACCCAGTCTGCTTCATCTTCGGCTACACAATGTGGCTGGTCGACAACTTCCTCTGCCCGTCTCTATCGGGCGCCCGGGACCTCGTCGGCATGCCGCTGGCCTTCCTGTTTGAGTTCCACGGCTGGTGGCATGTGTTTACCGGCATTGGCGGGTATGTTGCCGTTGCGGTCGTGGACCTGATTACCTCGAGCGAGGTCAACCGGGATCCGACGCCCGAGATGGCGTTCCCGGTGCCGCTTGCGGCGAAAATCATTGCGGAGGTTGTTGGTGGGAGTGGAAGTGGGACGAAAGGGCAGTAGCGGATGAAGTAGCCAGTTTGTTATGGGAGGATATATATCTACCTCGATAGAAAGTTGGAAGTTGGTGTTTTTGTTGGCGTACTGGGGCCGGGGTATAGATCCATCCAATCATGTCGGGGGTATTGTTAGATGATCAGCAGGGACAGAATATAGACTTCTTCCGCCTTACAGGTCAGGGTAATCATAGAGCCTTGTTAGACGGCCGTCGTGGCATCAGGTCCATTTCATATCCACCCGAGCCCTCCTCAACTCACTAGATGGTATCACTCCTGGGACCAACATTCGGCACTTTGGTTGGTCTCCGGTTGTCCGAAGTGGATCGGACCCTTACCCCGTGATGCGTCCACGACGCATTCTAGCCTCTAGGCACGTATAGTCACACAGAATTGATGGGATTGAAGCCCGGGCTGCGACGGGGAGAAGCTTGTCCTCGCGCAGGCGAAGCCAGCCCCGCCGACCAGAGCGTCGGCCTCAGATTCCGTAGTGGCAATCTTCATGCCGTCACTCTACCTATCGTATGAATCTGAAGAAAAGTCGAGCTAGCTAAGGAATCCGTACTGTAGCCATGTCAGTACCCTGCAGAGGCGTTGTTCGCTCGAACGGGCCAAGTCAAGATAAAGAACCGTGTATAATATTCACACATTTACACCTATTGAAACATCCGACGTCAATGGCCTCAAAACAAGGGAATAAGCTAGATCAAAGATACATAGGAAAGAAGGGAAAATTCGAAAAACACAACCAATGCTAGAGAAGGGAATGAGAATGAAACTGAAAACAATTTTATATCCCGACGCTTTCCGCTCCGCCTCTAGTGAGCCGCCATCATCTTCTTGATCTCGGAAATGGCACGCGCAGGGTTCAGACCCTTGGGGCAGGTCCGTGTGCAGTTGAGGATGGTGTGGCAACGGTACACGCTCATGCTGTTGTCGATGGCGTGCTTGCGCTCGGCGGTCTTCTGGTCTCGGGAATCGGCCAACCACCGGTAGGACTGGAGGAGGATGGCAGGGCCGAGGTACTCCTCGCTGTTCCACCAGTACGACGGGCAGGAGGTTGAGCAGCAGGCGCACAGAATGCACTCGTACAGACCGTCCAGCTTCTTGCGGTCCTCGGGGCTCTGGCGGTTTTCAAGACCCTAAGATTGTCAGTATCCGGCTCGTCATCCAAACGTGGCTATCCTTACATCCTCGGTCTTCGTGTCGCGCTGCAGGTACGGCTTGATGGACTTGTACTGCTTGTAGAACTGGGTCAAATCGGGGACGAGGTCCTTGACGACGTAGGTGTGTGGCAACGGGTAGATGCGAGACTCCTTGGTGGTGTCGGTGGGAATGCGGCCTATCATCGTTCGTTAACTGCTGTCCAGGCGTCCAAATCGTTCTGTCGCAACATACACAAGCAAGCGAGGGTGTTGACACCGTCAATGTTCATCGCACAGCTACCGCAGATACCCTCTCGGCAACTCCGTCGGAAGGTGAGGGTGGGGTCGATTTCGTTCTTGATACGGATGAGGGCGTCAAGCATCATAGGGCCGGTTTTCTTCAGGTCCAACTCGTAGGTCTGCATCTTGGGCTTCTCGGAGGGGGCGTCGGGGTTCCAGCGGTAGACCTGGAACTTCTTGATCTGAGGCGCGGGCTCCTACACATCCAAACATTAGCCGCGACAAGGCCGGTGCTGATGAGCCTGATGTTTCTCACCGAGCCAGACTCGACAGTCGCATATGAGCGAGCAAAGGTCGCGGGGCGGAAGAGCGACCTTGAGGAGGCGAGAAGGCGCGACGTTGTGCGAAGAGAGGCCATCGTGACTTTTTCCTTCAATCCGGATCGCAAAGGGATAGGGTCAATGGGGCGAGAAGCGGGTTAGAGAGAGCAAGAAGAAGAGAAGAGGGGAGAGGATGGCAACGACAACAGTCCGCCAGCGATGATTAGCAAATGCAGAGCCAGAGAAGCGAGGATCAAGAGGTCAAGGCAAGCAATCGTCACGAAGAGTCTCGTTTCTGCCACCAAAAGGTAACCTCGGGTCTGGCGGTCGGCACTGTGCTGATTCAGCTGCCGTCCGCCAATCACAAGATGGCTAATTACAAGCGTCGGGCGGACACGGCGGCCTTTGAAGGGAAATCATATCCATCACTGCTACAGTCGGCAGTTCTACAGTGGTTGAGCACTTCTCTTCTATCTTCTATACGCAGCTCAAGGACAGGCCGTACAACATTGCCTTTGTCTGACAATATCGCCTATATGACTGCTGCATCGGCTGAGGCTGAACGGAAACTTCCGAGTTGCCGTCAATTGCCGACGTCATGTGATAACAGCCTGACAGCCTGAGGCAACGACAGGCGAGGACTTAATCCTGAAATATAAGGCATGATTCAGGCACAAAGTTCAGGCATCAACTTCTGCCTCACATTCAGGCGACAAAGCGAGGCATCAAGGCTTCTCCCAGCTACGCTCTTCTGCACGGGGATACCTCGGTCAAAACGCAGCTTCTTGAGCTTCCGACTCCCGAGTTCTTGCCATCTTTTATGCTCCGCTGAATCTCCTGAAAGTGCTGCAGTGACAAGATGCCAGATCCGCCGACTCCATGATTCTAGCAACTCATCGTGACCGCTCTTCATCTTGCGCATCGCAATTCCGAGATTTAATATGCAAGTCATATAGAACTTCGGCACAGATATTATATGTCTTGGTCTTTGATTTGGCTTGCGCGGCCTTGACCTGACCGCTATTGTGGAATGTCCATCCTGGATACGGCTTCAACTCCTGGCCTGTTTCCAATACTTACCCCGGGCTGCGGACTGATCCTGGTCGTTGGAGAAGCTGCAGTCTCACTTTGAGTCTCGACTCTTGGCTGTAACAGCAGCTCTCAAGCCCAGGTCCGATGTCGAAGTCCAAACATGTTCCTGCTTCGGAGGAAAACTAGCGTGTGGATCAATGTGTCAACGGTTATCCACTGTGGAGCGATGCCCCTGGAGGAGAACGTCAACTCTTAATCTTCCAAGGCAAGCCACGATGGTTCAGTCGCCAGGGAGATACGATAAGGCGGCCACATTGAGCTCGATCTCGTCGCAATCGATCATCGTGCTCGACGAGCTCTGATCTTCGATGGCAGGGTTTCTGATGCATCTTCATACCACAACCCCCACAAGCTCCGGCGCCCCGCGCAGTTTCACCTCTTGCCGGTCTTCAACATGAACATTCAATCGAAAATTCCATCAATCAACTCTTTAAAGCAATTGATCGCCAAGATGGTCTGTCACAACAATCAAGCACCATGCGCCCCCCCGCCAAGACGGAGGAATTGCTTGTTTGCGACTCGAGAAACTAGCATCAAGTGCCGGCCCTCCTAGTGGACACCGTGAAACACTCCTAATTTCGCAACTTGCCCCTTGTCCTGACGATTCCTGCACATGGCGCGACTCCGCGAGAGCCAACTGCCAGTGCTGCCGGGCCCGGAACCTTGCCATAGGGCTCGGGCTGGGGTTCCGCATTCGCATCCCTATCTATCTGATGCCACCATGACGGGTCTTCAATCAAGATAGAGTAGTCCACCAGCGGCCCCGTTACCTAAGTCGATGCCGGCCATGGATCCCAAACGCCAACAGCAAGGATATAAAACCCCCAACTCCTCCCCCTCGTTCTGGAAGCTATCCAACCATCCTTCCCAACCGCAGTCTTTCTTTGCATTTTCCCTTTGTTCTTATCAACTTTTGGCTGGTCCGACCTACTTCTTGTTCATTCCTTCGTTATCTTCACCAACCAACTGCCAATCGCAACGATGAAGACTACCGCCCTCTTCTCCCTGGCCACCGCGGCGCTCAGCAGCACCGCCGCCGCCGTTTCCGTCAGCGGCTCGGCCGAGGGTTTCGCCAAGGGCGTCACCGGTGGTGGTAGCGCTACCGCCGTCTACCCCGACTCCATCGACGAGCTGGTCTCGTACCTCGGAGACGACGAGGCGCGCGTCATCGTGCTCTCTAAGACGTATGCGCCCACCAACCCCTAAAAAAAACAACAGGCAACTAACAACAATGTCTAATACAGCTTCGACTTCACCGACTCCGAAGGCACCACCACCGACACCGGCTGCGCCCCCTGGGGAACCGCCTCCGCTTGCCAGGTCGCCATCAACCAGAACGACTGGTGCACAAACTACCAGCCCGACGCCCCCACCGTCTCCGTCACCTACGACAACGCCGGCTCCCTCGGTATCACCGTCAACTCCGACAAGACCCTGATCGGTGAGGGCTCCGCCGGTGTCATCAAGGGCAAGGGTCTGCGTCTCGTCAGCGGCACCAGCAACGTCATCATCCAGTATGCATTCCAACTGAACCACAGCAGCGGAAAAAGTGAGAAGAATGGTAATTAACACTGCTGCAGGAACATCGCCATCACCGACATCAACCCCAAGTACGTCTGGGGAGGTGACGCCATCACCCTCAACGACGTCGACATGGTCTGGATCGACCACGTTACCGTACGTCCTGTCCTGCCTACCTCCAAAAAAGCGAAAGGATACTAACAAAAGTGACTGAAAGACCGCCCGCATCGGTCGCCAGCACATTGTCCTCGGCACCGAAGCCGACAACCGCGTGACCATCTCCAACTCCTTTATCAACGGTGAATCCGACTACTCCGCGACCTGCGACGGCTACCACTACTGGGGTGTCTACCTTGACGGCTCCAGCGACATGGTCACCATGAAGGGCAACTACATCTACCACACCAGCGGCCGCTCTCCCAAGGTCCAGGGTAACACTCTGCTCCACGCTGTACGTTTCATACCCCGGCTTATGCAGATGGTTCGGAACTAATAGATGATAGGTTAACAACTACTGGCACGACAACTCCGGCCACGCCTTCGAGATCGGTGAGGGTGCTTACGTCCTCGCTGAGGGTAACGTTTTCCAGAACGTCGAGGTCGTTGCCGAGGACCCCATTGACGGCAAGCTCTTTGCTTCTCCCTCCGAGTCTGCCAACACTGCTTGCTCCTCCTACCTCGGCCGTAACTGCGAGCTCAACGGATTCGGTAGCTCCGGCACCTTCAACCAGGCCGACACCGACTTCCTCAGCAAGTTCGAGGGCAAGAACATTGCTTCTGCCGATGCCTACAGCGGCATTGCCTCCAGCGTGTCTTCCTCCGCCGGTAACACCCTCTAAGCTGCCTGCTGCTCGGGCGCCGCGTGCTGGTCAAGTTCGGTGGGATAAATTTTGGTGAAGAGGAGATTGTTCAAATCTGTACATACTTATTCGCCTTCTAATCTACACTTTTACGCGGTAATATATAATGCTCAGTGATCAAAAGCAAAGGTGTGACATTAGGATACTAGCAAGGTAGCCCGCTAGCCAAGTTGCTTTTCCATGTTTTCTATAGTAATACAGCTAAGGATACATGCATCCTTCTCTTACTCCACAATGAACAGAGCCGGGCCATATACCGTGGCGCGGGCCACTGCCTCCGCGTTGGCGAAGGGTCCTCTGCGGTTGACAACAGCCATAACCGTCAAGCCGTTCATGAGGAATTCATCGTACGGGACAACGACAACAGCAGTCGACTTGGAGCCGTCACAAGAAACAACCTGCACAGGAGCAACAATGGGCACGTTGTGCTGGTTGATGTATGCAACCCACAGGAGGCTCTCCTTCGACTCGTCTGGGCCGTGGGTCCATGTGACCTGGATCTTGTGTGTGCGAGCCTCAGGGCGAGTGACGATATTCAGAGGCTCAAAGATGCGCAGCTTGATGTCGCCAAGGTTGGGACAAGTGTTGGGGAGGGCGAAGCTGTTTGACCAGGTAAAGGCAAAGTCAACGTCGGTGGTTGTCAGGGTCGGAAGCTCGCTAGGGTACTTGTCCTGGTAGATCCGGAAAGCTCCTTGCTGGGCGCCCTTGTTACCGATGATACCGGTCATGATCCGTGCGAGAGACGAGTCACCGTTCGCTGCAAAGCGCTCAGTGATGTCCTGAAGTGCAGCAAGTGAGTGTGCGGTGAAGGTCGTAGCCAAAGCAATGGCTTCCTCGAGGTTGGTGACAGGGAAGTAGTAGCGGCAAGGCTCGATGGCTGGGATGCCAAAGTGCTGCAAGGCGTTGTTGGCTGTGAGAGCGTGCAGTTCGTCTTGCTGGAAAGAAGTTAGCATCCATCCAAACGATCAGAGTATGTGACAGCGTACCGCGAGCATGGTTGAGAGGCTCCGAAGGGCAAACTCCCGTTCGAGATCGGTTGCAAAGGTGTAGCCAGTGGTGTTGCGAGTGATGTTTCCAATCAGCTGGTGGAAGAAAGCGACCTCGACGTGCTCTTGAAAGGCGAGCAGTTGCAGGTTGGTGATTCCGACTGCGCTGGCATTGGTGGGCAAAGGCAAGCCGGGAAGTGTGCCATGGGCGGCTTGCTCAATCTGTTGAAGCTGCTCGGGGGTGGGGTAAGGCAGGCCATCTGGGAGAATCGGGGTGGTGTCGAAGCTCTCCGCGGTTGGGGCAGCGAGTGCCAGGGCCGGGACCAGAGCAAGGAGTGACGAGGAGAGATGCATTTTGACGACGAGAGAGTAACAATAGCGAGTGCTTAAGGAAGACAAGATACGAATGCGAGAGTAACAGATGGGCCGAGGTGGGCTGCGTAGGAACGAAGATGGATGAGGGAGAAGAAAGAGAAGGACTTGACGACGGGGAGAGACGCGTGCTTTAAGCTGCCCGACGGCATCCAGCGCGCCTTCCGTTCCTGGTCAATGGCAGGCTGGAAAGCACTCGCTGGAGGGCAGGCACCGCCGAAAGAGGAAGGAGCGCTCCTACCCGCTGGCTGGCGGCTACACTACACAGACAAGACATTGGGCATCATTGACTAAGACTCGGTAGGCATCACCGGATCAGCAGCGAAGACAATCCCCCCAGAGCAGAAGCCCCCATGAAGAACCGCCACAACACGCCAAAGCTGCCCAGAAACAAACGACCCAGCTCCTCCCTGTTCTCCGGAGTCAGCACAATTCCGGCCTTCGAGACCAACGAGCCGGACGCTCCAGCAGCACTTCCATTCGTATCGATCTCTTGGACCATCTGCGTCAGAACGATAGACCCGCCAACGGGAACAGCAATACACATCCCCCATGTTCTAAAGATAGAGTACATCAAGATAGCAAAGGCAGTGCTACTGCTTCTACCCCTTCGCATCGCTTGCCGACCGTCGTGTTCGTCGCGTTTGCGAACGGGTGACTCGGTTTGTGAGCATGTATTGTAGCCAGAGATAAGAAGAGCGTGGCTGATTCCGGTGGTAAGGAAGATGAAGACCCAGCCGGGTGTCGGCGTATTGGCGTCAAAGAGTATGAAGCAACCTGATACGAGAATATTCAGGGTCCAGCCTGCGCGGACAATCCATCGTGGGCGGATAGGGTATCTGCCAATTCCAAGTTTCGCTGTGAGAAGGAGTGTTGGTAAAGTAGGTGCGGTAACCGCCATGAGGCTTACCCCGGTAGAGGGTGATGAAAACTCCTTGCCTAGGAATAGATACATGGAAAGGCCCTGCAGATGCCAGAGGACCTGGAACTGTCAGCAAACCGTGGATGATCACAGGATAGTTATACTTACCAAGAGCCCATGCAGTAAACTGCCAATGTACAGCATGATCTTTGATATTGAACTGAATATTCCGAGATTGAACAGCGGTTGCGATGCCCAGATGCTCTCATAAAGCACCAGCACCACAACTGCTGACCCTCCAATGCAACTGGTAACCAGGATGCGCCAGTCATCCCATCCGGTGAGCGGTCGCCCTACCCAGCTAACTGCGCACAGGAGTGACCCAGTCCCAAGCAATGTCAAGACAGCCCCTATCCAATCCATTTCACGCGCTGCGTGTCTAGCAATGCTCTTGCACTCCTTCAAGTCGACCGCAAAGGGCACCACAAGGAGACTCAAGGCACAGAAAATATAGCTGAAGTAGAACGTCCAGTTCCAATTCCCGTAATGAGCGAAGAACCCTCCGGTTACCGGTCCAAGCATCGCCCCAAACGCCCAAGCTCGACAGATGTAGTCGGAGAACCGTACTCGATGCGGATACGGAATGAGGTCAGTCACCAGTAGTGACGAGACAGCCATTGCACCACCATTGCCCGCCCCTTGGACTAGTCGGCCTACGACTAGACTTGGAACGTTCAAGGAGCCGCTGCATACCCCGGTCCCGGCTGTGGCTATCACGACGGCAACAATCAGAATCGGTCCCTGACCAAAGACTTCGGACAACATGGCGAATATCGGCTGGCTCGCTGCACTTGCGAAAAGGTACGATGTGTCCACCCAGAGAACGCTGCGAAGTGGCTGCTCAAAGACGGCTGATAGAACCTGCAGACAGAAGGCTACATGTTGAGACCGCTAAAGACAGGAGGAAACAAACAACCAAGAAACATACCGGTATTATGGGCACCATCATAGTCGCGTCAAATGCATCTAGCATCGCCACGAGGGAGACGCAGCTCAAAACGAGCCATTCCCTAAGCCTGGGCCGCCAGATGATGCTCTCTAAATCCGCCGATGTGTCAGAGAATGGGGGTTGCTCCAGGTAGATGCTTTCCACCAGATCTTCCGTGCTGGGATTTTCGTGCAACTGTGTCCTGAATCCGTCATCGGCATGACCGAGCTCGATAGATTCTGCCCTCATCCGGCAGAAAATCCACCAGGCTATCAAGCGGGTTATTTCATCGGAGATGGTCTCTTGCCGGTCCTGATACTTGGTCGCGGTTTCGAGACCAATATGCCGAAGCTATCCGTATCATATAGTTCGAGCTAGGCGGCCCTGTATTCGCGTTAAATCCACTCATTGTGTGTTGGGGCGCCCAGAGCTTGGTCGGAAATTATTGCAGGTGGATCACAAAATACACCGAACGATTATCTGTTGTAGGTTTGATTGATCCAAGTGTGACTGCTCAGCATTCCATTCCCCTTGGGCATATGGCACACACTTATCTTCAGCGATATTATTCGTCGCTGGAAACGTCTGGCATGCAAGCACAGACACAGTGCCGCGGATAACAACATCTTCTCAAACACCTTTCCTGCAAAACAGTGAGAGATAGTACGTAATGGACGTAATAATGCAGCTTTTCGGATGATTACTGGCGTGGAGCTATGCAGTTATGCGCCAAAGCCGGTTTTGTCTACCCTGCAGAGAATCAGCACAAGCGGCACGGTACTTGAAGAGCCCGATACCATAGAAGGTGAAAATATAAGTCTGTCTTGAATTTCTTGCTTCTATAAGTCCAAAAGTTTTAGCTAGGTATATACCTCTAGTCGAGCTTGTTTCGCGCCGTAGCTCTTGATGGTGCTCGCGAAACATCCCCAGTTGAGACGCTGCTGTGACGGGCACTCAAGGCGTGGAATGAAAAATCAAGTTCACCAACAAGGGTCTTTACATCCCTATTACACTAAGTTAGAGCGTTTTCTATCAATAGCAGAAAGTGACATACTTCATAAGTATCTCCACGTCACCAACGATGCAGCGAGTGGAAATTTGTAGGACTGAGAACGTCGCGAACCCTGGCTCTGCAATATGTCTGAGACTCAATATATCTTTGTCCAGCTGTTCCAGTCTTTTCGAAAAGCTGTATGGCTTGGGTGTCTTCAGGAAAGGTGGTAGAGGTTGCTGATTTGTGAGGCTGGCAGATAGAAGGCATAACACCGATGTCACCTGGTGCGTCGTAATCCGCGCGCTGGCGATCAACCTCTTCAGGTCATTAAGCCATGCCGAGTCAGATTCATCATCGCTACCGAGCTGCTTGAGCGAGTCTGAGGCATACCCCAGAAGACTGAGGTAGTTGACAATGCTAAGCCTAAGGTTAGTACACAAACTCTCAGAAACAGGCAAGCGAACAACATACTTCTCAATGCAGGTAATGATTCTGTCGTACTGCTGTTTAGGAAATCGGCCGCCAATGGGCACTTCCCACTTGAGAAACTCGGAGTATGTGCGGAGACTGCTCAGCATGATCATCTGCTTTGAAAAGACTTGGTTTCGCGCTTTCAGAAGCCGCCTTCCAGCGGGGGTCTTGAGGGCGATGTCGCCCTCATCGCCTCGCATTCGTGCAGTGACCGTTTCATGAATGATGGAGTAGTAATTGGCGAGAAGGTATAAGCTCGACCCTAGATTTTGTCGAAGGACCGAATGCTCCGATATTGGGTATGGAAAGAACGTCCAGAAGAAGGCAACTGCAATACCTCCCGTCACGACAGCAAGTCGATACGGTGCTAGAAGATAAATCGGATAGTACGTCTGCCCATTTGCGCTGACGTTTTGCTCCCCAATCTTGCGAGCCTGGAGCTCATACCCCACTATCATAGCCGTAGATATAACAGTAATGATGCCGGCAATTCGAAAACGGAACTGCTTGACTGGTATATAGAACGTAGCAGCGACAAAGACGAAAAAGAAAACGAGAATACCAGGAGTCTGTTTCCCAGGAATATACCAGCAGAGCAAACTGAGCGTCATTGCCAAGATAGTCCCAACAATACGAAGAGCGAAACCAAAAATGCTTTGCCCAGATGTCGGAGACATACTGAGGTTGACCATAATGATGGCCCAGACAAATCGCTGCCTGATGAAGAATTCTTGCGTATCACGAATAAAATAGACAACCGCGATGGTCATGGTGGCGCATGCAACACGGAAGCCATAGGCCGACTGTGGGGAACGAAGCATTGCTGCAAGTCGCCTGATCTTATCTCCGAATCTCTGAAACGCTGTTTCTGGCGGTAGATGCTCTGGGTCTTTCCTGGTTGTATACGCCTCGCCAAGTTGAAGCGTGCCGTTGTGCGCATTCACATCGCCCAAGTGGTCCTCTCCGTGGGAATCCTCGGTATTGAAAATACTTAGAGCCCATTTGCGAAGGCGTTTACTACCGGGAATAACCAATCTTGTTCTCGAGACTTTCCCGCTCTCTCGTTTGCGGTCGGCATATCGAACAAAGTCGAGGACGACATGGCCGGTGGAGGCCAGTAGTTGCTCCATCTAGTCCTGATTAGCACGACTTTTTAAATGGAGGGGGATAAAAACATACATAAAGAAAAAGATACAGTTGCCTCCGAGCACGATCTCTGTTCACGGCTCCGTCCACAGGTATATCTTCCATTTCCAGGTGTGCGGTCGCAGGATGCTCGAAGAAATCCGGCGGCAGGGTGATGCCTTTTTCCTCGCTCCATGTCCGCAGCGCAAGCCGCTTGGCTATTTTGAAATCAGAGAGCTTCTTTTCCATATGGGCACTGAATCCTTCGTCCCCGGGCCCTAGGTTTCCTGATGCCTCAGGGTCTGTATTTCTGTTCTTCGGTGCCGGTGTCAGGTTCAGAGTCAAAGCAACATGTTGCAGACCTTCGTCAATTGTTTGGATCATAGAGACAAACGGATCATGGACAGCGCTCATAATCTCATGCCACTCGTGTATCGCACGGTCGCGAAGGTCACCGGATATGACAGACGAGGGATCAATCGGGTCGTTCCATTTATTGTATTCTGATAATCGCTCAAAGATATCCACAACAAAGCTAAGTCCGACAACGGGTACCATCGCCTGACGAAGATGGCGGAAGATAGATTGAAGGTCATCCGGCCCAAGTTCACCTATGGCAACCTCACGTTTTGCGAAAGTCAGGTCACCGCTCATCTTTCCATGAAGCTCTGTGATCTTCTGTACAGCTTTTCGTATTGTCGCTGCTTCCGGGGAATAGACTTTCCCATGCTCGTCAATCTTTTCCACAGTCGAGTCATAGGTTGCTGTCCGCCCAAACACGTTTTCGCTCTCCAGGGCTTCGAAATAGGCCGTATGAGCTTGCAGGGCTGATCTTAAAGCGTTGATATAGCCTGCCATTTGCTTGAACACCACTGTTCGGCAGGAAAGTGGAAAGATGAAAAAGGATACCCCAGTAGCAAGCCCCAGCCCTATTAACGCAGCCTCGAGAATGCGACGGACCATAGACATCGCTGCGGGCATGGTTGACAAAAGAGGTGCAAATGAAAAGGTGACGTTGGCCACAATGGAGTAGATGATGACGGGGAATTGAAACTGCTGATAATTGGCCCTCAGCGAATGGACGAGGTATGTCTGAAAGAATAAGAATACGCCGCTGGTGACTGAGGCAGACGAATTGTATGGCGGAAAACCTGAGCTACCAGCTTGGGACTCGTTCGAACCGGTTGAATGCTCGCGTGCCTTGACGGTTGCATACATCATCAGGAGATTCACAGCCGCTGCTACGCAGACGGCCAGGACATCGAGCAACATCATCTGAACGAACTTAGCGCGGGGCATGATAGCGAAGCCCAATACTGATATGATAGCTATCAAGTATCCAGAAGTAGTGAAATATGCTGCGACCCCGTCGGCCTGATACCTTCGAGTTGTCAGTCAAATCAGAGTAGCACAAAAGCGTAGAAGACTCACATTGCGAGCCCAATGGTTGGGGGTATTGCGCCCCTGTAATTTCGATTAGCACACTACTACAAGGCTTGTCAAAAAGAAGCCTCACTTGACCATCAGCATGATTGACTGTCGGTCCAGCCCGGTCTTGTTCCACGCCGACTTGGCCCTGTCCGTAAGGCTCGGACGCGTGACGGATTTCCGATCGGCGCCATTTTCGTAGGCGAAGTCGCGCGAAGAAGGCTGTTCTGCCATATTGTATTTTGTAACCAAGAAATCCTCCCCGCATTTATCGCGATCCTCCAAAACCTCGGTTCCCGAAGCCTAAGTCATGGATGAGTGGTCGTCTGGCCCGTTTCCACCGCTGGGAACAACGACTGGGTTACCGCGATGGTTGAGCTCAGCACGCAGTGTATGGTTCCCGTTGATGCGCAGCGTATGTTGCCCGGAATAGTGCAGCTGTTGGACGAAGGAAATAATGACGAAAGCAGAGATTGCGGAGTGAAGACAACAATGTGGGCCGCTCTGTACAGCGCCAAGAAGAGCCAAGTACCCACGATATAGTAGTCAGATCTGTTCTTCAGTCACTAAGGATTGTACTTCTGGCTTATGGAGAAATAATAGACAGGATCACATTCCACCAAATAATGGAATTTGTCTATAGGAAAAGGAAGGGACGAGGGCGGTTGTGCAGTCCTCTCTGGGCTCGGTTATCGGCAACTTGCAAGCCACTGAAGCCTCCCAAGCCTTTCCAACGGATTAACGCCAATTAATTGACCTCAATGATCGATATCGATTCAAATACGGCTAGTCAGGGACTCGGGGAAAGCCCCGGTGTAACCGTCTATCACAACCCCTGCTGTTTGCCAGCCATCGCCGCCTTTTAAGGAACAGTCCCCCGTCCCGATCTTTATCTATCGACGCAAAATGCATCTGCACGCTGACGCCCCACGATGTCATCAGCAATAAACGGCCCTCCATCTGGAGTTCCTAAGCGGAAACCAGTTCCAAATTCCGCCGTCGCCGCACCTCCACCAATTGCAGATTCGTCCAGCGACCTTGAGAAAACGGCCGAGCCCGCGGTCGCGACCGAAAACCAGCCCGCAGCACCCCAACACAAACTGACGTTATGGCAACAATTGCAACAAAGATGGGGTCAGTCTTCGACTAAAAAGAAGCGCGTCATAATCGCGGCTCTAGTCGCATCGCTCGCGCTTCTCGCACTCATCATCGGTCTTGCTGTGGGGTTGACGAGACGTAATGGAAAGGGGTAAGTCCGAAATCTGGGGTTGCATGAGCACGCCTTCAATTGATATCCCTTGCGTCTTTCCTTGATTGACCCATGAATTATATTCTTCTTATAGACTATTGGATGATGGAGGAAACTCTACTGACAATCCTACCAACACAACCAGCTCCAATGACCCTCTCCCAACCTCCAACGGCGGCCCCTACACCGGCGACCTGACATACTACGACCCCGGTCTTGGATCGTGCGGGATAACAAGCACTTCCTCCGAGAAAATCTGTGCAGTTTCGCATGTCGTATTCGATGCCGCACTTACTTCTGGAAACCCCAACGAGAATCCGCTTTGCGGGCTGAAGTTGCGAATAAGAAGGGGCGATAGCAGTGTGGATGTTAAGGTCGTGGATCGTTGTCCTGGGTGCAACGTCGATGACCTGGATGTTTCGTCGTCTGTGTTTGAGGAACTTGGCGATTTGGCAGAGGGTAGGGTGACGGTGCAGTGGGCCTGGTTGGACGAGACCCCTGTTGCTATGGGATGATGTACCACGTTCTTTCCCACTCGTTCTATCTCTGCTGTCCTTTCCTCCTGTGGTTTGTTCGATATACCCCTTTCGTCTAGATGTTGATTCTATTGCATGCACGTCTCTTGTCCACGATCGACTCTTTCTCAATATTCAGGCCAATCCGGATCGACCTGTTCCCGCCAGGATCGAAATCCGCCCTTGATATCGACTACGACACGCTCGCCTCCGCGATGCAGTCCCAATTCCTTCAACGTTCTGACCACCGTTTGCGAATCATTACCCTGCCGACATACCACATAGATCGGATTGTTTGCGTCATCGGTGATCTGAGATGGTAGCCACGAAGGCAGGGGCTTCTGTCCGTCGGCATCTTTCGCCGGTGCGCTATAAGCGGAAGCAAGGATAGTCGACATTGGGATATTGATGCTGTTTTCCAGACTGCAGATGTCGAACTGGACTTTTTCCCGTACATCAATAACATGCCTGCCGGGCCCAGTGCTTTCACCATTCCGGTATTGCAAAGGAGTAACACGCTCCTCCGGGGAAAGGCTATCTTCCGGATCGACCGTCCCGCAAAAGAAGACATAGTCCATCGAGCCCGACCTCACGCTTTCCAACGTCACGGTCGCTTCGGCAGAACATACCGCGCAGTTGGGACGCCGGGATCGTAGCTTGATTGCCCGGAACTGCGGGGTCGAATACGCCGAGAATATCAAGAGAGATGGCGGCGTGGCTTCGGCTTTTTCTTCGGTCGAGGAGAGAACTTTGATCGCTTCCAAAGCCTGCAATAACCCCATTGTGCCAACCACCGGTCCGAGAATTCCACCATCTGCGCAGCTTGTTACACTGTTCGCCGGCGGTGGTCTAGGAAAGACACAGCGGTAACATGGGCCTCCTGTCTTGCTTCCAGCCGGTCGCGGGGGGTTATTCAGCACCATGAGCTGTCCTTCGGTTCGTAGAGCGGATGCTGAAACCAACGGTTTGCCCAGTAATACAGCTGTATCCGAAATAAGGTACCGCGACGCCGGATTATCCGTGCAATCAAGAATCAAGTCGTAATTCCCAAAGATATCCGGTGCTTCTTGCGGTGCGAGATGTGCGCGGTGCGCAATATACGTCGGGTGCGGATTCAATCTAAGTCGGAAGATCGAAGCATCAGTAACTGGCAGACATCATGCTCCAGGATCAGAACCCACTCTTGTAGATACTCGATGGCACTGTCGACCTTGAGCTTTCCCACATTCTTACTCCGATGCAGCACCTGGCGATGCAAATTCGACGACTCCACGGTGTCGCCGTCAACAAGCCCGATTGTCCCAACCCCAGCACCAGCAAGATACAGCGCAGCCGGGCATCCTAGCCCACCTGCTCCAACAACCAAAACCTTCGCATTTCGGAGTTTCAGTTGCCCTGCATTGGAGAGGAAAGACTTCATTAGCCCAGAGACTCAACCTCGTAATCAATCCTTGGTCACTCACCCTGCAGCCCCAGCTGCGTCACAATCATCTGTCTCCCATACCGCCGGTACTCTTCCCCAGATAACGGCCACCTAGACCTCGTTTGGGGCTGTTCTTTGGTGGTTGCATTCGCGGTCGCGGCCGCGGCTGCGGCATTCTGGGATCGGGCATCCTCCGCTTCTTGGAGCTCGCGCTTGAGCTTCGCGAGTTGCGCTTCGGTGGCCGCTATTTTGGTGCGCAGGGATGCGCATTTGCTCTCGAGGTCTTCCATGTAGAGCGAGGAAGAAGTCTGTGAGTTTTCCGCGTGTTGCGTTGAGGGAAACGGACGCGGGGGAGTCCTGCTGCAAAACGTCTCCGCCGGCGCCCCGCGCGGCTCTCATCGCAAATGCCCACTAAGCCGCTTTAGGTAGTCAACATTGACAACATTGAATTTGAAAGCCGTGGACTGGGCGAAGCTCATGAATTGTTAAATATGCAATATATTGTTTATTCGAAGCGGCATGCTAGATTAGATACAGTTTGCGAATAATGCCGGGTATAAACTATGCAGGCATTTGTCTTGCTTTGCGGTTTCGACATGACGGTCTTGATCCACGTAGGATATATAGCGGATCCGGTTATTTAACCCACCACATCTTCTAACTCTACCAGTGGTTCAACCACGCGTTGGAGTCTTCCCCTTGCGGCTGTTCGCTGCTCAAACGCATAGGCCATTGCGATGAGTGACTCTTCGCTCCACTTTGGCCCTAGGAAACTAATTCCCAGTGGAATTCCCGGTGCCGCGTCAACTAGGTCCCCTCGCCCGTTATACTCAACAGATGCGTTGGCAGGAAACGAGTCAAATGGGACGGTGATGATTGGCGTGCCGATGATGCCGGGAATGTCCGATGCCAACGAGGATGGGAGGACGACGGCATCAAGATTATGTCGCGATAGCGCACCCAGAAGACCCCCTTCCTCGCCGAAAAACAGAGATTGCTGATAAATGGGCCAGAAAGTTGGGGATGAATTATTCAGCCCGGCAGCAATGGCCAGGTCCCATAGCTCCGTGTTCCGCGATGGATAATCCTCTTCAGCGCTATTCCGCGTGTAGTTGCGTATGTCCTCCAGTCCACGAAGCTTGTTATGGTTACTGGTCAGTCCCGCGAGATAGGCTGAAAATCCGCTGAGCATGTCCGCTGCAATCACCAATTGCGGGAGCTGCGTTTGCAGATACGACTCATAAGCAGTGAAGTTGGCGTCTTCGACAATAATCGCCCCGGCGTTTCTGATTGATCCAACAGCTCTTTCAAACGAGGACAGAACTGGGCCGGCCGAACGGTAGTATCTGCGAGGCAGGGCACTGAGAACATTTCGGGGAATCCCTATCCGTTTGCCATGCAGACCTCTCATGTCGCAGGCCGCGATATACTTAGGAAGTGCGCCCTGAAATGGCGAAGACGATGTATAGTTGTCGCTTGCATCTTGACCTGCGATTACTTGAAGTACCAAGGCTGCGTCGCGGACTGTCCTTGCCATCGGCCCAATCGTATCCAAGTGCTCGCTGACGGGCACTACCATATATCGCGACGTCAGACCGACGGTGGGCTTTATCCCAACGATATTACTCTTCTCGGCAGGCAGTATAATACTACCAACGGTCTTCAAATGAGAGTTAGCATGGTGTCACGACGGGTTATATGTAGAGGGTCACTCTCACTTCTGTCCCCAGGGCTGCAAAGGCAAGCCCCAAGTCGGCCGATACTGCGCTGCCACTCGAGCTCCCACTTGGATCCTGCTCCTCATAATAAGCAGCGTACGTCTGGCCACCTACAGCATTCCAGCCATTCGATGAATTGGTAGAGCGAGTATTCGCCCATTCCGACAGGCTTGTTTTGCCGAGAATTATTGCGCCGCTTTTCCTGAGATTTGCGACCACTGTCGCGTCGGCTGGAACCTTCGTTCCGACCAGTGCATAGGAGCCAGCTGGAGCGGACGACGAGTTAGTACACCAACTCTGTCGTTGTGAGACAAATCAGCCACATACCCGTTGTTTCCATCCGATCGTCAGTTGCTATCAAATCCTTGACAAGAATTGGGAGTCCGTGAAGAGGGCTAGTACGGTGTCAATCAGCTTTTATTGTGTGGTTCAATTAAGGTCTAACATACCCACGGGTTGTGCCTTGCTGTCTCTCCAGATCAAGTTGCTCAGCAATCTCCATGGCTTCCGGATTGACTTCCAGGACGGGATTGAGCTTCGAGTTGATCTCATGAATTCGTGCAATGTAAGCCTGGTTGCAGCATTAGCATCTGAGCAGCAGATGTCAGCGGAGGAGGACTGACTCTGACCAGATCTGCACTGGTGAAGCAACCCAGGCGAAGGCCTGTCTGAAGCTCACTTTGCGTGGCATCAATGAGAGGTGGAAACGTGCATTCCGAAGCTGCACCAAGGCCAGGCCCCAGAAGGAAGGAGACACAAAGGGCGTAGAGGTACAGCAATGTGGTGAGCCCCATCACTTCAGGCAAGGTGGATTAAATAGATTGAACAATCCAATCGAAACCCTTGGCCTACAACAACTTATCAAGTTTTGATAAAGTCTTGCAGCGGGGGATGACTCCTAGTCTTCATGAGACAAACAGTGATGGTGTCTCAATTGTTCACTGCAAGTGAGAGACAAAACGTTGCTCTGGTGATTGGATTTGCTTGTTTCGGTCCGCCACCTTGTTTGGTGCGTGAATTACGGAATGCACACAGCCAGCCTCCATGACTCTTTCCTAACCTTGGAATACTCTCCAGGTTGACCGCTACCACAAGGGGTTATAGCCAAACCTCCCCATTGGCTCTTTGTCTCACGGTTTCGTCATATAAGACTGTCTGGGAGTTTATGAGATTGGACTTGGTCTCATGCAGAGTGTCTTGACGATGATCCTACAGCTCAAGACACAGCAAAGTGACGCTGTAACGATGTTCAACAATCCTACGGAACGTGGCGAGCGCCATTTGAGAGGCACCATGAGAGCTTAAATTGATCAAGAATGGATACCCGTGTATTATTTTTAGCAAGGGGTCGAGCGAGTCGCAGGGTCGGCAGGCTGAGAGTCCGGAGTAAGACAGCAATCAAACCTGCATCAGCCACACCCACGCTCAAGTCCAGACTCCAGCACCTCCAATGTCGAAATGTCCATCGCCTTCGCCTCGTCGTACAAGCTGCGACTGAGGCTGTGAGTGATGATACCTCAAGACCGTGGGATAAGCGCTAAGCAGGATGAGACAGGAACTGACAGGGGTTCGCGCCAATGAGAGCGCCATTTCTCCAGATCAGGGTTCTCTCGCCTCTTTTTACTGCTTTTGCTGCCTCTCCTCCCACCTGTTGATCACGAACGCCCACCCCAGGCACTCTGAAGCGATTGGGCAAAATGACTCGCTTTCCCCCTCAAAACAGCCTTGTTTATCACATGACGGGGCCCTCGCGGCTGAAGATGAGTTCTCCTTATCACCAGAAGCTGAGACTCGTTCGTACCGACTTCTTTTCATCTCGCCCATGCTGTGAGGGCGACTGTTTCATCGCGAAATGGTGCGTACTGTTTCCCTTTCCCACGTTCCAGGGCCGCTGCTAAGTTTATAGGCCACTATAAACCTGGAATATCCATTTCTCGAGAGGGTGTATACCCCATCCGGGGCCCCGCTTATCGAGTAGGTCTCTCGCCCTGTCTCCGCCGCTTGCCCCATACTAATACCGACGGTTGCTGGCTAGCTTCGTCTTCGTCCATGGGCTGAACCCTCGCGCGCGCAACGACCATCCTTTCCAGACTTGGACCCACGAAAATGGCACGTTTTGGCCTCGAGACTATCTTCCGCGAGACATCCCCGACACACGCGTCTTCGTCTATGGCTACAACTCGACCGTTACCGATGCCAGGACCATGTCTACTGCTAGTATCAAAGACCATGCGGATACTTTGCTGAATCTGGTGGACCTGGAGCGAAAAGAGCAGAGGGTACGGAAGCCGGTCACTTCGTATCGAGTGATAACGCTGATCCTGATCTAGGCTGCGAGGGCCCCGAAAATTATCTGGGTCTGTCACAGTTTGGGAGGTTTGGTCGTCAAGCAAGTCCGTGCTCGAAAGTCGAAGGTAGAAAGGTTTGTACTGACCGCTGCAGGCACTGCTCAACGCCCACGAAAACCGGAAGTATACGCACATCCGCACCGACACTTGTGGCATTGTCTTCTTTGGCACTCCACACAGAGGCGCCAAGGGCGTTGAACTGGGAAGAATCGCCGCCAACGTCGCAAAATTCATCTCCAAAGGCCATGCCAAAAATGACTTGCTCAGGTGCCTTGAAGAGAATTCACTTTTCACCAGAGATATGTCTCGCCATTTCAAGCAACAACTCGAGGACTATCAGATCGTTAGCTTTGTTGAGGGCAAAGAAGTGTTCTTAGGGGGCAGTGGTCCGGCGTCAGTGAGCCATGTAAGCAGCCGCGTCCCCGTGTTGGGGATTATGGCTAACTATAGCAGCTTGTGGTTGATGAAGAGTCAGCCATCCTCGGCCTTCCCGGACAGCGCGAGACGACTCTCAAGCTAGATGCAGATCACTCGCAGATGTGCAAAGTCAGCGGCCGGGGAGCGATGTACAGGCTGATTCAAGGAAATATCAGAGACATTGCAGATCAGGTCCTCCTTGCTGAACGGGGATTCGTCCCTCAGCCTTCCACCTCCCCGAGCTCGGGCCCTCCTCTTCCACCGAGAATGCATCTTAATAGCAGTTTGCCGTACTCAGGGCCCCCTCGTACACCGAACCCGGCCGAGGCACAGATTATCGGGACGCTCTTCAAGCCCGCCGACAGAGATCCACGATCGGTTCAGGTAGCGAAGCATATGAATGAGTGGAAATGGGATGACGCAAGGCGAGTGCAATATTCGATATTCCAAGAGCATCACCGCTCTCTTGGACAGGACCACTACAGCACTCTGCTAGCAGGCTACTATCTGGCGGACATAGAGCTAAACGCTGGGTGTCTTGTCAAGGGAAAAGAATGGGCCGATTGGGTGTGCCACAATTCCCAGCGAGTGCTCGGCAGGCGACACGAGCTTGCAATGAAGTCAGAGGGTATAGCAGGCGAGTTCTTGTCTCGTCTAGGGAAAGCACAAGAAGGCGAGTCTATCTGCTCGAACGTGCTAGCACGTCAACAAATGCAAGTTGGCGACGACCACCTCGATACTCTAGAGACTCGACGGCGCGTAGCAGTGGCCCACGCACAACTTGGTCAGCGTACAGAAGCTATTCAGGCGATGACCAAGTACAGCGAGAGCGTTGGACGTGTTCTCGGGGAGAACCATATTCTATATCTTGCAAGCATACTTGACGCCGCGGAACAAGTCCTCTCCGACCGTTTAGCGAACAGTGAAAATTCCATGCTAAAGCGCTTCACGGGCTCCGACCCCCAAGCAGAAGCAATCGAAGATATCGTAAAAGAGACAAGCACTCGCCTGGGTAGACATCACCCGCTTACCATCCGCAGCATGTGGATCGGCGGAGCAATGCAGTCCCTCGATCCAGATACCGGCTCCAGCGGCTCGGAGACGCTCCGGCGCGCCCTTGCTACCGCAGAAGAATACCTTGGTCCCGACCACTCCGAAACACTGAGCATTGTCGGCACCATGGGCATCATGTTCGCGTTGCGCGGATCATTCACTGCACAAGGATACAACCCCTACATGAAGGACCAGGGCGCAAATCTTCGGACCGCCCTTCCCTGGCTTCAACGCTACCTGAGCTGGGCGGAGCAGAACCACGGCATCGGATCGCCCGATGTTCTCACGATCCTTAGCCTCATAGCCAAGATGTACCTGGAGTCGCAGCAGTATCAACAAGCGATGCCCTACTTTGAGCGGCTGCTGGCGTCGTACCGCGCTGCTGGTATGACTGTGCCGGATGACGTGCAGACCTCGATTCAGCTTTGCCGGATGACCAACCCAAGGCTCCTGATGCCGGGACTTGGGGGAGGTAGTGGCAGTGGGACATCGGACTTTTCAAAGATTTTGTCTGCTTTTCGGCGGCTGTAAACGTTTTGTGGTTTGCTCTCCTGGTTGGTTAGTTCGGGTATCGCGTTGTCTGGGTGCGCTTGAGGATAGTTGGGCGTTGGTAATGAATAATAGGATATATGAGTTTCTACAGTGCAGTATCGCGATAGATACTTATGGGCATCCGTTCTCGGAGTTTCGACTTTCGACTACGTTTATACTGACAGGATAACCCCGCATGAAAAGCCGTGAGATATATCTGTCCAAATAACCTCACTCGAGCCGTCATGTCGATCATCCACAAAAGTCACAATTAACCGCGATGAACCCTGCGGATTAGCAGGTGCCCCGATAAGCCTCTTGATTGACGCAGCTGATTCCCGATTGATACCGGTCCCTAGATGCAGAGCGCAGTTCCTGTCCACCTGAGAATGGACCATGTGCACATCAGCGCCGTCTGATTGGTGCTCGAGGGCGCGGTGTGACATGCCATCCATGGTGTGCACCTGGCCAAGCAAATTCTTGGATATGGGTCAGGGCAGGATCCAAATGGCAAATTGGAAGAACAAGGTGATTGTGCAAAAGCATGGATCCTGGAGTATTCGGAGGGAATGCATAGTTCTAGACTAGTGGTCTACATGTCACAAATGCTGTGTTTTACTTTTGCTATGCACAGTGCTCCGTAGTCTGCTGGGTATAGATCGCTAGAGCTCAATAGTTCCTTCCGCCGGAGTCAACAAACAACCCCCTTGCTGTGGCCCTGCAATCATGTCCACTGAGGTTCCTTCCTTTTCTGTCCGCCCTGGGCCCGACAGCCTTAGATATGCAGTCCAAACGTCCGAATCACATCCAGTCTCGTCTGGACTCCCGCGTCACGATCACAAAAATAGGGGACACAGGCACCGCTGATCCCTTTCCCAATCCTTCCTAAGTGCCCCTACAACCCTTTTCCCTAAGACCACCTTAAAGCTCCACCATCCGCCGCGCCCTTCTCCATCTTCTCCAGTCCCGACGATCACATCACCCACCCCGGCCCGGCCGTTCGTCAACCTGTCGACCCAATGGCGACTCCATACACACACCCGTGAGCCCGACATGTGCGCTCTCCCCCAGCGTCAAGTGGCCTAGCTCTGGCCCACGGGGACCTGACTCGAGGATGCACTGGCTGAGCTCGACTTACTCGACCTCAACGCTGTGCGCCGTCCATTCGTTATCGCGCTCTTTTGGCTTCCCTTGATTGGCAAACATACACACTCGTTTGAATCGATCCTTACCTAGCACCTGAAGAGGTGGGTATTTTTATCGCTATCATTATTATATTGTTAGTCCCCCGCGCGCGGGGTTCTGAGGTGGTGGTCCTAGACGCGTTGCGCATTTTTATTGCGGGCTGTCGCTCTTTTCGCGGATATTCTTTTTTTGTTGTTGATGAGTGAGACCTAAGAAGGGAGGGTAACAGAGCTGAGAATTGGTTTCTTTGCTTGGTTTTTCACAATGAAGTCGAGCTTTTGGGGTTGGGGGGTTCCCCTCGTCTTATCCCAGCTTCAGACTGCTGTCGAGGCTGCGGACCTTTTGGGGGACCATGTAAATATGTTGTGAGTCAAGCTTCCGCCGTGGTTGTTGAATGCTTGGGCAGTTTCGCTGACACTTATATCAGTATGGGGACAGAAGGCGGCGGCAACAACTTCCCCGGTGCTGCAAGGCCATTCGGGATGGTAAAGCTGGGACCCGATCTGCTCAGCGGTACAAAAGATGCATACTCCGGATACCTGGCCGAGGGCGAGTTCTCCGGTTTCAGTATGATGCACGAGCAAGGGACCGGTGGTGCCCCAAAGTACGGCACTGTCTCACAACTACCTCTCGTCGGTGAAATCACCAACCCTCTTTCAAACATAACCATCGGTCGTAAGGGCGTTGATGAAGCAGAGGTGGGATATTACAAGGCGGAGACAGAAGATGGTGTCACTGTGGAACTGAGCGCGACGGCTCATGCGGGCATTTACCGATACTCTTTCCCGCCAGAATCGGACGAGAACCATGTCCTGGTTGATGTATCCCATGTGCTTCCGTCATTCAGAGGGCAAGGCTTGAGCCAGGGATACAAGGGTGGCAACCTCACTGTCTTCCCCGACGGCCATTATGCCGGGTATGGAATTTATGACAATGGCTGGAATCGTTCTCCGGATTGGACAATTTACTTCTGTATGTTTCTTCAGCCGTGTCGGCTCCTCCTGGCTCGGTACTAACGCTCCACAGGTGGCTGGTTCGACCAAGACATTGACGAGAGCCGGGTGTACACCGGTACCGATGAGGACGGCAGCATTGAACAGGAAAGCGAATCTGCTAGTTCTTCGACCGGGTCGACACGTGTTGGAGGCGTCTTCTCCTTCAACGATACACAAATCATCTCCCGGGTGGGAATCTCCTGGATATCCACCAGTCGAGCCTGCAAGTATGTTGATGACGAGCTTGATGAAGCGTCTTTCGAGTCCGTTGTCGACGAAGCACAGACTGAGTGGGAGGAGACGGTTTTCTCCAAGGTGACAACAACAACAACGAACGAGACCAGCCTCACTCTGCTGTACTCGTCTCTTTACTTCATGCACTTGATTCCAACCAATCAAACAGGAGAGAACCCGGGCTGGGAATCAGACGAGCCCTATTACCAGGATATCTTCACGTTTTGGGTAAGCCTGCGTTAAATGTGACCAAAGTTTGAATCCTAACCATATCAAGGATACTTTCCGATGCGCGACGGCACTGATGCACATCTTGCAACCAACTGCATATGAAGAGCAGATTCGCTCCTTGATTGACATCTGGCGCTTCGATGGTTTTCTGCCTGACGGCCGCTCTTCAAACTACAACGGCCGAACACAGGGCGGCTCGAACGCAGACAATGTTCTCGCAGATGCCTATGTCAAAGGCGTGCGCGGTGCCGTTGATTGGGAAGACGGTTACCGCGCAATGGTAACAGATGCCGAAGTCACCCCGGAAAATTACCCCATCGACTCGATGGCCCGTGACTCCTCCACCAAGGAAGGACGAGGAGCGCTTCCGGACTGGATCGAGCGGGGATACATCACGCCTACTTACTCCCGCGCCGTCAGCCGAGCTGTTGAATATGCGTGCAATGACTTTGCTCTGTACCAGGTCGCATCCGGCCTTGGTTTGGATGACGATGCGGACAAGTACTTGAATCGGTCTAGAAACTGGCGAAACCATTGGAACCCAAATTTGGAGTCGCTAGGCTTCTCAGGCTTTGTTGTTCCTCGTAACGACGATGGTTTTATCGACACCAACCCGGTGACCAACGCGGGATATTGGGCTGATCCATACTACCAGGCAAATTCCTGGGCATACTCATTGACAAGTGTCCATGATTTCCAGCATATCATTGACTTGGCCGGTGGCGAGAGTATCATGCGTGAGCGCTTGGATACAATGTTCACTGACGGCGCAAGTGGTTCCAGTGGAATTATTTTCGACCCAACAAACGAACCGTAAGTTCCTTTCCCTCTTGTCTCTCACGGCCCAGCTGACTGAGTAGAATGTTTAACATCCCGTACCTATACAATTACATTAATAGGCAAGACCTCTCTGTTGAGCAGTCCCGAAGCATCGCCAAGTCCTACTACAATACCGGCGTAACCGGCCTTCCAGGCAACAGCGACGCTGGTGCCATGCAAACATGGCTCCTCTGGAACATGATTGGCTTGTATCCGATCACTGGACAAGCCACTTTCCTTATCCATTCGCCGTGGTTTGAGTCTTTGACCATTGATCTGGGCGATGGCAAGACGCTGCAAGTCACCTCCACCGGCGGAGATGGGACCGGCGACGAAAGCATCTACGTGCAGAGCCTGCAAGTGAATGGGCGGAACTGGAGAAAGAATTGGCTGGACTGGGGCGACATCTTTGCCGAGGGAGGGACGCTGGAATTCGAACTCGGAGCTGAGCCGAGCGAGTGGTTCACCGGGGAAGTGCCACCAAGCCCTGCGTCTGTCAGTGTCCAGGGCGCGCCCCCTAGAGTTGCTATTGTGCAGAGCTCGGGGTTATAGACGGAGATGGGCGCAGTTTATAGATTAGACGTGCGCCGTTTGGCGTGTCTTCAAGCAATATCCCTAGAACCTAGATCATCCCTCTTAATGAAGAGCACTTGCACACCTTTAGATACTCCCACGTTCCGGATGCATGGCCACGTGGTTAGAAAGCAATGAGTAGAGGTCCGCGGCGCTATTATCAGATGACGACTGTCCTTCAGGCATAAGCATCCAGTCAATATCGGTGTCGATGTTAATATCCTGCGGCTCTAGATGCTCGCAGGGTGCTTCAAAGCCTTGAGCATTCATTCCATGAAGCCCAGCCGAACCCAACGGCTGTTCTGTACCGGAAAAGGCTCGTCCAAGTCCGTATCCCCCTTTATTAGAACGCGTCCTGATCTCCCACCGCCGCTGCAGCCTCAACAACAGATCCTTCGCCCTCGCCGCACTCGGCCACGAAATCGCAAACTCATCCAGCGCCCGAAAGCACGTACTCAGATGCCCCGCTATCCCACCATGCTTATCACCGGCGCTACAAGGCCGATACTGCGTAACCGCCGCGAAAAGCAGCAGCAGCACAGCGGACGACGTGATCGCCACCGCCTTCGTGTGCACCCTGCGCAGGGTATACCGCGCCTCATACATGGCCAGGATCCGCGCAATGGCGAGGGCCGCCTGGATGCACATTTCGCGGGCGTGCCCGTGGCCCGGGCCCTGTGGGGGCTGGGGCTGCAGGTGCGATTTGGACATCCAGGGACGGTGCGCGTAGATGATGTTTTGGTGGTACTGCATGTGCAGGAGGAGGATCTGGGGTGTGTATGGAGTTGCGATGGTGTCGTCTAGGTCGATTTGCAGGGAGGGCGGGAGGTTCGCTTTCCAGGTTAGGAGCTTTGCGACGATTTTTTCGTTGAGGCGTTGCAGGACGGTTTTGGAGATACTTGATGTTCCGTAGCTGTGGTGTTGGCGCGGTTAGCTGGATAGGGTACGTCCGGTTTGTGCTTTTGGCTGTTTGGTGAGGCGAACTTACAGGAAATCGCCCATGGGCGCCATGGTTTCGCAAAGTGTCACTTGTTCTTCGCATATTGCTTCCATGGAGTCTGGGACACCGGTTCCCGCGTATACAGAGCCCTGAGATACGTAGGGCATCCATCTGCCTTGTTCTCGGTGGGCAGTATTGGCAGTCGGCTTGCCGACGGTTACGTCTTCCATGTTTGTGCGGAAGGGGCGGCCGAGGTGGAATCCTAGCTGGCTGGAGCCTGTCAGCTGAGTCTGTTAGGAGAGTATGAGGGAGCGTACTGGTCAACAGTATACGCAGCCCAGAAGACTGTTCGGCGCAGGTCTGCTTCTGCTGTAGAGATGACTCCGCTGGAAACGTAGGAGGACATGTCCAGATGTAGGGCTAAGTTGAAAGCGAGTCGAATCGCCATACCTAGGAGCGTAAGTTGGACCCAGATAGATCTCTTTCTGTATAACGTACCACTGTAGAGCCACCCTCGTGCTTCCCTTCCTCTCCCTACCTCGAGGCTGCTGCATATAACCAGAGCTTGGACGGTAGCGATGCAGGGGCAGTCCAGCTCGACTTCCAGGAGAGCTTTTGCGCGGTCCCCGAAGAAATCGACCAGTGATTTTGGGAACGTTACGAAGTCCGGATGATAGCGAGTCTCAAAGGAAGCTCCTAAAGCGCACCTGGACTAGATCAGAACGCCATGTTCATTACTTCATGAAGCGCAGGTACTCACATGGCATTCCGCAGTGACTCGGAGTAGTACGGGGTGTCTCCCATGGCATACCATTTTGCTTTGGCCTCATGGTACATCTTCCGATCCACCACATGGAACGACGGATCCTGCCAGCTGAAGTAGAGATTCGTTAGGTGCTCTTCGAGGGCCGCAGGAACAGGTTTGTTGCTTCCGAGGCGACCTAAGCAGTCCAACGCATTATTTTGAGCGAGGTTCGTCCCAGAGTTGGCTGTAGCCAGCATATCGGCTAAGTTAAATGTCGATGTCGGGCCGTAGAACTGCGTTTGCCCTCCAGGCCCGACTTGCAGTGTTCCGACTCGGTCCGAGAGCTCATCGATCAGACCTTCTATATCCTCTGGGCCGCTGGGATCTTCCACCAATGTTTGGTCGTCATCGCCAATTATGAATTCGAATGGTTCAGGTATACCTTCGAGTGCTGCACGTAGCGGGTCGTTAGGGGATGCTTGCGTGAGGAAATTGTGCGTGCTTGGAGAGGCAGGTAGAACTGATGGGTCTGTGCCGAGCTCGAGATTCCAGCCTTGGTTGTTGCTTGGTTGAGTCCCAGGCAGTTCCTGGCCGAGAGGCACATTAGGGGCGCAGAGTTCGGCTGCGTCTGGCAACGCTGGAATGTCCTGAGCATCGGCCTTTGGAAGCGGTTTTCCAACCGGCTGCGCCAAAGTTGAATTTACCTCGGCCATTCCCAGCATCTCCAGGACCTTTTTCAGAGCGGTGTCCTTATCTTGTGACATGGATGGCGGTTGCAAGCCGTTATTTCGAATAAAGCAACATAGTTGATCTACCCGACTTGAAAGCAACTCAATTGCGACGCGGAGGGGTAATCTATAGCGCTTTCGTCAGAGCTATGCGATAGCAGACAAGCTGCCTAGTGCTCACTTCCTCTTGTCGAATGCTTGATAGCGACATTCGCGATTCCGATTGGCGCAGTTGGAGCACGCAGGTTGGGCCCCGTCACACTGTAAGCATCAGTTAGACGGGGCACTGCCATTGTATCAAGAGCTCCTGAATGGCTGCTGACCTTGACTTTGCTCTCGCGGCAAGACACGCACGCCATGGTGGCGTTCCTCCTTTTGGTGAACGACTTTGTGGACGGCATATTTCATGGTAGCAGTTGGTGTTCGGAAAGTCTCAGTCTCAGGGTTGGGAACGGTTGAAGAAAATTACGAGAGGAAAGGAAACTGGATTGCGGAGAAGAAAAAGGTGGGGGAGCCCGGTGGAGTCCTCAGCGTCACTCTCCACCAGGAACCATCCCACTTGGGGCCTTGATTTTGTGTACACATCTTGACCAGAGTCTGATCATCTCAGTGCATGCCGTGCTGACCCCCAGTTGGTCAAGCAATGGGGCGATGACAGGATCTTCGCGGGGCGCAGCTGACGCTGCCCTCTCCCACGGCAAGGCAGCGCAATTCAATCCAACATAAAGCGCCCATAAAGGAACAAGAACACAGATCAAGCATCCGCAACCATGTTTTCAATCTCAGGTACCTTCAGTCTCTCCAGTCGGTGTCAGCCAAGCTACAAACACTCACTCAGTCTCCAGACTATATACCAGACCCGTTCAACCCGCTCCTCATCGAGATCATGGGCGGCCTATTCACAGGCCAAGGAATCCGCACCTTCTTCCAACCCGCCGATATATACAAGGATCTCGGGCTGCCGCTAGATAACAAAACCGAGGGCGAAGAAAGTCGAGGCAAAAACCAGGTGTCGCCGTTTGTTTACTTCAAGGCGATCTACGAACTCGGCCATGGGCTGAATCTACTCGGACTACACCACGCCCGCCAGTATCAGGCCATGACCACGTTGATCCTCATGAGCGTATACATGCATCTGGGCTTTGGGGTCGTGGTGTGGAAGTATGGCGGGTCTAGGGGCAAGGTCAGGGCCCAGTGTATCTTTGCGGCGGTCTTTGCGTTCTGGTACTGGCGATGCTGGCATTCGCCGGAGGGGTTGGCGACATTGAAGATTGGTGGATGAACGTAATTTTGGATATTGTCTGTAAAGCTATAGTGGTAATAGGTTTGGTGGACCGATGCAGCTGCGAATCGGTGGCATTTCCGGGTCGGACGGACAATGGAATCCGAGACTGCTCCATATGGGCTGTGGGGACTCGATGAAACCTTTTTCTTCATATACTTCAGACTGGCATTATATCTCTTCACTGTCTTCTCCCACTAATACTCCTGGGTATCCATGTCGTACAATGGCGTTGAGCACGTGGACTATCCTGCCAGGGCTGAGGAAACCCCGCAACCACGATCCCAACACGGCGTTTTTAGCCGACGAGACTCGCTCGTATAAACACCAGCAGCCCTTCGTCGGAATCATGCCTTGCCCTACTGCGCCTATCTTGCAGGTGCGCTCTGGACTTCCCTCACAATGTCCCTCTACAAATGCACATCCTGCAACGAACCCATTCAGCCCGCAAAGCCACGTCTATCCTGCGCCTCCTGCACACCGCGCATGACCCTCTGCGCAAACTGCTACGTCGTGCAAGACTATCCGCCACAGCATCAAGATGACGAGTCCCATCCGATCTCGCTGCATAAACACTCCGGGTTCCTCCCTGTTCCTCCGCCGCCTCCGCCGCGAGCGCAGCCTATTAGCCGGTCCATGAGTTCGTATGGACCACCGCGTCGACGGCCGGTTTCGACCGCGAATGTGTACAGCGATGTGCCGCCGAGGAAGCCTCCGAGACCTATTCCGACGAGGCCGGAAGTGGAAATAAAGGAGGAGATTAAGGATGAGGGCCAAAAAAGGGACAAAAACGAGGAGCCTTTTACCTTGCCCGGGCCTCCGCCGCCGACGGTTTCAGACTTTGAGCATCACAGCTCCCAGCATCCAAGCCCTGAGCGAGGGGTCCCTGGACAGTATCCCGAGCAGCCTGAGCCTCGGTTTCAGCCCACAACCCCAAGCTGGGCTCCCCTCCTTACAGAGGACATGAAAGCCTCGCTCTCGTTCACCAGGATGATAGAAGAACTCTTCGAGCATCTAGACCCTCAAAGCACGGGCTTCCTCAGCCCAGAGGCATACTCGCAGTATCTCGAAGCCTGCGGGGCTCCAGCGAACCACAATATATGTCAGACTCAGTCCCTCCCTTCGTTTTGAATCATAAAACCATTGGAAGCTAGCCCTAACGCTCATTCCAGGGAGATACAGCCACACCAAATCCGGCACGGACATCGCAGACCGCGAACTAACCGACCACTTCACAGCATACAGCATCGACTTCGCCCTCCACCCACGCACCCCATCCCAATCCTCATCGTCCGAGCCCAACCCCCTAAACCCACTCTCGTACCTCCCGGCCTCCCAACGCCCCAGCCTCTCCCGCTTCATGCCGCAGATCCCGTCCGTCTCCGGCGGCCGAAAACCCATGCTCTCGCTGCGCGGGTTTAGCGAGCTCGCGCTGACCAGTGTGCTCCTGAACCCCTCGTCCGCGTGGAGCCAGCTGAACCGCGTGATTAAGGTGTACAGGATACCGGCGTGGCTGGAGTGGGGCGATTTACCGCGGGATATGCTCCCTCTGGCGCCGTACCAGCCGGAGGTTGATCGCGTGAGGGTTCTCATGGAGGGGGCGAGGGCCAGGGCGGAGGAGGAGGTTGATGCGGCGCATGCGAGGGCGAAGATGGAGCAGAGGGGGAGACAGGCGGCGTTGGATTTGTTGGATGATCGGGTTTGGGTTTATCGGTAGGTGAGTTTGCGATGGAAGTTGGTACGAAGGAGTAGGAGTCGCGTAATAGTAAGGCAAGATGGCAAGGCTCGTTATCATGGTCACTGTTTCTGCTAGAGCCGTGGATCGGTGCTGGACGTTGGTTTGGCATAGATTATCAAGGGCATCCATGGTCTAGGTAGACTTCGACACGGGTCGTAAGGCAAATCACCTAGCAATCTTGCCCTGGCTTGTCCTTCTATTCTGCTCTCGGAAGGACTGCTCCGAACTCACGGAGCAACCCGACGCCCAACTAGCCTCGTCCATTCTCTTGATCTCCAAACAATATGGACCGCTCCGTGATCGTCTTGCGGAGTCCCCGGATCTACAACAGCGTGGGGTACGACTGTCTATAAAACGGCCGACAATGGCAGCTCCAACCAGGCTCATCAACAGCCACCATGTCCAGCTACCTACAGCCCCTCCCATCTTTCATGAACAGCACCGTTGCAAGGTGGGCTTATGTCTCCCTTGGAGCCATCGCCAAACTCCCCGGTCACTTCAACCGATCTGCCCTGGAAGCTCCATGGGCAACAACAGACATTTCCGACACTGGTCTTTCGCAGACGTGAGTCCCTCTATTTCTTTACAAGCCAAGCTAAACGTCTACTTTCTTTCCAGCCTGGAGTACCTCAGCACCACTGACTTCGTCGCCTACGATCCCAAGTTCTTCGACATCCTCGGCCCCAACGCAACAATCGAACACGTCCAGAGCCTCGCGTTCCAGCACCCTGCTACGTCAAGGACACGAACCAGCTGTTCTTTGTCGAATGGGGTCCGCCCGGCGGCGACATGGGCAATGGCACGCATTCCTGGCAGTACATGCTTGACTTGGAGACGAATGCGCTGAGGAAGATCACGACCGATCCGCCCACGTATAATGCACATGGGTGTGTCTTCTACAATCACTCCCTCTACCTTGTCACGGATGGGCATGGGGACAGCCAAACTGGCCAGCTGGTCAGGGTCGATCCGCATACGCTAAAACAGGAGACTCTGCTTAACAATTACCTTGTTCAGCCGTTTGCTGGGTTCAATGATTTGGAGATTGATCCACGGGGGAATTTCTACTTGACGGATTCGAAGTCGGGTTGGGTACACGAACCTACCGTGGTTATTCTTTAGCAGCTGCTGATCTTGAAAACAGGGACGAGGAATAATTACGTTCACGCCACCCACAAACCCAACAGTCTACTTCTTCGAGCGCTCCACATCGCGCATAAAACCCGTGCACATCACAACCGGCAACGCCAACGGTGTCGCCATCTCGCCCGACGGCAAAACCCTCTATGTCCCGGACACGGGTGTCTCAAAGTACTTTCCCACGGAGAAAACCCCATACGGGAACCGGGCGCTCTCAGCCTTCGACGTCTCCGCGCCCGGCTCAGTCCTCTCAAACCAACGGCTCCTGTCCAATCCAATCTCATACTTCTATGACGGGATTCGCGTGTCCAGAAAAGGGTGGATCTTCTGCGGTGCCGGCGATGGCGTGGACGTCATTGATCCCGAGACGGGGTTCACGCTGGGGACAATCCGTGTTGGGGGCGGGCAGAATCTTGCTGTGAGCGTGGCGTTTGGGAGGAACGAGCTTTGGATTGTGGGGAGGGGAGGTGTATGGCATGTTAAAGGGATAAGAGAGAGGTTGGATCGGGATTGGTAGACGGTAGCTGCATATAGGTAGGCTTTTGAATGAGATCAGCTTGCCAAAACACGTAGGAATCCAGACTGTTCTAGAGTGGCTCGCACGGCTGCAAGTCTCATTGTTGCTATTCTCTGGTGTTGCAGGGTTTCCATGCATTTAGTGCCCTTCTCAATGGCTTCCCATACGGTTGCAGCGGAGCGTTTGCCTTCCCAGAGTCCGTAGCAGATCAGGGATATGCAGGCCGATTCGAGGAAAAATGAGTTCATGGGGAGATCCTGAACATGAGACGACTGTCAGAAGAGGCTAGCTGGATGGAATGGAATGGCCATGGACCGCACAATACTTGCCTTGAGCACAGACGTATTCTGGCTATGGCAGATTGCCGATAATGTCGAAATAATCCTAGTAGCCGCAGTGAGAATGTGTTCGCTGATGGCTGACAGTCTCAAGTTTTCTTCATCTCTATGTTTGCCACTCCCATCCTTGTTCTTTGGGCCAGGAATCGGTGGGGTTGAGTGTGCTTCTTGTGCATTTTCCGGCGCTGGCTCGTTGCTGTTCTCGTTCTCGTTGTGGTCCGATATATTCTTATACCCAAGGTACAGAATGAATGGCTTGAAATTCGTCAAGATGGCGTACTGATGCACTTCATCACCTTCTAGTCAGCATTTTTGGGACAAGGTCATAACTTAAAGAAGCCAACGTACGAACAACATGAAGCTCCATCGCCTCACTAACGCCCCCGGGGCACATCGGTTCCGCATGCGCAAACCATAACGCCGGCTCGTTCTCTTCCCAGAATGACGCGAGTCTCTCATGCGTAGCCCAGGCCGACTCGTATAGTTTTTCGAAGCTTGTATCGACGTTTTGCTGGGCTCGCAGCATATCGTTGATTATATAGAACAGGCCAGACACGAATTTTGTCACGGGCGAGTCGTTGCTGCGTTCGTCCAATGGAACTCGGAGGGTTGAAGGAAGAAGGCACGGTCGTCCAACGGCTATGCAGACGTAACTAGGAGTGAATGTGGATGATCAGTTGACCAATTAACAGGTATAAGAGGACGGATACGAACCTCTCAGTTGAAAGTAAAACCCGAAGCAGTCTTTTGATCTCTAAAGTATGAGCCTGAGGGTCAAGATGGTAGCCGGCAGTGTAGATTCTCCCTTGCGTCTGGCCCAGTATCTCGTATGCCTTATCGAAGTTGCCGATCTCGCTGTAGTATTGAATGTAGAAGACCGACAAGGTCAGACGAAGCCCAGCATCTCAGATGACGCTGGAATAGGGTAATGGAACACTTATCATAAGAATGTCCAACTGCAACACCATCTCCTCAGTGAGGCCTCCGTATCCGTATCCACCGCTCGTAGGAGCAAGGAGCTGACTCTCCATCACCAGCATCTCAGAAAGCTCTCCATGTCTCGTGGACAAAGACCCCATTGCGAGCTGGTATAGCAGGACCGGATAAAACACCGGTGGCAACGTATTCTGGCTAAACGCATTGCACGATGATTGGAAGAGAGTCGTCAGTTGAGCGGGAGATTGTAGCGGGAGTGTGCCCCATGCCGTGTCGATGTATCTATGCAGAAAAAACTCAAGCAGATCATTTGAAATCGTTGTTAGGCAGAGCGGAGGTGTTAAGGTCTCTGGAGCCAGAGTGAGAGTATTTCCGAGCACGAAGGTGTGGTATTTGAAGGCCTCGAGCGAGATGCTGCTGTTCATGACAGTGATTTTTGTATCCTCGATACCTGGATCTAGGTTTCCAATCAACGCATCTCCGTTGCTTCTTGACGCGATGATATGCAGAGCGGCTACGGTCGACGTGGGCCCGTATACCGCAGTCCTTGAAGCGCTGGTCCCTGTGATCCCGCTCCGGACACGGACTGGTCTAAGAACGCTTCGTAGGATGACACTTGACGCAGAATCGTTGGACTGGTCCGGGGCTCTCTGTATCTGATGCCGCTTCTGACGCTGCCTCGCAGTTCTCCGCACGATACAGGGCAGGGTAAGGCGAGAGCATCGCTCGCATGGAGAGTCGCCGTTGCATCTGATCTTCTGTTGCCTACAACCTTCGCAGGCCTTGCCGATGTGTCGCCGGAGTGGTTGGTTTGTCTCGATCTGGCTGGAGGGGCCATTATCCTCACTTGCTGTGCGGTTCATTACGGTGCGTGAGCGAGGAAGAATTCGGCAGGAAGGTCTCAACTGATAACTGTCGGGGCGGAAGGACCATTAAATACAGTGGGAGTGGGCGTGGGGAAGTCGGGGAAATTGCAAGTTCCTAGGCAACCAATTGGATACCCCGCAGTTTCTTATTAGGTAGACTAGGCTAGATCTGCTGCTGCGCATAGTACGTGAAATACACCGGCTCTAGAAGCCCAATCTCCTGCGGCTCCAATGATCCATACAAGCCAGGCCATGTCTTCCTAAGCTTGTTCCACAGCGTCGTAGCAACCGTTACCTCGATATCTAACACATGAAGTCAGCAGCAATACTCATGCTTGATGGAACAGACCCCAGTTTACCATTATCTCCATCACGGACATACCGAGTTACGTCTAGAGGCGCGGATCTAAACAAGTCCACTCCTGGAACGGCCTGGCCATTGACTTTGAGGCCCCATGTTCCTCCGACCTCGCCAACATGGATGTAAACCCCCAGCTCTTCCTGGTCTTGCCGGGTAGTTAGGTTGGTTGCCGTTCTGTAGACTCCTACGCCGCTGGCATACTCCAACTCCGGTATTTCGTTCCAAGACGTCAATGTACTCAGGGTTATCGGGTCCAGTGTCTTCTTTGCCGTGAGGGACGAGTTTCGCCCCGTCTCGTTGACAAAAGCTGGAGACCAGTCCTCAACAGTGAGAGTCCATGACTCTGGTGTAATAGCGGGAGGGATTGAATCAAATGTGGCCGTCGCCTTCTCTCCAGTGGAAAGCTGTGCCGCGTACTTCCCGTTCTCGGTCGCTCTGACGAAGAGGTTGCCTGATTCGTCTGCCACTGCTTCCGCGTCTGTAGATATAAGATGTCGCTCAAGGTTGCTCGCACCGTACGGGTTCTGGTGGCCCAGGTAGATTACTTCAGCGGCGTCTTCTCCGATGGTCACATTGACAGCAGTATATCCGTCGATGGTGTTCCAGGCGGCGATTGGCGATACTTCTCCAGTCCATAGGTTTAACCGAAGTGGAAAACCTTCGCCTTCGAGGTAAACGGTCTGGCTAGTGCGGTTCGAGCTATACATCCAGTAGACATATTCGTTCTCCTGCAATCGTCGTCTAGTCGTTACTGTTGTTGCGTTGATTGAATCGGTGTACTGTACTAGAGGACTTCTCCACGGTCAGAATTTGAGAGGACATTCGATGCTCCAAACCACTTACTTAACTCTCAGGCTTTTGAGTGATGCGACAACCTCAGATTCGGAGTCCACCTGCCGCGTATTCTGCAAGGCAAGAACAGCTTCAAAGATATCATTGAGCTGTAAAGACGCTTCTTTACAGGATGTGCAGAGCGACTGCGTCTGGGTTGGAGTACTACCGACAATAACAATCGGAAGCCCTTCTTTGGCATAAGAGAGGATGTTTCGAGCGCTGTCTATATTCAAAGACGTCACATTGCGGAGTACGAGCGCCTTATACTTTGGGCCCTCAGGAATTAGGCGACCACCTTTTACCGTTGCGGAGTATTCGGCCAGAAGCTCTGGGGTTGGGAACTGGATCTTCATCAGCAAACGGCTTCTGAGAAGAGAAGATGTGTATTACCTGGTATGAATAACCCGCATCATTTAGACCAGTGTCGTCCCAAGCCGCAGTGACTCCCCAATCCAGATTGAGAATAGCAATATCAACAGACGCTGAGCCGTTCTGCATCAGAGCTTGAGACCGAGCCATGTAACTACTCGCATTGCGTGCAAAGAGCCACTGCGGCTGTCGTGGGCCCCATGCATCCGCAAACCCGTTGCTAGAACTTCCCAAAGGAGTAAAGGGCGCAAACCCTGGCCACACACTGGTCGGTGAGTCACTGTAAGGGAAGCCGTGGATGACACTCTGACTCGCACCCAGAGAAGTGTCAAAGTTGGCTGTTCCCAGGAGAAAGCTCCAGGTGACTCCGTACGCCTCACCCATGTATGCGCCTATTTCGTTGGACAAGATGGTGGTCCTGCCAGCAACGTCTCTTCCTGTAGCTAACACCCGAAAGGAATCTGGGGTACTTCCGAATCCTAGTGACTCTCCTTCTGCAATATCGACCAAGGCCGCGGCGCGCGTGGAGTCAAGAGTTGCTGTGTATGGCTGAACCCGCAGTTTAAGTCCGAGACTGTGAGCGAACTTTTGCAGATAAGTCAGTCGGTAGTCAATATATAGGTCTGTTACCGTGGAATAAAAGTCGTATTCGACCATCTGGGCAGTGTTTGAATCTCCAGAAAAGGTGTTTGTGTCTTTCAAGACGTAAAGAAGATGCGTTATCAGGTCGTAGCCACGTCGCTTCTTGAATTCCTGTAAGAAATTTGGTGTCCAATACTGCTTGAGCTTCAATTCAAGTGAGTCCTCGAAAAGTGATCCGTGGGAAGCTTTCATCAGGGCTCTGAGCTCATCTGTCAAGACATGCTCGTTCCAATACTTGACTGTTGCTCTCACTCCAGCCACAGACAAATGATCCACGATATAAGCAGGTGCAGGATCCGTCAGCTGAGGTCCTTCAGAGTTCATATCGTACATGTTCTGCACCTGTCCTGTTCCGCGTCCGTACACTGCGACGACAATGTAAGGACCGTCGCGAGGAGCCGTCCAAGTGAATTTCTCATTCTTATAGTGTTGTGAGACGTCCTTGACCGTGGAGTCCTCAAATGTAACAACAGACGCGTTGATATTGGTAGTACTTGTTCTAGCCGCAAGGACAGCAACCAGTTGAGGGGTGGCGGTCACGTTAGGGTTGCCGCCATTCTGTCCAGACGGGTCTGCGACGGGCAAAGGAAGAGGTCCCGAGTAATTCGTACCGGCTTGAAGGAGAATCTGTCCGTGAACGAGCTCTTTTGCTGTCTCCACCGAGTCGGGAGTATAACCGGGAACGCCAGTTGGCCAGTGAGGCCCGAGAGTGTAGTCGATGTGAACACCTTGGCTGTCCATACATTAGTCCATTTCATCTCCGCCAGAATCGAAGGGCTCACTCTTCTCCAGCTTGATAGGCTGCAAGAACTCCCGCATTCCATCTCTCTTGTGCCCAACCGTAGACTTTGGGATCCATTGCTTCTGTAATGCTGTCCCTCACATCTCCAATTTCTGCACCGCCAAATCCTGCCAGGGCTATGGCCTCAACCTCGTCTCTGACTATTTCAGGCTCAATCCATCCCCCGGGCCACCAATAGCGAAAGCGAGGGGCTTCGTAGCTCGAAGTCTCTGGTAAACGGCCTCGCCAGTTTGCATTGTCATCTTGGGCCTGTTTCGAAGCCACGATAACATTGCCGTTCGAAAGAAGAGCAGTGGCGCAGAGAATCCATTTGTAAGACGGCATTTTTGCAGATATCAAGCCGAGCTTGCAAGAGCGATTCCTTCTATGTTCCACGACTCTGGGGCTTCTTTCCTGGGTATTTAACCTCCGCCTCTGCGCAGGCCCCGCAGGAACGAGTTCGCCCATCACTCTAAATCCGGCCGTCCATAGGTTTCCCTTGGAGCTTCGCTAGAACAACGGTGTATTTGGCGCCGAGAGATAACTCAACGCAGGCGTAGGAAGCGGTTAGGTAGTTTTGTCTTCCCCACGGGGAAGCCCCAGAAGTTTGCCCACATGCCGACTTCCAGAGATATTTCCGAGTTCCGACCTGTTCGCTTGTTATCCCGGTCGATCTCCGCTTTAAACGAGTTGCCGTTGTCTTTCCCCGCAGCTTCGGTGGTCAAACCCCCGTGGAATCCCAAAGTCGTATCAGGCACGACGCGGTGGCTGGTGGGCTCTCAGTCGCGAAGCAATGCACCGAACGAAACAGCCGGCCGGCCGAGGTTGTGGCAGGACTTGCTGGAAGAACTTAATGAGCGACTCAAGGGGAAGAGCTTAGTAGTTCAGTAGCCCTGCTGGGTTGTGGGTGGGAGAGGCGCTCGCGTAAAGTCGACAAGTGCCCCAGTACAACTTGGGTCGAAACCGGAAAGAAGCAGACAGCACCTGGGCAAATTCAACTCCCACCTTTCAATTATTATAACTCGCTTTCCCTCTCACCCATTCATCTCACTTCACAGGCAAAGACCGTCGAGACACGAAGTCCCGCGGGACCCTGGAAATATCTCTCAATAAGCGCATCAGGTAGGTGTCCGCCTTGGTCCCCTTGGCACCTGATCTGATAACAGATGCCTTTTCGAATGCCCACACTAACCTGGATTCATCTGCGTCAGAATTCAGAATCGAAAAGGGCTCAAGCTGCAAGCTGTTTACCCGCGGAGCCCATGCGAGTGCAAAAGACTAACTCGAGCACGCCTTACCTCCACCTCCTGACACGATCCTTGGCTACGAGAATGTATCTGCACGTCGGAGCTCTGCCTCTAGCCCCAGATCGATTTCTCCCCACCTATGATGGGCACAGAGTTGTCTGAAGCCACAGGCTATGTGTCAAGAGGAACTTGCTGATAAGAAATTCGACCATGACCCGAACGCCCAGGCTCACGCAATAGCGCCGAGGAGTGACATCTTGCAGCTTTCTGATTTGAAACTATAAAAAGCTTTGATAGCTCTGGGTTATCTTCCTCCAAGCAACGAGCGTGATGTCTACCGTCCGAGAAAACAAAAGGTGGTATCACATCAAGTGGTTCGCCGACCAAGATACTGAGGAAGAGCGACGACTTATTCTGAAACTCGATGCATTAATCGTCCCCTATGCTTTTCTGGCCTACTGGGTCAAGTACGTCGACCAGGCGAATATCAGTGCGTGCTTCCTAATCAAGAGCTTGTGGCAACACCCTCTGGACTAACACAAGCTCTACTCAGACAATGCGTACGTCTCCGGCCTTCAAGAAGACTTACAGCTCCATGGCAATGAGCTTGTAGAGTTGCAGACCATGTACACCGTTGGCGCGGTCATCGGCCAGTTACCGTTCGCATATCTTTTCACCAAATTTCCCATGTCGTGGGTGATTCCTTTTCTGGATATCATGTGGGGTGTCTTCACACTGCTGCAATACCGAGCGAGATCCTTCGGCGAGATGATGGCTTACCGATTCCTTGTGGGCTGGTTTGAGGCGGCGTTCTTCCCAGGGATGCACTATATATTCGGTGAGTTTCGAACCCGGTCAAAGCATGAACACCGTCTCACAGTTTTCAGGAGCTTGGTACCGCGGCGATGAGATTGCTCGCCGGGGAGGATGTTTTTATGTCGGACTCACCCTGGGCACGCTCACAGCGAGTCTGATTCAAGCGGGCACGTCAGCAAGACTCGACGGCGTCCACGGATTGGCGGGTTGGCGATGGATGTACATCATCTGTGCCATCATCACCATCCCCATTGGAGTTCTAGGTTACTTCATTCTCCCCGGAACACCCGACAAGCCAAACAGACTGGTAATCAACGAGAAGGACATTCAGCTTTCCAAAGCCCGTCTCTCGCGCGCAGGCCACACATTCCAGGGTAAGTTCACGCTGCGGTCCCTGACAAATGTCCTTCAAAACTGGAAGTTCTGGGCATTGCTGTTGTTGGACATTTTCTTCTGGAACGGCAGCATTAACACTTCAGCTGGTGGCTATCTGCTGTGGCTAAAGAGCTTGAAGAGGTACTCAACAAGCCGTTTGAACGAGCTGGGTGCCATTTCCCCAGCTCTCGGAATGTTCTATACGCTGTTCATCTGCTTCGCGTCTGATCTCGTACTTGGTCCCGCATGGGCAATCACCGTCGCTCACGTCTGGAATATTATTGGTCTGGTCATTCTGGTCACTTGGGACGTCCCCGAGTCTGCGCTCTGGTTCGCCTTCATCACAACATACTCGGCCGTGTCCATGTCCAGCGTATTGTATGGCTGGGTAAATGAGCAACTGCGTTATTCGCCAGTGGAACGCTCCATAACACTTGTCATACTGAATACCGTTGCACAGTCGACCACGGCCTGGACCCCACTGTTAGTGTTCAAGACAGTCGAGGGTCCCAGATTCAAGAAGGGCTACTCTTTCGTCCTTGGGAATGCTATATGCCTGATTGCACTGGCTCATGTCATCAGGTACTTCATCGCCCGCCAGGAGTACGTACTACCAATTTCTTACTCTCACAGCAATTTACTGACTCTCCCAAGCAAGCGCCAAAAGGCAAGAGATTCTGCGGACGCGAGCGACTCGGACGCGGTCCGCGATCCAGAATCTACCCTGGTCGTAACAGCTGTCGAGCCAAGCAAGACTGGCTCGGGCTGACAAGGGTAGCTCGATCGCAATAGCACGCTAAGATGAATCATTATTGATAGACTTAGATATCGGCCGAGTCAGAGCTCAAAATTGATGTTATGCGTCCTGGCAATGTCGATTGTCACGCAATAGGGCTCTTGATGGTGAAAGGCTCTCCACTCACGACTGACGGACGGCTTCAAGGCTCGAATACACCCGTAGCTTCAACATAAGTGACAAATAAAAGCCTGTTCTAAAGGTCCTCCGGTTGCAATTCATGCGGGGTTGATGACGAATTGATAAGATATCCTTGTATCCGTTGGAGTATTGGTGGCTTGATGAAATAGCACAGCGCTTGCGCCATGGTGAGAGACTATGACGATATACCGCGGGGCTAAGAGCACAATCATGCATCTATATCTTGGGGTCAAAAGGCTCGGTACTGGCAGTCATTGTTGACCGTTTAGTGCTAAGCAATTTCCGTGAATCAGTCAGGGCAAGATGGGTGATACCAACGTTGCAGACGGTCAGAACGGCCAGCAGAATGGCAGGAAGAAGATCATCCTGAACGCGTTCGATATGTCCACGGTGGGACATTTGTCCCCTGGGCAGTGGAAGGTAAGTGTCATGCACAAAAGGTTAGCTCAGAGTTTGCGATCTCAGCTAACTGATGCAGAATCCAACCGACAAGTCCGCCACGAAGCGGAAGCTGGCCTACTGGGTGGAGCTCGCGAAGCTTCTGGAGCGAGGCGGTATCAACGCCTTGTTCCTGGCTGATACCTACGGCGGATATGATACCTATGAAGGGAAGCTGGACGAATGTATTCGGCGCGCGGCTCAGTGGCCCGTCACAGACCCGACAATTGTTTGTCGCCCGTGCCTAAGTGATCCGGCCATGGACTAATATGAGTGTAGCCCATCTCGGCAATGGCAGCCGTGACCAAGAACCTCGCCTTCGCAATCACGGCTTCAACGTCTTTCGAGCCTCCTTTCCTTCTCGCAAAGCGCTTTTCAACTCTGGATCATATGACGGACGGCCGGTTTGGGTGGAACATTGTCACTTCATGGAAGAAGGCCGCCTTCAAAGCTATTGGCCTAGATTCCCCAATTGAGCACGATGAGCGGTACCGGCAAGCAGACGAATATCTGCGCGTGCTGTATAAGTATGACCTCTCCCATCCAAACTGATGACTTCTGCTCATCCATACCAGGCTCTGGGAGGGTTCATGGGCTCCGGATGCTGTCTCCCCCAACCCCGAAACAGACTCGTATGCTGACCCTGACAAGATCCGTCAAATTAACCACAAGGGCAAGTACTTCTCCGTCAACTCACGCCACATTGTCGATCCATCGCCGCAGCGCACACCCTTCCTCTTCCAGGCGGGCACATCGGCAGCAGGATCGAGCTTCGCAGCAGCTCATGCAGAGGGTATTTTCGTGTCCGCTCATTCGCCATCTGTTCTTGCTCCCAAGATTGCTGCTATTCGCAAGCAAGCTGCAGAGCTCGGCCGTGACCCGCAATCCATCAAGTTCTTTTCAACCTTTACTCCTATCCTTGGACGTACCGACGAGGAAGCGCAGGTAAAATATGAAGAGCTGAAGAAGTATGCCTCGGTCATCGGAGGACTTGTCCTGTTCAGCGGATGGACAGGCATTGATATTTCCCGCCTGCCCCTGGACCAGGATATCACAGCAGCCGACTCCCTGGAGGCCCACAAGGTTACTAGTACTCTCCACAGCTTCACCACCACAAGCCAGGACGTCCCACGGTGGACTCCCCGTGTAGTTGCGGAGAAAGCTGCCATTGGCGGCTTAGGGCCTGTTGCCATTGGAACGCCTGAAAAGGTTGCAGATGAGTTGGAGCGTTGGGTCCGGGAGGCCGACCTCGACGGTTTCAACATTGCGTATGTCACCACGCCAGGAACATTCGAGGATGTTGTTGATCTCTTGGTTCCCGAGCTTCGTCGACGAGGCATTTACTCTGAAGCGCCGCAGGAGGGGCTGACGGCGCGCGAGAAGGTTTATGGCGTAGGTCAGGCAGGGTTGAGGTCCGATCATACAGGCAGTCAGTACAAGTATGACGTGTACCAGGAGGAGGCGCCCTATGAGGGCGACTGATTTGCTATGCGCCGTTGCATAGCCCGTTCAGTTCCCTGAGTCTGCCCACAGTTCAGTACTCCGTACCTGATCGGCAGTTGACAGTTGACATATGGGCCCGAGTCAATCCCCTTTCCCTCTCACCCGTCTCACGGAAGACCATTACTGGGTCTTCAACGGGGATACAGATTAAATGAATGTCAACTTCCAAGTTTTCAGTATTCAGAGTAACACCATACTTAGCAGACGTCACGTACCTTGCCGTGCTTCTCCTGATCGCCGGTCATCCAGCGGTGTATCGTCTTATGACATCTGCCCAGGATTAGTAGACTCTTCAGCAATGTCACTTTCATTCGTGGATAGCGGGTTCCCTGGAGAGCGGAAGTCTCTTCACGTGCGATTTGCAGGTGAACCTCAGGTCGCTCCCTTCTCGAAACCCGAGGAAGTGCTTCCCAATGCAAATAGTCAATGGACTATGGCAAACCTCTGGCTCAATCGCATGTCGAAGTTCGCGAGTGTTTTGTCAAGACGCAACCCCTGGGACCCCACCAACGGAGTCGTTGCCGGCAAGCCGCGCCCTCCAGTTCGCCACCCTCCGTGCTGCACTCCACCCCGCGGAATCTTCAACCCCTTTTCTTCTGATTAGAAGGATGAGATCATCTGGGAAAAAAGCCAGGAGAACGCTCCCGCGTGGACAAAGCCTCAACATGTCATCATCAGACCCATGGCTGCGACCGACAAGGCGGCGCCTGCCGTCCGTCCGAGTCTCGGTTCCGCAGCCACAACCTACTTAGGACTTGCTGGAAGGGCTGGTTGACCTGGATATTCCTCGCCTACTACGCACTGTCTCGGAAGCTCAGAATCCAAGGATCATGAATCCCGTTGAACCTGGAGGCTAGAGCAGAGACGTTTTCCTGGATTCTGCAGAATTATGCAGCCTGCAAATACTCCGTACGTCGGCGTGGCCCAGCGGTACGGTGAGTTGAACGTTAGTTAAATGAGGATACGCACGATCAGCACCGTCTCCAGGGCTTCCGCTTCGCTGCTCGATCGGTTCTGTGGGGATTAAAAAGGGAGTTTTGAATGCTTGCAACTGTGTAGGTCGAGACAGGGAAGGGAGTCAGGGTCAGCGGCTCAGGGCTTTACTGACTCCGTGCTTTAGGTCCTCCTGACGACAATCCAGCCAGACAATCGTCAAATATCGAGGTCGGCTACCGAGCAGAGCTCATGTCACTATGTAAACGGACAAGGAGCTATCGGATAATTCGCCTAGGATCTACAAAATGTATTGCTAGTCTAGTAGTGTGACTACATTGTACTGCGCCAGAGCTATAGCATTGCGGCCAACACTACGCCGGGAAGCCCGCCATAGTCCCACCTTCATAGTATGTACCGTGGGATACTTCATCAACTAACAAGGGCCATGCAGTGTTTGATTCGCTCATTTCACAAGTGCCGATCTACAGGGCCGCCTGACTGTTTCTGACTGGAGACATCAAGCTCTAGGGTTCGACGGTGCAGTGCACTAGAACGAGGATGTAGATCATAATACGTACGCCTAAAGTGCTGCAGCTGCAGGTTAGACGTTTCTTGCAAATCCCTGTTTTGTTCAGATAACGGTGCATTGCGTAGGCTCTCGGTGGATTCAGCATGCGCCTTGTTACCCTGCAACGAAGCAGTGTTCGTCTGGCGGGCTTCAACGTTTGATACTGGACCATGGCCCAAGGGTAGGGTTGATATCTCATGAAGAATTTGTTGTGCCATGTGAAAGTGACAAATACCGTCATGTTTATATCCACAGTGTAGAGCATACTCCGTACTTAAATTTGAATTCCATGAGAATTCGCCCTGCCGAGTAGTAATGACAGACCAACATACAGTATGGACTCACCCGCCTTCTGACCATGTCCCTTTGCAGAGAAATGTGGATATCGATGATCATCACTTCACGGCTTCGATGCCGGTGATCCCTATTCTCGACGGCATATAAGAGGCAAGAACCTTCCTGGACCAGTGTCAGTGTTCTTTTCTCAACCAGCCAGTCGTTCTCTCTTGTCTGTTTCCAACTTCAGTCTTTCCTTACCAAATACCCACACTCATTTACCACATCACTCTCACAATGAAGGCTGCCTACATCACTGCCCTCGCGGCCTTTGCCGCCTCTGTCGTGGCTGCTCCCACCAAGATCACCCAGGACATCGAGACCGTCACTCAGTCCCTGAACATCCCCGTTGCCAGCGCCATCACTAGCTCCAGCTCCAAGGCCTCCTCCGGTGCCAACGGCGAGATCGTCCAGGATGCTGGCTCTCAAGTCAAGGACGTCCTCGAGATCACTGGCCCCAACGCCAAACGACTCCTCATTCAGCTCAGCCCTGACGTTGCCGGGCTCCTCTCCACCCTCGGCCTTCCCGCTGTCGGAACCCCCGTCGGCGCAGTCGTTGCCTCCGCGAGCTCCGTCGGTGACCTTGTCAAGAACCTTGGCAAGCCTGTCGATGGTCTCCTTACCGTCGTTGGTGAGGGCGGAGAATACCTGTTGGTGTCCCTCTCTCCATCCCTCGCCGGTCTCCTCTCCGGCCTCGGCCTCCCCGGTGTCGGCGTCCCCGTCGGCTCCGTCGTCGCCACTGTTGGAAAGAACCTCAAGCGTGACGGCATGGTCGTCGGCGACAACATCCCCAAGGTCCAGGACATCCTCGAGGTCACTGGAACCAACTCCCAGCGACTTCTGATCCAGCTATCCCCTGAGGCTGCTTCTCTTGTCTCCGGTCTTGGACTTCCCAGCGTTGGAGAGCCTGTCGGCGAGGTTGTAGACGAGGCTAGCTCCGTTGGCGAGCTTGTCAACCACACCGGGGCTCCCACCAACCAGCTCCTCACTGTTGTCGGTACCGACGGAAAGGCATTGCTCATTAAGCTCGCCCCATCTGTTGCCCGTCTCCTCGGCGGCCTTGGTCTCTCCGGCGTCGGTGCTTCCGTCGGCAGCATTGTTGCTACCCTTGGTAACAACCTCTAAGAAACTGTGAGCGCTTTCGAATCACATTAGTCTCATCGTTGGTTAACACTTCTGTCACTTAGCACTTCCTCCACCACCTTTTAATCGACGATATTCCTTTGTCGAAGTCGAGGTCAGTAGCGGCGGGGATTAACGATGTACATAAACCGTTTCTGTGACTTGGAGAGCCTGACATGGCTGTTCTTCTTGTGGATATTTTATTTTGGATACCATAGCAGGGTAAAGCTTTAATTCACGTCATGAATCGATAGTCGGTTCTCCAGCTCTTTAGATCAGTTTTTGTTTGTCTCTTCCAGTTCTGTTGAGCGACATCTAGCCCCTGGCCAGTCTTAATCAAAACCACTAATTGCCGCCACTATGCAGGCAATTGCGGAAACATCCAATCAAGTTGTGAATCCCAGTCGATAACGGCGGCGAAATGCGCTAGGTCGTCGTTCCAAGAATAAGAGGGAGGTTGGGAGGTCCAGATGGTGATGTCAGGACACGGACCCCCGCAATCAACGTCCCCAGGAACAAGAGCTCGAACCACTTCTTTCCCCCGTCCGGTTCCCTTCTTACCCTCGATTGCTTTTTTCTCGGAGCTTCAATTCCTATTTCTCGTCATTTCTCCCGCTGAAGTTTATTTCCTGACACGACTAACCACACGTATTCAAGCCGAGCTAGCTAGCTTATCTTGCAGCTCAACGGCCATGGCTTCCACAGCTCCATCGGATGGCACCGGTGGGTCGAGGAGCGCAGATGATTCAGTCAATGACATTCTAACGCTGATCGCCAGGTATCATCGACCTTGATCCGTGGCTGGAGCCCTTCCGCGAAGCTATCCAACGCCGATTCAACTATGTTGATAGCTGGATTAAGACCATTGACGAGGCGGAGGGCGGACTCGATAAGTTCAGCAAGGTGGGTAGTCCTCCAACAGTCCATCCCTTTTTCTCTCTATCCCAGTGGGCCGAGGTCAATTGACTGATAGCGACTCCCGTGCGGACGGTAGGGCTACGAGAGATTCGGCTTCAATGTCAGCGATAACGGTGACATCACCTACAGGGAGTGGGCGCCAAACGCTGTAGAGGCGGCGCTGGTGGGTGACTTCAGTACGTCCGCCCGGGTGCTTGGATAACCGGTTTGGTCGCGTTACTAAAACTAGCAGACAATTGGGACACCGGGGCTAATCCGATGACGAGAAACGACTTTGGCGTCTGGGAGATTGCCCTCCCTGCGAAGGATGGTGCGCCCGTAATACCGCACGATAGTAAGGTCAAGGTATGTGTCAATATGCGGCTACACCATCGCGTGGCCCTATGAGTTATCTCTTACTTCTGCAGATCACGATGGTTACACGCAGCGGAGAACGGATATATCGGATTCCCGCATGGATAAAACGTGTTGTGCAAGATCTGGACGTCTCGCCCATCTACGAGTCTGTGTTCTGGAACCCACCAGAGGCTAAGCGGTACAACTTTCAACATGGGCGCCCTAAGAAACCCGAAAGTCTACGTATTTACGAAGCTCACGTCGGCATCTCGTCTCCGGAAACTAAAGTTGCGACATACAAAGAGTTCACGGCCAACATGCTCCCTCGGATCAAGTACCTCGGCTACAACGCAATCCAGCTCATGGCTATCATGGAACATGCCTACTATGCCAGCTTCGGGTACCAGGTCAACAACTTCTTCGCGGCGAGTAGCCGCTACGGCAATCCTGAGGACCTGAAAGAACTGGTAGACACGGCGCACAGCATGGGCTTGGTCGTTCTTCTTGACGTGGTGCACAGTCATGCATCCAAGAACGTTGACGACGGCTTGAACATGTTCGATGGGAGCGATCATCTGTATTTCCACTCTGGGCCGAAAGGACAGCACGACTTATGGGACAGTCGACTATTCAACTATGGAAACCATGAGGTTCTGCGTTTCCTCCTCAGCAACCTTCGCTTCTGGATGGAGGAGTATGGCTTTGACGGGTTCCGTTTCGACGGTGTCACTAGCATGCTATATACCCATCACGGTATTGGGACGTGAGTATCTGGATCCGATATACCAACTTGCTTTGACGGGGGCTTACTAGTACGCAGTGGCTTTTCAGGCGGCTACCACGAATACTTCGGTCCAGCTGTCGACGATGACGGCGTGATGTACCTAGCCCTAGCAAACGAAATGCTACACCGTCTCTACCCGGAATGCATAACAGTCGCAGAAGATGTATCCGGAATGCCAGCATTATGCCTTCCACACAGCGTTGGCGGAGTCGGTTTCGACTACCGTCTCGCGATGGCCATACCAGACATGTACATCAAGCTTCTGAAAGAAAAGTCGGACGCCGATTGGGACATTGGCAATCTTGCCTTCACTTTGACAAACCGTCGTCACGGCGAGAAGACCATTGCATACGCAGAAAGCCACGATCAAGCGTAAGTCAACCTTCTCAACACATAAAACCAAGACTCGATGCTAAAAAGGATCCAGCCTCGTCGGCGACAAGACCCTGATGATGTGGCTCTGCGACAAGGAAATGTACACCCACATGTCCGTCCTGACCGAGTTCACACCCATCATCGAGCGCGGGATGGCCCTCCATAAAATGATCCGACTCGTCACCCACGCCCTCGGCGGCGAAGGCTACCTCAACTTTGAAGGCAACGAATTCGGCCACCCCGAATGGCTCGACTTCCCTCGCGCCGGCAACAACAACTCCTTCTGGTATGCGCGCCGCCAGCTAAACCTAACCGAAGACCATCTACTGCGTTACAAGTTCCTCAACGAGTTCGACCGCGCCATGCAGCTGACCGAATCCAAATACGGCTGGCTCCATGCGGCACAGGCTTATATCTCCCTGAAGCACGAAGGCGACAAGGTCCTTGTCTTTGAGCGGGCAGGTCTCCTATGGGTCTTCAACTTCCATCCCACGGAGAGCTTCACCGATTATAGGGTCGGCGTTGAGCAGGCCGGGACTTACCGGGTTGTGCTTGATACTGACGACGAGGCGTTTGGGGGCTTAGGGAGGATCGATAAGGGAACCAGGTTCTTCACGAGTGATATGGGGTGGAATGGGAGGCGGAATTTCCTGCAGGTTTATATTCCTACCAGGACTGCTTTGGTGAGTTTACGGCTTGCCTCTCTTTCGCCTTTTCGTCCATGGTCAATACTAATCATTACTCGTAGGCGCTAGCTTTGGAGGAAACGCTATAATTGTCCGCCCCGGGCTTCTGAGCAACGGAGCGCTAGATATTCCTCCATATTCCTGGAGAGATACATTGTTGAAGCGAATGATTGATCTACGCATATGCATCGAACCATATATTTCATATTCTGTCATATTGAGTCTGTTCATAATATAATCTAATCTGTTTGTTGAACATATGATTGGCCATCCTCCTTGTCTATTGCAGCCTTCATATTTCGACCATGACCGGCGTAGAACAGGAACGTCTTGGAGGCAAGCTTCACTGCATGCATACTGACCGACCAAGTAGATTCGCAGTTGCTGTAATGCGGGTGAATATGTTGAGGTTACTTTGTGGAGGCCGAGATCTACGAAATTCGTTTTTGAAAAAATACTACATCGGAGAAAAAGAATAAACCGTATTTTCCAATCCAACAAAAGAAATGATACATGTTGTTCCTGCCCGAGGGTATAAGGCCGGGTGTGGTCATTTAATTTACTTACATGAGCACAATATATTGTCACACAAGTCTAGATGTTTTGGCATCCAAGACTTCAGAGGGGTGGAGGGTTGCCGGGGGTTGAGTGCTCTTTCCCTTAGAAGTAGAGAGGATGGCCTTTCTTTTTCAACTTCCTTCTTCTCAATTCGAGTACTGTACACGCATCGACGGAAAATGGAGCAATGAGAAAAGGAAGTCCATGTCTAACAAAAAGGAAAAAGTGCGCTTCAAAGCAATATTACATTTAGTTCTTGGCGAGGTCGGCCAAGATCTTCTCACCCTTAGCGCGGGCGGAGGCGAGGTCACCAACCATGTAGAAGGCAGCTGGTAACAAGTCAGTAAGAAAAAAGAAATTAATCATCATCAAGAATCAACTTACCCTCAGGAAGGTCGTCACCCTCACCGTTCATGATAGCCTTGAAAGAGTTGATGGTGTCCTTGAGGTCGACGAGCTTACCCTCGATACCAGTGAAGACCTGGGCGACGGTGAAAGGCTGAGACAGGAAACGCTCAAGCTTACGAGCACGCTCGACAGTAAGCTTGTCAGCCTCAGACAGTTCGTCCATACCCAGAATGGCAATGATATCCTGGAGGGACTTGTACTCCTGGAGCATCTGCTGGACACGAGTGGCGGTGTTGTAGTGGTCCTCACCGACAATACGGGGGTCGAGCATACGGGACTTGGAGTCGAGAGGGTCGACAGCGGGGTAGATACCCAACTCGGAGATACCACGGGACAGGACAGTGGTGGCGTCCAAGTGAGCGAAGGTGGTAGCGGGGGCAGGGTCAGTCAAATCGTCAGCGGGCACGTAGACGGCCTGGACGGAGGTAATGGAACCCTTGGTGGTGGTGGTAATACGCTCCTGCATACCACCCATGTCGACGGCAAGAGTGGGCTGGTAACCGACGGCAGAGGGGATACGACCGAGAAGGGCAGACACCTCAGAACCGGCCTGGGTGAAACGGAAAATGTTGTCAATGAAGAGCAGCACGTCCTGACCCTCCTCGTCACGGAAGTACTCGGCGATGGTCAGACCAGTAAGGGCGACACGGGCACGAGCTCCAGGGGGCTCGTTCATCTGACCGAACACGAGAGACACCTTGGATTCACCCTCGAGCTGGATGACACCGGTCTCCTGCATTTCGTGGTACAGATCGTTACCCTCACGGGTACGCTCACCGACACCAGTGAAGACGGAGTAACCACCGTGAGCCTTGGCGATGTTGTTCTGTAGAGGAAGAGGATTAGAGGAGTTCCAGCTTGGTTTTCCGGATAACTTACAATCAGCTCCTGAATGAACACGGTCTTACCGACACCGGCACCACCGAAGAGACCAATCTTACCACCACGGGCGTAGGGGGCGAGAAGGTCGACGACCTTGATACCAGTGACGAGAATCTCAGCAGTGGTAGACTGCTCAATGAACTCGGGGGCCTCAGCGTGGATGGGGGCGTACTTGGTGGCCTTGATGGGACCACGCTCGTCAATGGGGTCACCAGTGACGTTGACGATACGGCCAAGGGTGCCAGGGCCGACGGGGATGGTGATGGGAGCACCGGTGTCGCGGGCGGCAGCACCACGGGTAAGACCCTCGGTACCTAGGCGGAGATATCAACATTTTGTCCCGGGACACGGCGTCCACTCGACGTGTTCACGCCAGGAAAAGCAGCTACTTACCGTCCATGGCAATGGTACGAACGACATTCTCACCCAAGTGTTGCTTTGAAAAGTCAGCTAAAGGAACTTGATGTCATGGGCTGGATTTTGGTATCGGATATACATACAGAAACCTCGAGAACGAGCTTCTGGCCGTTGTTCTCGGTCTCAATGGCGTTGAGAATGGCGGGGAGCTTCTCACCCTCGAACTTCACTGTGATCCGAAGTCAGATATCGTGTTTTGGCATTGTATTGAGGTTGTTGTTGATGGATGTTGCGATGAAATCGGGTGTAGAAAAGATTTTCGCGCAGCCGCCAACGGGGAGGATTTGGCGGTACTCGAGGGACATACCGTCGACGACGGCACCAATGACCTGGTGAATCTTTCCACCGGCAGCGGTCTCAGTGCTGGCGAGGCGAGCGAATGAAGGGAAGCCATTGAGCTTGGACGGCTGGAGGGCGCGGCGTGCGACGGGGGAAGGTCGAGCAAAAGCAGCCCTCCCGAAGGTCCGGGCCAGACCGCTGTGGTGAAGAAAAACACGGGTCAGCGGGACTAAAACATTAATAAAATATATGAAAAGTAAAAGACAAACCTCTTAAACATTGTGATGGTGTAGAAGAGCGAAAAGGGTATAGGATGGGGAAGAGAGGAGGATGGGAGAGAGAGAAGAGGAGGAAAGGGAAGAGTTGAGGTTGGAACTTGGGACACGAATGTGGCCGGCTTAGCCTTTACGGGGCTTGTGCCGACCGGTCCCGTGATCTTCCGTACCGGGGCAACAAACACTACACAACAGGCGGTCGCTGAGCTCTATCATTATCGATCTTCTCTACTATTTACTGAGATCAGGGGCAACTCTATGATATTGCTACCATAATAAGCTCGAACCTGCCTTGAGTTCTGTTGAGCTCCGAGCTTGCCCGTCCGGTTGTTACGGGAACTCAAAATGAGGAGGTTCGAGTCTTGGCAACCGGATGCAAGGAAGACGAACTGACCCTCCGGTGAGCTCCATCAAGAATATCAGGCCTGTTTGATACCTCGTCCTCATAGTATCCAAACAGCTTAGAGCTCGGATATTGCATCTTGTTTGCAAGTAGAATTACTTACACCAATTTTTCCGTTTCAAAGCACAATAACCTCGCCTGTCGAAGCTCTCCAGCTTAACAAGCTCTAACCCTTTGCGGGTGAAGAATGACAGCGCCGAAAATTTTCAGGCATGTTTTGGAAAGTCCCTGTTATTAGCAATACACCATCTATACGCCCCATAGCTATGCTATTTCAGTGAAAATGATGATTATTCCACGCATATATCTCAATGGCAGTAGAAATTTCCTTGAGTGTACAGTGTAGACTAAGCTGCTGGCTATGCTGTCATCCAAACCAAACTACCACTTACGTAGCAGTTCCAGCAAAGGCAATGGAGCTCATGAACGAACTACAGCGTCATCCACTGCATCCGACAGTCAAACACATAGATCTTAGATTTCAGCATGTTGGTGCTTGCGAGTACTTAAATACAAAAAAGCAGATATATAATAGCAAAAAGCAAGGCACAATGTTCTATGGCTACAAAGGAGATACATTGATTATGGCACAGTACGAGATACACAGGTCTTTTTCGGCTGAAGTCGACAGAACAAGTGAGACACTGGCAAAAGATCGTGCCCACGAGCAATCGGCTCAAGCCGGCATTGCCAGGGAGGGTTGGGTGATAGGCGCTGGGTTCCATCGCGGCCTATCAAGTATGTCCAATTGCGATACCTGACTCACCCAAGTTCTATACATCGATTTATGACTTCTCAGCGGGAGGGCTCTGGACGAAGCCCTTGCCCTCGTAGCCCTGGCTGCTGATACCGTACAGAGGATTGATCTTCTCGCGCTGTTGGAGAGAAAAGATGTCGTCAGTAACAACTCAATTGGGCGTGGGAGAGTATGGTCAAAGAATTATGACCCAGTATATTGCGGATACATACCAGAGCGTACTCGTTGGAGGCCTCCTGCCATTCCTTGCTCATGGTCTTGGGCTGGGGCTTAGCGAAGAAGTGGACGACGTAGAACAGACCGACGGAGACGGCGCAGAGCTGAACGACCTTCAAGAAGATCTTGAGGTTCTCGCCCTTGGGAGGCTGAGAGCGAGGGCCGTGGGGTCCGAAAGCAATCCAGTAGGCTATCAAGAACGGCCGCGGTCAGCAAAATTCTGATGTATTCTTGGGACAGGCATGTCATTATGGAGAATACATACCAGCCTTCTTCTCCTGGAGGGTCATCTGGTGCCAGTCAACCTTCATGCGGTCGCGCAGCTGCATCCACAGGTCGGCCTGCTCCTGGGGGGGAAGAGCCTCCCAGCGCTTCTCGATACCGGCAAGTGTGGGATTGGCGATGGCGTGCTCGGAGGAGGCGCGAGTCTGCTGGGCAGCGATAGACTTCTTTGCAGACTGGGGGCGGGCATTGACGCAAGCAATGGGGCTCGAGACGGTGCGGTAAGAACGAATGGCAGGCATCGGCATGGCCGAGCTACGAGCAAGAGCTCGAGAAACGGAGGGAGCGAACATTGTGTGTGACGGCCGGAGGCGACTGAGAAATAAATAAATGATGAGAGCTCACTCTCGTAAAATTGACAAGTTCAATGCCTCGGGGCCGAGGATACTGGTGTGAGGGACAAGGGCAGGAGGTGATTCGCGATGGAATAGACGTTCGTGGGAACTTCGAGGACATCGCACCACTCCCGCGCACGTGACCAGCGGCCAGCGATTCATTGGGAGAAGATTCCTAATCTCCCCGTCATAACTGATTAGGCACCTTGACTATCTCGTCCGCGGGTCTACCGTATGACATTCTCTAGATCGCGCTCTATCTCTGAAGGATTCGGATTTCCCGAACATGGCCTCTTTAATTACTGCTCTACAGCCTAACAACGCTTGATTCCGAACAAGCTGCCGCGGGAACAGCGTCTAGCAATCAATTATATGAAGACGATATCGTGCTTTACTTTACACCAAACCGCGAGAGTCAACCTCCGCAGCAGGCAGAAGTATTCTGTACAGGCAAACGCTGACGAAGAAGGAAGAGAAAAATGACAAAGGAAGCTGCCCTCCCATAAGCTCGTTCACGGAGAGTTGCCACGGTCGCAAAACGCGACAGGGTCACTATGCAGGCAGTCAAGTCATAACGATCTGATATTCAACTAAACGCGCGCAAGGGAAGTTATCCGCACTTCGAGATACTCAATCCGATCAGAGGCGTTGTAGCGCGAAACCCCACGTCATCGCATTTTGGCCCGGACCCAGCCGTCGCCGTTCGTCTATTTGGCCTTCCCACCGCTGACCTCAGCAAGGATAGACTTCCAGGCGATGTCGCCCTTGTCGTCGGCGTGGATGGATGTGACAACGTTAAGAGCGTTCTTAAGAACCTCCCGGGTACTGGCGTAGATCATGGACCACTGTTTCTGAGTGAGCAGCTTGCTTTGCGGTTATCGAGCATTGGGAGAAACATACGTTGATGGAGGTACCGGAAGGCACCCAAGAGATGAAGATGATCTTGCTCCTACAGAAAACGAAGGGTGTCAGCCAGGCATAGCCAACCCCGATTGGTAAGGTGATTTGTACCTTGTACCCTCACCACCACCTAGGTCGTACTCGACATCGTAGACAGCGTAGCGGGGAGCAGGCTTGCCGTTGGCGTCCTTGGCAGCCTCAAGCTTGCTGAGGAAAACCTCGTAGTCGGGGTCGTCAGAGGCCTCGTCGACAACAACCTGCTTCTTGTCGTCGGAGATCTTGAAGATGATGAACTTGGGCTTGGAACCCTTCTGGCCACCGGTCATGCGAAGGTTGTTGAATGCAGTCATGCACTCATCCTGAACCTGGACACTGGAAATTCCACGGCATTAGGATCGTATACGAAAGGCGGCTATAATCATTTCGAGTGCAGATGACGGAACGTGGGGAGCACGAGTAAACATACCCAGATGCGAGCTAGACAGCGACAAACAACGGTCAGTTTAGATGAATCTTTTCGGATGCGATTGTGTCAAATACTCACCGACATTGTTTCAGAGAATGTGGACTTCGCAATATGTTAACTGCAGGCAGACGACGTCAGCTGTAATTGCTCGCTGGCTGGCTCCGCTCGGTATCTGCGAGAGAGGGATCCTGGATAGGAAGCTTCGGGTGTTCCACTGACCAGCAAGACCGAAAGGTAGATGCGGGAATAGGTGATTCCAGAAGTAAGGGTATGGGGAACAAAAGAGAGGTAGGTAGAGGGGATGGGGGAAGTTCGAGAGGGGCACTCACTTCCAAGTTGCTGCGCTTGCGTTAGGCGGTTAGTGGGGTGGCCGACCAGCCACGCTTGATTCGCTGCGACTGTCGTAACAATGCCACACTGTCAGCCCCTGAATCATTATTTTTATACACTGCAAAATAATCGTGCAGCCTGCAGCTGCTCACATATTTAAGGTTGCCTCATTTAGGTGCCTGGAAATCCTCAGATTCAGACCATGGCCTCGAGCAGATCCCCACGTAAGAAAGAGTCTACGCTGTTTACTCAAGTGGAATTGACGGAGTGTTCGAATCTCTAATATTGCAGGCCATGAAGCTAAATATACGTACATATATCAATATGTACTGAAGAAGCCAGTTTAAACACTGGCGAAATAAAGGCAGATGGTCATTGCACATCTGATGAAGAAGCTCGTCCTCTTTATATTAACGTGCACTGAAGGCAGGTCCAGACCATGGAGGGTAGAGCTGCTGTCAGACTGCAGACGGTACCCTCGTAAGAGTATGTAAATGCATGACGAGAATGGCATGTCTAAGAGAAAGCCATTTGACCGCTGAAGGAAAGGGGTATATGAAAATAAAGCGCTAATAAAGAAAGTCGTCTCAGACGCATCCGGAGAGATCTCGAGGGTTGCTGAACTGTGAACAATGGGAGGTCGAGAAAGGAGAGAAAAGGTAGCCGTGAACACGCAACAAATACGCCGGGTATGTGGATTTGAGCGGCGTCGGATATCGATATTTTTTGATGGACAGGTGTGGATGACAGAAGACGAGACTTGCGATGAGGAGACATAACCAGGCCTTCCCGGACATGGACGAGTTATGGCTGCTCACGAGATGAGAGAAGAAGAAAAGGCGTTATCATGAAGGCGTAAAGTGGCATGAGAAGCAGTGGTTCAACTAGGACATAGATCCATATCTTTCTGCTGCTTCGTCATCTCCTTGTCCGCCATCGATGATCTTCCTCCAGTGTTGTGGGAGACAAACACAGACCAATGGGAATGCTTTGATCTCGCCTGACGGGGCTGGAGAGGTTCTCTGCGAGCGACTCGAGACGCCACTGTCACGCTGTTCGCGGTGTCTAGCATCGTATTCTTCTGCACTCTCGGGTACACGAACACCCGTCGCCCACCCATCGTCCCAAATACCTATCACCTTGATCATCTCGCCGCGGTCTAGGCCAAATTCGTCACCCGCCCGCGGTTGGTAAGCCCAGAGTACTGCAACCTTGTCACCGGGATGGATATCATCTTGCGAGTAATAGTCTTGGAACGAAGATAGCTGCTCGGATTGTCCACTGGTCAACCCTTCCGGCGAAGAGTACTGCCCAATCGTGCCGGAGCGAGGAGAGATGTCGCTACCTGCACCCGCCAGGGCCGAGTTGCTTGATAGTGAACCTTGGCGTTTTCCGGTGGTAGGCGGAATCTTCTTGTTCATGGCTCCGGGGCTCGCAAAGCCTTCGGAGTCTGAGGAATCACTGTACTTGGCACTGCCACCAAGGAAGGCTCCCGAATTCCGAGAGTGCCCAGGAGAAGAACTCGGGGCCTCGCGTAGGGCGGACATTCTCGCAACGCGCCCAGGCGCGGCACCGAAGGCTTGGTTCCCGGCCTGCTGCATGGGAGATCCTTTTCTTTGAGGGTTCGGCTTGTTGAGTGAGTTGTCGTCGCCAGCCTGGCGCTTACGCCGGCAATAATATATGAGACCGAACGCTAACAGAACCGCGAGCACGGCGAACCCAGCAACAGAGCCAATGACGATACCCGCAATCTGCCCACCCGACAAGCCGTTACCTGTATCGTTTCCCGAGTCCGTATCGGACGTATAAATGGGAATAAACGATGTAGACGGGGTCGGAATATCCACGCCTTCGCATCGAGTCGAGGCATTCGCATTTATGCAGCAGGAATCAGTCGAATTGACAGAGCTCGAAGCGCAAAATCCGCACAGCCCGATAAGATTTGAGCGAAAGCCGCATTCGTTGGGTTCATTGACGGCCGCTGATATGCATGATCCAGTGAGAGAGCCCTCGGGACCAGTACACACGGCAAAGTCGGAGCGGATCTGGTTCAAATAGTCGCTTCGTCGGTCAGGGCACAGCTCGTCGTTAACAGCAATCTCTTCCTCACTTGTAGCCATCAATGCCTGTCACATAGTTAGCACTGGGGGATGTGGGTTTAGAACGGCACTCACGCAGTCATCCGCACAGAGCGGCCGTGTCTGCTCAGTCGACAGGTCGCAGTCGGTCGCGGAACTCTGGACTAAGCCACTGCAGATGGCACTTGTGGTATACCGCGCATAGTAATCACTGGTGTTGGAAAGGTCGCCCTGACAGCCAAGGTACACGGCATATCTGTAGCACAATTAGCAAGATACGCTTCCAGGCCGTGTTTCTAAACGCACTTGCTCTGGATGTATGAGCCCAGCACATAGTTGTTAAGGGCATTGTCGAATTCGGTCAGATTCGTAACGTTTTGCAGAAACGGGCTATGCGACGGTCAGCGATGGGCTTTACTTGGGATCGGCTGGAGACGGGCGTACAAGTCGGTGTAAAGACTGGTGCTTGTGGAGATCGAAGACGAATTGAAGGCTGGGCACTGCGTTGAGCCTGACAGTGAGATGCAGGAGCTGGACATGGTGTTTCACGTTTCTCTCGCGAACCGAGTGTCGCTGTCGAATTCGGGGAGTATAGATCACGGCTCGATGGTCAATCTAACAGGTGAATTGGTCGCAGCGCTCTGTCATGTTGTATCGTCCTTGTCCCTACTCTGATTTCTGGTCTCGATTTATAGGAAATCTCGGCGGTGATCGCGTCGAGTCGGAAAAAGAGTGGCAGAGAGCTGAGTCTCAAGAGCGAAGTATTACTAGGCAAGAACTGACAGAAGAGAGAAGAGAAAACGGCCCACGAAGGTGGTGAAGAAGCGAAATCGAACGAACGACCGGTCCACACGGGCGGTTCAGAAGAAGAACCACGCAAGGGCACAAGGGGGGAGCGAGATGGAGGAGAGCCTGGAGAGAGACCGAACACAAGGGCGCTGATCGGGGGAAGCTAGGACGAAACCCGTGATCGGGCTTACTGGTCGGAGTCGGACAAGGATTATTATTCAGGAGCCCGCGGTCGCTTTCCCAGAACCCAGCAATGGCTGAGTGCAAGGTGGGCGCCCTTGATCTTCGAAGAGAAGAAATCGACCCGATGAGGGGAGTTGAGGGCCAGACTCAGCAAGGATGACTCTGACGCTGCAAAAGGGGGACGCACGGCTGGAGGTTTGGCAGACTGCAATTTAAACCAGCCTCCACAGCGCCCACCCGCCGACGAAGCTAGACTCTTCGGGCAGGACAACAACACTGGCGATCTGAGGTCAGTTACACGCTGTCTCAGCAAGGTGCTACTAATCATACGAATCTGAAGCACTCGACATGGCCAGAGGTTGCAGTAAATAACTCATCAAGTTGCTTTGATCGAGCTGCGACCGACTCCAAGCTGGCAGAGGCAGTCTCATCGAAGTATCGCGATTCACGAACCCTGGCTCCGCGCATCTCGTCCAGAGATCAAGCGGGCCGCGAGAGGAATCCACATTCCTCTCTGTTTACGGGGTACGATGAACTGTGTCTGTGATCTGTTTCCAAGACCCTATGCTCCGGCGGTGACAATTATTGACGTGGCAAACCGGCGCCAACGAAGGATGCGATACATCGCAAGTCTACGAGATAGCGAAATGATGTATACTTCTTGTCGTCGTACCTAGTCTAAGTTCGGTGAGAGCAACAGCTGCAACCATGCGAAGTATTTTCTCGGCATTCAGTTCATGTCCCAAAGAGACTTCCGAGTACCTGGCTAGCAATGCAGGTCTTTCCCTGCTGCCTTTGCAAGGGCCGCTGCAAGGTATCGCGCGCTGCCCAGCCTTGCTCAATCTTCCTCCTCATGTCATATTTCCGGCCGTTTCAGAATCTGCAGGATGCTTGTCCGCCATGCGGTGGCCAGTGCCACACTACCACTAGATATGCCGCTGATCGTATCTATTTTTGGGCTGCCTGCAGTGCCCTGCACATAACCACTCTAGACTATCTGTCCAGATATCCGTGCTATATTCATGTCCATACGGAGTACAAAGTAGCATCTCATAGAAATTGAATGATATGATATAGACATGGTCCACGACCTATAACCATACTCGTCGCTCCCCGGAGCCTTCGGCCAAACCCACTAGGCCTAGTCGGTCAGACTCAGCGAAGTGACGAGTAATTAGTATACACAGTTACTCTCAAAACTCGGACATGGTCTATAATACTATTCAAAGCCATATTGATAGTGTCCATGGCCATACCTACTGTATGCGGTCCAGGCTGTACCGTGTAATAGGCCTATCAACATCAGCTTTTCGGACTATAGGTACTCCTTTGTAGAACTTCAATGACTTTCGCCTGATTTCAGTATCGGGCTCTTCTGGTTGGATATATAGGTAATACCCGTTGCTGCTAGTGGCCCTCACTGGGGTCGCCATCTGGCCTGCAATATGTATTGCCGTTATGGCCTACAAACAAGCCATACGCATTGCTTGATGCCGTAATCCATTCAGAAGCGTCTTGTATTATCGACCGTGGTAATGGTAGGCTGAATGCCGCATACAATACTCCGTGGCGTGCAATATGTCCGCACCCAGAGCTTTTGAGAGGCACGAGACACATTAGACGGTTATGTAGGGCCAAGACACTGTTCGATGAGGCACCCATGGTCAGAGCCTTGAAAATCAGGTCATTACGTGAGGCCTGAGGGCAAGAGGCCCGGCGACCCGCCTGAACTCCGCAGATATCCGTACCGAGAGTTAGGGCACCACAGTCCGCTGCCCAGTGCCAGCCAGCACGATCAATAATATTATTATTGAAGAGTCATTTGACGGGTTTGCCAGCCCAGGCTGCTGCTATACAGGTGCGAGAACATCCGAAAATACGGAGTACATAGGACATCACTGCAAAAAAGAAAAAGATGATGAAGCTGCTAGGCAACTCCGCTGGTTCGATGCTATAGCATGTCCTGGTTTCGATCCAGGGCCTTCCGGGTTATGAGCCCGGCTGTAATATGTTAGCGAATATGTTCAAGCTGGCGGCCACGTGACTATTTACCACTCTTCCTCTGAGTTAACATGCTGCTAGATGGAATGTTCGAGCCGCTTTTTTGCAGTCTTAAGGCAGTGGGTAACTCTTGGAGGACCTGGAATATCGAGTATCGAAGTTTGACGGAGTATAGTTCGCCGAACATGGCTTAGTCTGCCGTTAGCCTCGGTGCTTGAACTCTGTTTGGCGCTAGTGGCTTAGAATAGCAAGGGCTAACCAATGGTATCTGCAGACTTCCCGCTAGCTCCCGTCACGCCCCACCTAGCGTGGTTAGTCTAGTAGGGTCGTAAATTCGTGCAGCCTCAGGTGCACTACAACTACTGCAGGGCCATGGCCGATATTGCCAATAATTGCCATACCCTTGGGTCACTTCTGACTCTCTAAGAACGCCCTGTGTTGCTTCACAGGTCACACAGCCATCCAGATCTCGTGCTCCCCGTCCTTTTCTCTTATGTTTTGCTCATAACTGCATCCTGCCTATGTATTAACGCCAATGATTGTCACTCAATTTCGGCCCATCATTACTCAGGCCATGGTCAATCTCCAGGCTAGAGTTAGCTGGTGTATGGGACGCCGTAAAGACTACTGACAATGACAAGATACAGGCATACGCGTTGACCTAGCAACCTGGACAGAGACTCAGAAGCTAGTCAAAGATCTTGGACTGTAGATAAGGTTTAGGATTAAGAGGAATGCGCCTCAGCACCCATTGGGATGCTGCCGAACTTCCCCCCAGTCTCGCGTCGACCGTGGCCACGAGTTTTGGAGCTTTTTTTTAAGTTTTTGTATAAATATAAGCAACTTTAAACAGCTGCAAAACAATCAATCAGCATGTTAGCTCAGGGGAAGAGCGGTACGAATCACGTGACCCTAATAATTGAACATATTCACTAACATATTACAGCCGGGCTCATAACCCGGAGGACCCTGGATCGAAACCAGGACATGCTATCCCTTTTTTTTCCTTTTTTAGCGAGTCTATTCGGTCAGCACATTTTTATTCTGACTTATTCAAGCTCTTCCAGTTTTTCTCTATCTATTGATAGCATTTTTACCTATCTACGTAGCCTTTTTCGTCATTTTCAAGGACTTTTCTCTTTATCTCGATTCTTTCAAGTCGATGCCGAGCTTCGACCGTGGCCCGGCATGCCGATGCTGAGTCACACCCGCTTCGGAGCCCCGCTTCGGAGCCCCGCTTCCGCATGTGGCGTGCTGCGCCACAGAGCTCTCTCCGGCTCACGTGCCCATGACCTCATCTGACACCGTGTGGCTGACCGTAATCCGTGTTCCGTAGGCGCCCATATTTGCAGCAGCTTTTGTCCTCGATGTCATTCAAGACAAATCTCATTTTCTGAATATATCCTCACTAGAACTCTGGTAATCCGTAACCATGTGCGGCTCTGACATGTTTCTTGCCATCCTGGCAATCTTCTTTCCACCCGTCTCAGGTAAGTCGGCATCTACCTCGACGCTGCCGTCTCCCCACTAACTCGCAACCAGTCTGGATCAAACTAGGTATTTGCACGGCCGACTCCATCATAAACATCGCTCTCTGCTGTCTTGGTTACGTCCCCGGCTTGCTCCACGCATGGTACATCATCCTTAAAAACCCCGAACCGGACTACGACGACCCGTCATACGAGCCCGTCCCTAACCGGAGGGGCGACGTCGAGAATGGGCACGTAACATACTACTATGTCACTCACCAGCCTGCTCCGACTCATCCTCAAAGAGGCTACGGCACTATGCCTGCACAGCAAGGCTCGGACGCACAGTCGCAGTCCAGACAACCCGCTCCTAAGCCTCAACACGGACAAGATGGTGCAGCTGGAAGCAGCAGACAGGGAAATGAAGAAACCAGTCCTCCTACGTACGCCGAGGCTGTGAAGGGCGACCACAAAGTGCAGAATCACGATTAGACTCGGCCACAGTTCAGTCTGCTTTGAATACCCCTGCACCTAGATATCCATACCATCCGAACCTATGAACCTTGAACGAACAACTACTGATGAGCCTTATGATTTGCTATGAGCTGGTCCTGTGGATTCTTTTCCCGCTAATCGCTGTTTCTACAGCCTCCATCGTGCTATGAGCTGCCTGTGACCTTTTCTCGGTAATCGCTGTTTCTACAGCCCCCGTCCTGCTATGAGTTTTGTTTGTATGACTAGTCCTAATGTACTTCATTTCTACGATAACTTGGTCATGGACGCTAAAGTAGAAAGGACACCGGGCCGTAAGAATACTTTATATACCTGGTAGTTAGAAGTCCAATCGTCCGCGTGTGGCTGGGGTGGCCCTTCCGCCGAAGTGGTTCCCCGAGTAGCCGCCCGGCCTTTCTCCGCCAACTCTGGAACTCAGCCGTTCCCAACAACAAACCGGACGGTCCTGCGACCTCGCAGTCACCATGCAATCTGTGCCAGGCTTGTTCAGACAATCTCTACGAACGAATCTGAAAATACCAAGAACATCTCTATGCAGACGATCGCCGATCGCTTCAAGTCCTACCACCAAAGTTCTTCACTACCCCAGAGATTCACGGCGAAACTTCTCGGTCTGCCTACGTTGTCAATTCCGCTCCCAGCCCGCCCTTTTATCGGATGAATTAAAGAAGCCTGCAGATGCAAGTCCGGATGGGAAGTCGAAAGATGAAGTAATCGCCTTGGGTGCGCCGGAGAGTGCGCCGCAGAGCACTCGAACAGAAACAGGTGCGGGGGATCAGGGAACTCCGCAAGCCGCGGACGCGGTGCACACTCAGGGGCATGAAGGGAAGGGAAATGCTGAGCCCAGCTCGACAGAGACCGGGGGACTTCCCTCGTATCTAGAGAACCGCCGGTCGCAACTCTCCAAGCAGTTCACCGAGATGATGGATAATATGCAATCAAATGTTTTCGTGGCGGGCCAGCGGCTGAACGACCTGACTGGTTACTCTTCGATCGAGGCCCTGAAGAGGAGTATACAAGAACAAGGTTCGTCAGAGACCCGACTTCGCATATCCAGCTCCTGCTAACCCCTTACTAGAGGAGCGCCTTCGAGCCGCTCGCCTTCAGGTCCGAGCAGCAAAAGACGCCTATGCGGCCGCCATAAACCGACGCTCGACTTCTCAGCGCGAAGTCAACGAACTACTGCAGCGTAAACACGCCTGGTCACCGGCTGATCTAGAACGCTTCACACATCTATACCGCAACGACCACACGAACGAAGTTGCCGAAAATGAAACGCAGGAAGCCCTGTCGGCGGCTGAACGCGAGTCGGAAGAGGCTGCTGCGAGTCTCACGAAGAGCATCCTATCCCGCTACCACGAAGAGCAAGTCTGGTCGGACAAAATTCGCCGTATGAGTACATGGGGGACCTGGGGCCTGATGGGGGTAAATGTCCTCCTCTTCCTGGTCTTCCAGATAGCCGTTGAGCCCTGGCGCCGGAAGAGGCTCGTCAAGGGATTTGAGGAGAAAGTGCTCGAGGCTATTGAAAAGGAGAAGATCCTCGTCCATGCCCAGCCTGTGCCATCTGCTGAAACCGCTGCCGCTCCAGAAGTTTCTGCTTCTGTTTCTACCACCCCGTCTACTGCAGACAATATTACCTCCGACGAATCTCCTGATGTGACTGCCCACTCAACCACGCCAACCACCCTTACCGAAGACCAGCCTCCGGCGAACACGGCAAGCGAGCTCACAGGATCTTTCAACCCTTCTACATTGCAATTCCCTTCATCCATGTCTGTTGAGTCGTGGCGTCAATACCTGCACGACCTTCTCAGTGAGAGTCCCGTCACAGTCACACAACGTGATCTCTCTATAGTGGCCGCCACCAGTGCCGCAGCCGGTGCTGCAGCGATGGGCCTGGTCTTCGCCTTGGTTCGTCCCCATTGAACCAAAGCTAACCGCTTATGTTTGTATCATCTTAGTCTCTATAAGATCTTGTATTACTATTTAAATTTAGACAAGAGGCTGACAGCCATCGGTCCGTCTCTCCTTTGCACATCTTCAGCTGGTATTTGTGTTCTGGCCATGCTGATACCTTTCGAGTGTTTCTATGCTTTCATCCTGCTGGCCTTTCTTTCTGCTGCTCATGTCCGTATCTACCTCCTACTCACCTTTGTAGCCCCCGTCTATGGCCTACTGTCCATTGCCTCATTTCTACTGTTCATACTTGATTAATACTTATTGCGGCCCTGGTCAGCCTCCATACTACATAATCAGCACGGCATATAACGGCACAAGCTCCCACCTACGCTGGTTGACTTCTGACGTACTGCGCTCTTTTCTCCAGCCCTCCTTATACTTCTTACAAAGGGTGATTGACCAAGTACCCAGTGAGAAATTCCAGATCTATTTTGCTCTGTATTCTTTCTCTCCCACCAACAAACCCATCACTACCACAATCACGCCCGTGGGTTGAAGTCACAATCCCCGGTCTCTTCTGGATTGAGCTAATGATTGTCATCGTGTTACAGCCTGCCTTCTCCCACTACCTCGACCTCGAAAGTATCATACAAAACTTCATCCACATTCTCCTTCTTCCAACCATGTCCGAATCCGTTATTCATGTTCTGCCTGTCTTCCCATTTCTGCCCATACCCAGATCTCTGCCCGCATCTGCCCACATCTGCTCTCCAGTCTGCTTCCTCAATTTGAATCATGGCCAATTCTTCTGACCGAGTCTGTTCTTCGGCTTGCTTCCTCTCTTTGGATCATGTCCAAATCTTCTGCCCATCTCTGCTCTTCAGTCTGTCCATCCCTCTTGCGCTCTTCGAGCTGGCCATCCATGTGTCCTGTGCTCTTCTTTCTTTCGGCCATGGCCTACTTTCTGGCTATACACTGACACATATGACTCTAGTTCAATAACGACCCCACACTTGCCGAGGCCTGGGCCGTGGTCCAAAGGGCCATTGAGCGCGATGAAAACGCCCGGCGCCGTGGCCGTGGTCAATCCTCCGCACCCTCCACTACCACCATCGCCGCCGCCGACGCTGACGCCCCTGCCGGAGTAAAGACAACCAAGGCTCAAAAGCGCCGTCAGGAGCGCAGGGACACCGAGAAGAAGGGGGATGAGGCCAGTAAGAGGGGGGAGGACAAGAAGAAGGGGGAAGGGGAGAATAACAATGATGATAAAGAGGGGTTGAAGAAGGGAATGAAGGACAAGCACGATGAAGGGGGTGCCGCAATCAAGGTCTAATGTACAACTTCCGCGGGGTTCCTTTTTGTTTCTTGCAGTTGAACAGATGAACAACTCTATGTGCACGTAACCCAACCATGGCCAGGAAGACGGGGTGGGCTTGATGGCACGCAGTAGAAGACGTGGAACTCTAGCATCATTCAAACAAATGAGTCGCTAAGGAAGAAGCCAGGGGGACGACGGGGTCTAACTGGTGACATGGTTGTCAACCCTCTAGACTGATATGATAAAACATGGCGTGGTCTACTAGGCTTTATGGCATGGTCGCTTATTGTGGGCCATAAACGGACCTACAGGGCAGCAATGAACCAGGTAGATCTGAGTTACTGTGGCTGGCGGTCTCTGCCTTGGGAAAGTTGGGGGTAAAGCAGGAGACATGGGAAGCGGTCGATGGACGCATAGGATATGGCCCTTCAAAAGCCTGACCGGGGAAGGGAAGCAAATGAGTTTCGGCAGTGTCAGTACTGCGGGTGAGTTTTAATAACACTTAAATTTATAATATTTGGTGTTCCAGCAAGAATGGGTTGGAGATCTAACTGGGCAGGGCAAAACAGAGGCCGTAATTTTGAATATTTTGGGTAAGGGCATTACTTATACATGCGAATATAATACTGTCAAATGCTGGTGGTTAATGCCAATGAGCATTGATTCGTTTATTAGGGCAATGAAGGTATATAAAGAGAGGGGTGAAAAAAAAAGATGGATAAAAAAAAAGATGGATAGCATGTCCTGGTTTCGATCCAGGGCCTTCCGGGTTATGAGCCCGGCTGTAATATGTTAGTGGATATATTCAAATAATGGGGTCACGTGATTAATACCACTCTTCCTCTGAGTTAACATGCTCAGTTATTGAAAAATTATTTTTTAATTGCATATATCACCGAGCTTAAAAATTGATATCACGCAGCTGACTGGATTGTTTAGGAACCACTTGCTTGGAAATATATATAGGTAAGGCCAAAAATATAAGACACCCTGAACTAACATGCTAAGTTGGTGCTAGGGCTCTAAACAATAATTCTTATATAAACCATATAAGCTAACAAGATATTGGACTCAACCGGCAAAAAATAGTTGGTCAGACCTGACCATGTCCGAATCACAATGGCCTGGATGCTCAGCACTTTCTTCGCGGCCCGAGCCACGCGCGTGGTATGTTTTGACTTCAGCAGCATAGGGATTCTGGGTTCTTTCTACTCATAATTTGACATCTTTAATAGGGTCTTTGAAAATCATAATTTCAAGATCAGGCTTTGGCTTAGTAGCCCAAGTTCTTCTTGTTTCTGTTCATGCCTGACTTAATTATGCGCGTTATTACCATCTTTCTGATGCAAGGTATACAAATGGCTCTTTCTGTGTCATTGATCCTGTAGCAACTATCGAGCTATTCCTAGTTTGTTAGTGGTGGTAGTTGGTTGGCAACGGGTGTAGACCCCCACGCCGTTGCCAGGTCTAGGGCTTTGCCAGCTCGTCTGCTCTTCCATTGATACTGATGGCCTGGTGTGTCTCTGGCCGTGCTGTTGCCCCGGTGGATGAGTGTCAATTCATGCCACCGGGCGTACTTTGATCTTGTCCTGCATGATGTCTGTTTTGCCTTGAATCTTGCGGGTATATATTTGGTCTGACCATGGTTCATAAAACCCCCGAACCCTGCTCTCACCCCATATGGCACTCCCACAGCCACAACCAGCGAGCCCAACAGATACAACCGCCGCAGACTCGCCAGGCATGACGATAAATAATCGAAGACTCCGCGGATGGCGATGGGCGTAGCTGCCGACTAAGCAAGCCCAAATAACCGCGAGCGGCTGGGCCCGATGGCACTAGATACTACCTCTGCAATCTGAACCACGGATTTCCTTTACCATGAACCCAATTTGTCGGTGATACAGCCTAAACATTACTAAGGGCCACGCCCGGTTGAACGAGATGAAGTTTGCGGTGACGTACACCACTGGAGTCTTTGTTGGAAGAGGCGCGAGATGTTTAGGTGGGAGTCAAACAATACCCATCAGGGCCGTTACCCATTGATGCTCAACCGGGTCAGATATCAGTGACAAATGGCAAAGCGACAGCCTGCCCAGCCTGGCATATTCGATTGCACCCGAGTTCATGATAACGACGGAACCCCTCCTAGGATACCCTTAAATCGATAACATTTCTCTAATGCTTTTGAGAAACCCATTACTTAATCATTACCATACTCGTGATGCTCAACATGCACTTCGTAAGGAGTCATTGCCCATGAGAAGGCCCCGAAATAATGAACGCTGCAACCAAGCACCTACAGCCACGCACGATACGGCTCCACCGGCTCGTTCTCCAGACCAAGAGACCCGTGCCGCACACCGAGAAGACGGACCTTGCCGACCTTGCCACCAAAGTCATCCTCCACCTTACTTTCCCAGTCTTCGAAGAGCTGCTTCAGACGATCAACGACCTTAGGCTCGTCTTGAATCAAGACTGCAAGGGCGTCATAGCCGCCAGCGCCAGGAACTACGCCGCCCACAACCCCGTCAACCTTGGAGATCGCGTCAAGTAGCTCGGTCTGTACCTTTGGCTCGATGGGGACGCCCGATTTTCCAGTCATGCTGCGGATATAGCTGCGAGAGCGTTCGATCAGATTGCGGACCTCATCGAAACCCTTGTCGGGGCTTTGAGACAGCTGCTTGAATTCAAGGACGAGCCTCTCGTTGTTCGACTGCAAAGCGTCCCAAAGAAGACCGGCCTCTTGCTTGTTCTGCTTACGCCACTCCAACACCTTCTTGACCATGGACGGAGTCTGAGAGCCGCATTCCACGTCACAGAGAACCATCTGCATGCCCTGGGGAAGAGTCATACCAAAGTCCAGGCACTCCGTGTCCCAGGGGTGTTCCGGGTCAGCATCCTCGACGACCTTGAACAGCCTTTCATCAAACCCAGGGCTGCCCGCATCACCGATGGACTCTAGGATAGACGGCGAGAATCTGCGGTAAAGACAAGAACCATACACAGCGGCAGCAACGTCAAAGCCGGATCCAACCTTTCCTTGGGCAGCACAATGGGCGGCCTGCGCCAGGTTGTGCAATTTATCACGAGCCGCACCGAGGTCATCAGGCTGCATGGTACGGTGGATTACCAGCGCAGACACCAAAGAAGTGACCAGAGCAGCAGAAGAACCAAGGCCGGTCTTGTGCGCCTCGTGGAGAGGAACGCCAAAGTTGACGAATTCCCCAGCTTGAAGCCCCGAAGCCCTTGAAAAGGCCGTCTCCGAGTAGTAGTCACTGTCGGCGAGGATGGTGATGGACAGTGAACCAAAGTCCTTCGAGTCAGCTACATAACTGATATAAGTCAAAGCGTAGTTCAAAGAGGTCTCGACAAAAGGATTGGCACGTCTAACACAGTTAGTCGCGTCCAGATTACAAGATTGGAATGTCTCACCCATCATTTTTCTGTACGACCTTGATTCCACCGCCATTCTCAGCTCGTTGTATACCATAATCCCACGAAGCACCGACGAATTGGGGCGAGCGAACAACAATTAGATCCTCCTTATCCTTCTCAGGTTCGGCGTTTCCGTTCTGTAGCTTCTGCCCCTTTCGGAGTTGCTCCACGACGACGTGAATCCGAGCGTCGAGTGCAAAGACAGTGCCTGTGTAATTCCTGTCCAGGACTAGGTAGCCCCCAGTAAGCAACACTTTTCCGGGAGAGGACACGGCCGTGGTTGCGGATGACTTGTAGGACATGGTGAGGGGCTCTGGTGGTATCTCGAGACGAGTGTTTCTGGAAGCGAATGGCTTCGAGGATAGCTATAAGACAGACCAAAATCAGCAAGCAGGAACAAGAAGCAAATGCGCTGCAAATGCGACGCCGGTGAGGAGGTACCAACGAATCAGTGTTGCAGTCGCTGTCGAAAGTACTTGACCCCGCGTGTTTCGAGATGAGCTTTGGGCTTGCCGGTCAAGGCAAAGAGGGGAACAGGGAAACGGGAGGTATGTAATCAAGAGGGTCGAAGAGCGAAACTCAAGGCATCATATATCAGTGGCACCTGGTATTTGCCGGTCATCTTGAATGTTTTTGATGATCGACTGACCATCTTCAAGTGCCCGCCGTACTGTGGCTGGAGCTGACGAATGTGGCTAGTGTGTGCCTGGAATGGAGGAACCCAAGATCATCCTGACGAACAAAGGAGTAACTGTTACTCCGGAGTCAAGATTCTCTACGCTGTACAGCTGAGACTGTGATACGGTAGGATAAAAGTACGGAAAATGCTCTTCGGCCGTGGTCCATTCAACCGAGGATATATTGCTTGCGCACCGTCGCAGGGGCTGGAATGGAAAGAACTTCCTTGTCGAGGTCATCATACGATATAACAGTCTCTGCGGAGTCCTCCGCGTTCCACAGAAAATCCACGACTCGGGAGAGTCGAGACTCCTTCTGCTTTGCTGACATTCGCTTGCAGTTTCAATTGCCAACACCCAATTCGGCCTTGTCCACGCGGCAGTTTGAGGTGATAGTAGTCTATAGACTACGAAGTAGTGCAGCCGGCGGTTGACTTTGAGATTTCGCCACTGACGTGGGCAGCGTTATACTGGGTGAAAGCTCTGCTCTTCAGCTTACTCGACCTCGTCGAGCCTCGAATTTGATACCATGAATGGAGACCTCAGGCATATTCCCAGCGGCAGGCAGCAATCGGCGATTCTCTCGGATATCGGAGATCCGGGCATCGGTGATAGGACGGGGCCAGCGGGCCAAAGTCCGGCGGAAGAAAAGCACGAGAAAAAGAGCCGGAACAGCCGTGAGTCAGACTGTCAACGGTGCCAGAAAATCAGGAACCCAGAGATCCGGGCTCCTGCTTCTTCCTTACGGCTCCAGTTCGAGCTGCCTGCCGATTGGCCGCACTGTAAATCTGGGGCTGAGCGGCCACCTGACCCAAATCCCTTCAGCTTCCGATCAACAAGCAGTGACGTCCTGATTAGGAATCAGCTTGTGTACGCAGAATTTTTTGCTGTAGGGCGACGTGATAGATAGATATCCTGCGCGACAAATAGACTATGCAGGTCTAGGAAAAAGAGGAGCCCACTCTGAAACAGGAATTGATATCGCATCCCTGGTCGATATTCCTGCAAAGGATCCTCAAGGCGATTGGCCGTGCAAAAGGACAGGGTCGAATTCTGGAAACTCTTGGATCCGCGCTAGACCGTTTTGGGACGAGCCAACGCGACCACTGTCCAGTTCCTTTTCTCCTTCTCATAAAATATCCCTCGTTCCCGGTCCCTTCTTCATAATCCCATCATTTTTTTTCCCTGTCCCCAATAGACATCCTTGTCTCTCTTTCCCATCCCTACCATCCCCTTTCTTTCTCTCGCGCGTTCCTTTGGCGACCCCGTCGTCAAATGAACCTGCACCATCATCTTTCTCCAGATTATAAGGTACGGCCTCCCAAATTTGGACCAAGCAAGAGCGAGTGCCTAACGAGACCAGTGTTGCCTCTTCCCATTGATGAAGAGGTCCCCAGCAAGATAAATGGTCTTCAAGCCGTTTACCCACATCGCGCGTCAGAGTTTCACCAAAGCCTTCACTCATGGCTATGCTCAATCAGTAGTCGCCGCCTCGCAGTCCTACGCGTCGTCGACAACACTCAACCATCTCACCGCCGCTAACCCGGCGAAATTCTCCCGCACCACCCAGTTGCAACATGTATTCCAACCGTCGAGTTCGTCTGGGGCCGGCGCAAAGGCCAGCCAAGGTAGTTCGGGCGGCGGAGATGCTGGCTTAGCTGCGTACTATGCGGCGTGGCAACAAGCTCAGCAGACCGGTGATGACAGCGACTGGAAACAGTTACAGTTGAAGCGGGGTCTTGGCTGGAAGCCGGTCACCGAAGAAGAGGCCAGTCGGCTGAAGGACGAAACCGACCTGTCCGCCACAGCTCGCTCCGACCGCAACCACTCTCCTCATCTCACTCAGGCTTCCGCCAATGCGGATGTCAGCGCGAAGGTCGAAGAGGCGGTAGCCCGGGAGATTCAAATACAAGAGGAACAGGCGCAGGCGGAGGAAGCGTCCGAGGCGCACGATGCTTCTGCCACTGAAGCGTTCCCAGACTTGCCGGAAGATGTAGCTGCGGTGGGCGATCTCGTCACGGAGGAGTCTCGCCGTGCCTCAGAGCGGATTGTGCGGCTTGCGTCCGATAAGAAGTATGCGGACATCCCCGGCGCCTTTGCAGCTCTTCTTCGAGACGGCCTCACACCGACGGTTGGCGCTTATAATGCTTTGTTGGACTCTGCCATCGAACTTCACGATGATCGATCACAGGCGATCCCGAAGGCGCTCGATGTTTACTCGGATATGCTTCGTCGTAGGGTAATTCCCGATGAACAAACCTACCGAATGTTAGTTCAGCTTTTCGTTATGCGTGCTCACGACGCCATGAAAGCAATGCAAGTGCTAGAGCAGGAGAGGGTCCGTTATGGCGGAATGGAGGAGCCTGGAAAGTTCATGCTACACTCTAGTGAGCTTGAGCAGGCTATCCTAACCGAGGATGACTCTCTCGGAATTGCCCTGAAATTGTTCGAGACTGCCGCTGCCCGACATCCTGATCTCGTCTTCCCCCTCGACACCTACCGCTATCTGATCAGTGCTTGCGCCACCGAGGGCAAGGTCGATGCGATGGTCCGCGTGTATGCACACATGGAGTCTCACAAAGTGACCCCCCACGCCTCCATCTTTCCCTCGATGATTGACGCCTTTGCTTCGGCTGGCGAATTGACGAGTGCTGTCGAGTGCTACAACGAGTACAGATCACTTGCGGTGTCTGACGACAATGGCACATTCTGCATCATTCAGCGTTTGGATGGTCAGGTTTACGCTGCTTTGATCAAGGCCTATATCACATGTGGCAAGGAGGAAAATGCGATGCGCTTCCTTGAGCGAATCCGCTCCTCTTTTGACGAAGTGACTGAGAACCGTGAAACCCGACAAGAGGCACTAGAGTCTGTTATCATCCATGACGCTCTAGTGCAACACGCTCTCAAATTGGGTGATCATGCAAAGGCGCTTGACCAAGCTAAGAACCGGCTGCGCGATGGAGCTCTTGATCAGGCCATGTCTCAGATCTGCATAGCGGCGGCCGATTCCGGCAACTTGAAGATTGCTTCCGAAGCATACGATCTTCTCCCCAAGGACGTGGAGACGCGACAAAAGCCTGCTGTTTCGATGCTGGCTCTCCACGTCCGTGACGGCAATGTGTCAGCTGCTCGGCCCTTGTGGCTATTGTTAAGCACAGTGGGTCAGGCAACGTCGGATATGGTACAGCCGACTGTGATGTATGCAGTCGCTCTTCTGAAGAGTGGTCGCACCGATGAATCTCTCGTCGAGGCAAGGAATATGTTTGCCCGCATCCGCAGCTCTTCCCACAACCTTTCTTCAAACTCTGCTCGTGAACAGATCAACGAGAGTATTCACCTTCTTAGTCGCGTTCTTGTCCAGGGCGCTGCTATCCTTTCGCCTCAAGCTTCAATGTCCCTTCTCTGGCTGATGGTCGAAAATGGCGGCCTCATCTCACCTGTCGCCCAACACGCCGTCGCCTTTCTCGGACCCCTCGAGATTTCCCAGCTCGGCCCACGTGACCTTGCCCTTGCTCTCCAGGTTCAAGCTGGAATCTTGGTCAACAACAGCGCCATGTCGTTTGATGCCGCCCACCCCATTCGCTTCTCCCATATGCTGGACATTGCTCTAGCCACGGGACTCGCCATGGATTCCACTACTGTCCATCTCGTTGACCAAGCCGTGAACAAGCTCTTCACCAGCCGGCCTGACATGGTCAGCAGATGGCACAGCTATTTGGGCTTGTCGTCTAGCCCGTCTAGCTACCTTTCTGGTCCGCACACCCCCGTCTCTGAACTGTCTAGTATGAGCTCGGCCCCGAGCGAGGACTCATTCGACCCTTACGCATTCGCTACCGACTTCAAAGGATCGGCAATGATTGCTGATGGACTCGAGAGCACCCATGGTCGGCCCGAGGCTCACCTCAACGAAGCTCTTAACAGGCTCCGCAACATGCGCCGTGCTGGTCGACACCCTCGCTACATTACCTACGCCAAACTCATTGCAGCTGCCGCAAAGAACAATCGCGTTGATCTGGTGCATGAAGTCCTGAGCATGGCCAGGCGTGATGTTCCTCTTCTGCCTCAGTGCAAGGCTGTCAAATATGGCTGGAACTCCATCCTCGATGCCATGGTCGCCGCTTGCTTGACGCTGGGTGACCGCGGCCTTGCTGCCAAGTACCACCACGAGCTTTCCGAACTTGGCTCTGCCCCGTCTGCCAACACCTTCGGCCTGTACATCACTACCCTCAAGGAATCTACCAAGACCTTTGACGAGGCGACCGAAGCGCTGAAGATCTTCCACCGTGCCGTGGCAGAGGGCGTCGAGCCAACCTCGTTCCTGTACAATGCTCTCATCGGCAAGCTCGGCAAGGCCCGTCGTATTGACGATTGCCTTCAGTACTTTGCGGAGATGCGCGCCAACAACGTTCGTCCTACCAGTGTCACCTACGGAACTATCGTCAATGCACTCTGCCGTGTTAGCGACGAGCGCTTCGCCGAGGAGATGTTTGAAGAGATGGAATCCATGCCGAACTACAAGCCCCGACCCGCGCCTTACAACTCCATGATCCAGTACTTCCTCAACACAAAACGCGACCGTACTAAGGTTTTGGCCTACTACGAGCGAATGCTGAGCCGAAACATCAAGCCGACTATGCACACCTACAAGCTGCTTATCGATGCCCATGCCTCTCTAGAGCCCATCGATATGGAAGCTGCGGAAAAGGTGCTCGAGACTGTCAAGTCGTCTGGGCAAGAGCCCGAGGCCGTGCACTATGCGTCGCTCATCCATGCCAAGGGCTGCGTGATGCGGGACATGGAAGCCGCCCACAACGTCTTCAAGTCCGCAGTGTCTAACACTAAAGTTCGCGTGCAACCTTGCTTGTACCAGGCCCTTCTCGAATCCATGGTTGCCAACCATCAAGTCGTACAGACTGAAGCGATTGTTGAGGATATGGCCAAGCGTAAGGTGGAAATGACCGCCTACATTGCCAACACCCTCATCCACGGATGGGCCGCCGAAGGAAACGTTCAGAAGGCCCAGGCTATTTACAACAGTGTCGGGATTGAAAAGCGGGAACCAAGTACGTACGAAGCCATGACCCGTGCGTTCTTAGCCGCCGACGACCATGCGAGCGCTTCTCGCACGGTGCAGGAGATGCTCTCTCGCGGGTATCCTACGGCCGTGGCCCACAAGATTGCCGATCTTGTGGGCAATGGTGCAGTCACAGCCACACTCTAAAGTGGTTGTTCAGTTCCTTGACGATAAAAGTTGCCTCTTTTCTTTACATCCAAAAGTCGACGACTGGGATATCATCGCATTCATACAGGGCTGGACCCGGTTTTCTCTAGCTCTCCAGCCCGACAGTGACTGCATAGACATTGGGAGGCACTTGATTGCCAAGAGCTTTACGTATCTATTTGGACATATTGCATTCAGCGGGGACGGAGTTATGGCTTTGTATCTATACCACTGTTTGGGCTCTGGTGTTTTTCATATCTTTCCCTTTTGTTCAATTTTCTTTGTTCGATAGAGACTCTCAACTCTCAAGTCAATGATATACGACATCTGACGATCCATTAACATTCGGACATGGCCCATAGCCTACATAAATCCATTCAAAAAAGTGCTCTTGGATTTTGGACATAGTCTACAGTACTACTTTCAAATCGTGGACATGTTCTATTATTTCAATGGCGCCGGTTACTATGGACCATGGCCATGCACACAGGCTATATCAGGAGTATAAAGTGGCTGTTAAAACAGGTAAGTGTTGGTATACGTAGGCCAGAGGGTGTATTCCGTACATTTGCTTTCTGCATGAAGCCGTAATCTGCGTCATAGCGGGATGTCCCCAACCCCCACTTTGATTCTCCAACATCATCCCACCTCCCTTGTACAATATTTCCCCGACATCGCTTCAGAATTAGAAAGCTCGCTTGAGATACTTTGTTTGCTTTCTTCTATGAGTCATCGTCTTCTGTCCAATTCAATCAGAACCCTGCTACGTCCATTCCCACCTCGCTGCAGTTACCACACCACCCGGTTCTATCTTTCGGCCATGGACTCTACAGATCCACAGCACAAACGGCCAAAGAAGCTGATCTGTACGTGTCCTCTAGCTATATCTGTACGACGCTATACTTCAAAGCACTAATTTCGTCAATCGCAGTCGCCCCCGGCGACATCGCAGCGACACCCGAGACCCAGACGATTCCCTCCGAAGAGCCTCTCATTCCAGCGTCTGCTCTCCCCGCGCGAGTCGTCGCAGAAGCCCTCCGGTCGGATACCATGACCCCCAATACGGCACTGGACAATAAGGTCGTATCGCACCCCGCACGTGCCCACCAATTCGTGCGCAACCCCCCGCTCACCATCTCTCAACTGCACCCTACAAGCCCGCTGTACCAGTTTCATGCGTGGTTTCGCGATCCCCGGCTAGAGCTTTCGTCGGCACCGGAGACGTGCACGCTGGCAACTGCGTCCTTGCCGTCCGGGCGCGTGAGTGCCCGCGTCGTGTACCTTAAGGAGCTTGATGAGAGAGGCTGGACGGTATACAGCAATTGGGGCAGTCGGGAGGGGAAAGGCGGACAAGTATTTGGCTTGGGTGTCAGCGAGAACAGTGAGAGCAGCGTCCCTGATTCTATGCCTTCCGGAGTGGATGAGCCTCTCGTCAAAGACCTGGAGCTAGAGCAGCAGGGAAACAAATGGGCTGCTCTGACGTTCTGCTGGTCTGTGCTGGAGCGACAAGTCCGGATCGAAGGGATGGTCGAGCCGCTGAGCCGCGAGGAGAGCGAGTTATACTGGCGGACGCGGGAGCGCGGAAGCCAGATCGGCGCTTGGGCTAGCTGGCAAAGCAAGGTGCTCTGGTCCGCTGAGCCTGATAACCTCGTGAGCAAACGACGCAAGAGCTTCGGACCCGGCGAGGACTCCAGCTCAATAGTTTATCCTGAGATCCCGCACGACGTGAACGAAACGGATATTGACGATGGGCGTGCGCTGCTTGAGAAGCGGGTGCAGGAGATGGAGGCGCGGTTCGCTGATACGAAGGATATCCCTCTCCCTCCGTTTTGGGGTGGAGTGCGTTTGATTCCCGAGTCGGTGGAGTTCTGGCAGGGTCGTCGTAGTCGACTACATGATCGGTTTCGATATGTGCGGATACACGGGGAGGATGAGTCGTCGTATAAATGGCGGATTGAGCGGCTTTCGCCTTAGATGCTTACTATAGAGCAGAAACTGTAAACGTGTCATGATAGATAATACATTTTCACCTAATCGAACATGCATGGTGAATGATTGGGAAGAACTATATAATTGATCGGCGCGGGTGATCACGGCCGAAGCTGCGATACTTGGCATACCTACATAAGCCCGTCTCACCACCACTCAGCTCATTTCAACAAAATATACATCGCGGCACAAACCATCTCTCGCCTTCGATAATGCCTTCCTCAACACTGCAATCCCAATTACAACCTCAGCCCAAACCGCGCTGGATTCTTCTCGCCATTGCCTCAGGCGCATTCGCCGCATTGAACGGCCTCTTCGCGAAACTGTATGTTGCCGCAATCTAAACCAGGAACAATTTGAGATTAACACGTCAAATACAGAACCACGGACGAGCAGACAACAAGCTTTGCAAATGCAGTCCTATCTCTCTTCGGCGCTGCGGGCGGCGCTGACGGCCATCCCGTCTTCATGCTTATCGTGAGAGGGGTGAGTTGCTTCCTACCCAAGCTACGGGTCTACCCTGATGCAATACCGCAATTCTAACAGGCGAACAGATCTGTCTTGGTCTTAACGTGTTGTGCAACGTGATCATGTGGGCGCTCTTCACGCGCGCGTTGACAGCCGCGCCGTCTACGACCAAGGTGTCCATTACCAATACCTCGGCGAATTTCCTCGTCACGGCGCTGCTGGGTATGATTGTGTTTCGGGAGAAGGTTGGTGGGCTGTGGTGGTTGGGCGCGGGGATGATGGGGGGTGGGTGTATCCTTGTTGGGATGAGAGAGGAGTCTTCTTAACTGGGCCAGCCTACTTCCTGAGTACGGCTGGTTATGTGGCTCAGTACGGGGAGTGAGAAATGATATACGCCCTCTAACCTGCATATAATCAACCCCCACCTGTCCGGGTATCTACACTACAGACCATGCCCATAGCAAACAAGGTAGATATCAAGATATAGACAATGTCTATTTTTATAGCATCAATACCTACTAGAGACCCTGGCCGTATTCCGTATCTACAAGGTGACTTCAGGGCAGGTGGCCCTTTATCTCCAGTCCAAAGGGGGTACAACATGGAAGGATAGATAAACGTTCGTCTATTTCGTATACTATACAACCAAATTCTAACATTAAGGTCTTTCTTCTAATTCGACCATGCCATCGTCAGCGTCTTCTTCCGGCCCCGGACCAGTTGGGGATCGATCCTGTTGCGGGATGGGTCTGACATCTCGTGGTCGCCCAGATCCCTTGGAAAACTTGGACCCAATTTTCTGCATAAAGTGCCAGATGCGTTCTTCAAGCGTGTCATTATCCTTCGCCTGGTAAGCCCCAAGGGGAAGCTCCGGTTGGTGCGTTGCAGCTAGTGCTTGCTCCTCGGCCTCGACCTTGAACTGGTACTTGAGGCAGTCCTTGACTGTGACGAGTCCCGTAAGTCGGCCACGGTGCTCAACCAAGATGACTCGAGGGCCCATTTTCTTGAAAATCTCCATGACGGTTTCCAGTGGCAGACGCGGGTGAACTGTTAGTGGGGTATGGTCGATGTACCTGCTAAAGTCCACGGAGCTCGCTCCGGAAGTGGTCTCTATATTATCAAAGGTACTCGGTGTTAAATGGGTACGCTGGAAAGTGGAGGAGGCGCGGCGAGCCACTGATGCTTCCACTGCTTCCCTGGTAAATACGCATTGGGCAGTCGGAGAGAGCATGCTTTCCCTTCTAGCTCGATCGATAGCGTAACGCAATTCTGTGCGGCCAATGTACCCGACTAGGATTTTACTCGAGCGGTCTTCCACGATTGGGAAGCCTTGGAATTTGTTATCGTTCAGGAGATGCTCCGCTTCACGTACTGGGAAGTCAGACGCAGGAAGCGATACCGGGTCGCTCGTCATGGCATGCGAAACGGGGACGTTGAAGACGTGGTCCTCTTTATTATCAAGGAACGGAAACCCGTTGGCCCAGATCATGCGGTCAGCTATGCCGCCGTTTCCAAAACGATCTCCAACGGCTTTGGTGACTCCAACCACGATCTAGACATGTCAGTCATGCGTCAGGATTAGGGAGCTGCATTGCCTACCATGGTTGGAAGAATATAGGTCAGAGCTCCTGTCAGCTCGAACATGATTACAGTTACCGAGATGGTCAAATGCATGATTCCACTCAAAGCCGCGCCCGCGCCGAGAAATGCGTAAGTGCCCGGCGTAATACAAGGAAGGTCCGGCTCACAGGCTGCAAAAAACCTCGAATCTGGAAACGATTCGTGCAATGCCTGGACCATAATACCGACCATGCGGCCAAAAGACGCCCCAATCGCCATAGATGGGACAAAAATACCAGCCGGCACCTTACAACCATATGATATGATGACCAGGAATACCCGCAGGATTGTGGCAGTGGCCAATGAGAACACCATTGACCAGCGATACTTAGATCTACTTCATTAGCAACGACAATGAAGTGGATATAGAACACTCACTCGCACAGGCCGTGGTAGTCATGCTCTCCTTCGCATTCCTGAAACAGAATTTCCATCATTTCTGTCATGTTGATTTTCAGGAACATGTTGGGGAAACAGATGACTGCCGTGATAGCAGCTAGGATCACCGACTCCACCACAGCATATTGGGAAAGATATTTCTTCCTGAATGCTTGGACACGAAGATTCCACTTAATTACTAGTGCTCCGTACAGCCCACCAAATATGCCAATTATGACGAAAAATATGAGTTCGAAAAAGTGCCATGTTCGATCATACTGCACCTGAAACATGACGAGCTGTCCAGTTCTAAAAGGGTTCATAACCTATGCGGCGTTTAGTCTATAGATTCACATGAAGGAAGGTGATACATACGGATAACACTCCAGTCGCAACTAGAGCACAGAAATAGCTCCGCCACAGAGTCTTCAATGGAAAATAGGACGCTACTTCCTACGCCAGGTCAGCTTTTGTTTTGGGGTTCAAAGATGACAATGTACCTCAAGGGAGAATAATACGCCACCAATCGGACTTCCAAAAGCAACAGCAACGCCGGCTGCTGCCGTTGCTGTCAAAACTTCTCTAGTTTTCGATGCACTTCGCTTGTACTTGGTAAAAAACCGCGAGATGACATTTCCAGCACAGACGGCAAAGTGAACGCTTGGACCTTCTTTGCCTACCGACAAACCGGACGCGATAGCCAGCGGAAGCGCAATTGACTTGATCAAGAGCGTCCATCCGCCCAGGAAGCCTTTCATCACGAACCCAGCGATGATGCATTTTATCTCGGAAATTCCCGATCCGGCGGCATACGGCGCAAACGACTTGACTAGTTTCGCAGCTATGAATGCGAACAGAACCTATCACACTTAGCGAGTGTATAGCATGGGGGCGAGGAGGGTTGAGGTACCGCATAAAAGGTGTAGAGAACGTAGTTCACAACCCAGTATGAAGTCCAGTCCCTCCACTCGGGGCAGCCTGACGAAATAGAAAATCAGCATGTCATCTAACATCTCACAGCAACCGAACGTACCCCCTTCAGCACCCCAGCAACAGAATTGTTGATTGAGATAAAACGCCGTCGTACAGTATCCCAATTTAATGTCCGACAACCACTCGGTAATAATATTTAGGACAGCCGCAATCAGCCCAATTGCTGCCCCGACAATCGTAATGACAAGCCAGGCTTGTCCAGCGTCATAAGACTCTCGTACTTTATGTCTCCATTTGAAAGTGCCTTCTTTATCCCAAAATCCCGAGCCCTCCTGTCGCTTCATCCGCCGCCGCGCTTGCTCGTGCACCGCATCCTGAACCCAGTCAATAGTCGTAAAGTCTTCGTATCGTTTGATCTCGCTGATCTCCTCCGTGATTACAGGAGCCTGGCCATTGTCGGTGGGCGAGCGTGGTTGCGACGAGGCCGATAACCCCGAGAAACTCCTCCAGAGGCGACGCTCTGGCTGAACGGACGGCGAGAGAAGGGGGGAAAGCGGGGCCGACGAGGCAGGCATTGAGCTCATCGCCTAGTTGAGCTGCAGCGAGCGAGCATAGCTGTCTTGAAGTGACAGAGCTGCACCTCCGGAGCCGTCGACCGTCATTATTGGGTACGCGGAACCACGTGAGATAAGGGAAGTCGAGACGCTTATCGCGTTAAAGCAGTTTCAAAGACGGTGACTTGGTGAGAGCTGGACAGTACTCGGTCCTTGTTACTTTAAAATAGAAGAGACTGAAATACCGGAGACATCTTGATCACATCGTTCACTCACAACAAAGCACTATTGTCAACACCACGAACTGCGCGTTCAAAACATTGTCTGCCTCGCGATATCGAATGCGGGACGCGCCAGAGCCTCTTCTTTCACCACCCGCTTCTTGAATCAGAGCCTACACCTTTTGGAGCATTCAAACTCGTCCAATATCGGAAATAGCACCTTGTCCATACTAAGATACTCCATCAGTCAGTCATATCGCAATGCCTACCAAAGATAGTAAAACAGTGTCCGGGTCCGATGCATCGCCGGAGATCACAGGCCAGAGTTCTCTTCCGAGTACGCCCAATATCCTTTCGGTTTATCGCAAGATAGCCCCTGCTGATATTCGACAGTCTCGCGTATAAAGAAGATCATCCAGCTGGACGACGATATTGTCCAATGCTCCAACAATGCGACCTTTGTCGTCGCAATGGCTACTGTATGTGGCTTATTCCCTCGCCTTTGGGCATCGACTGAACCAAATTCAGGAACTTTTCATCCAATACCTCACGGAACAAGGGCACAATGTCGTCAAGTCAGAACGCAAACCGCGGAAAACCATTCAGTATAAAGACCTAGGTAGGTCGGTCTACAGCAAGGCGTCTTGGGGGAATGCTAATACTGTCGGTTACAGCAACCGCAGTATCGCGAATAGACAACCTAGAATTCCTCGCCGATGTTATACCGAAGACGACAACGTATAAACAGTTCAAGGAGAAGCGAGCGAAGGAATCGGGCAAGGACATTGAGATCGAGAAGGGACAGCGCACGCTGAACGGAGCCCTACCGCCGGTACCCGAGACAGATAAGGAGCGCCCGGATGAAGATAAGGAATCATCACTGCCTCGGGGCTCCAGACCCCCAACTGTTGGGATGCTGGTAGATGGGCCCGGTGACTCGCAGTCCAAGGATGATGACGTGGAGATGGCAGATGATTGACTGATTTGGGTAATAGAGGTTTGGGAGCACGCTCAGGAGTTGTTCAGGAGTTCGGGTTTTGGGGCGCATTGAGTTGTATACTCTGTTGGCATAATCGTGTTTATGGTTTGATGAAATGATATCGTATGACGGCTGTACCAGCCATTACCAGCAACCCCGGCTATTATCAAGAACACCAACAACGTTGGACGATAGACAGGAACCGTCTTTGATCAAATATTTCAATGCCCGCGAAGTAAATCCGTAATGGCTCGACTTGAGGGTGCCTGACGTAGACCGTGGTACTCTATAGACGGTCACGTGATGAACTACGGGTGCACCGCATCCAATCAGAGGCTGAGTATATTTCATCTTCGGGAGTCCGTCGGCTTCAACCTCAGAATTCCTCATCTGCTCCTCTCTACGCCGTAACGCCCCAATCACCCTCCTCCCCGCCTCCATCGGTCGTTCTTCCTGCAATTGATCCGCAATTGCTCTCTCGCCATGGCTCTCTCCTCCGCTTCCGGCTCTCTGCTGCGCGCCTGCGCCCGCCAGCAGCTGTCCACAACTTCCCGCGCCCTCGTCGCCTCCCAGCAACGGTACAGCTCGAGCTTTGACAGCCCGTTTACCGCCAAGGACACCCTGAAGGTCCCTGATTTCAGCAAATACTCCTCCAAGAAGGCTCCCCGCTCTAACCAGGTCTTCTCCTACTTCGTCGCTGGTACTATGGGTCTGGCCTCTGCCGTCGGTGCCAAGGCTACTGTTCAGGGTAGGTGTCCCTGAATGATGTGATATTCGGAGGAAATGGAGCCTGCATACCGTGGACTCTTTGGGTTGGCTTCGCAGAACCATGAAACGGCCGGTTATCCCGCGGAAGAATGGGCTGACGTGTGGCTTTTGCGATAGACTTCCTCGTCAACATGTCCGCCTCCGCCGACGTCCTCGCGCAGGCCAAGGTTGAAATCGGGCTGGCCACGATCCCCGAGGGCAAGAATGTACGTTTATGTTTAGCCGAGGGGGCGTTATGTCGAGTTAGCACGCATTGCGACTAACATGGAATTCAACAGGTCATCATCAAGTGGCGTGGCAAGCCCGTGTTCATCCGTCATCGTACCCAGGACGAGATCAAGGAGGCTCAGGACTACGACTGGAAGTCCCTCCGTGACCCCCAGGCTGACGAGGAGCGTGTCCAGAAGGCCGAGTGGCTTGTCATGCTTGGTAGGAAACCATCCCGCATTTGTTTTGGCAACAACTGATCGCCTGACCCCTCTAGGTGTCTGCACCCACCTTGGTTGTGTCCCCATCGGTGAGTCCGGTGACTACGGTGGCTGGTTCTGCCCCTGCCACGGTTCGCACTACGATATCTCCGGCCGTATCCGAAAGGGTCCCGCCCCTTTGAACCTCGAGGTTCCCCAGTACAACTTCCCCGACGAGGAGACCCTCATCATTGGTTAAACGGGTGTATATCAGTTGCGACGTTGGTGATTGAGCGATTCAAAGCTTCGAGAGAGTGCAAGGTTCGTGTTTAGATGAATCTCCCTGTTATGTTAAGATTAGAGGGACCGTGTTTCTATATTGACCCACAAAAATGAGCCGCTTGTTCTATTATTCCAAATCCTGCTCCGCTCATAGAGCCTGTACACTCACTGCTCATGGGGGTCTTTTGTTGCGGTATAGATTCTGTTTCTCACTCCCCTGTTTGCGCTTGTGGGAGATATGGAACTGGTCCCGAGGCGAGGGGCGATGGACAAATGTCGCTGAAGATTTTGGGTCATGTATTCTAATCTACCTTTTCTCCTTTGTTCAATTTGAGCTTGCCTTACCTTGTTTTGCAAGTTGCGGAGTTCGAGCTGCCTGGTGTAGTCCTCTCTCTGTCCTATGAGTTAATCCGTCCAAGTCCTGTTCTTATTCTTGATCTTTGCTTCTCTTCCGTTCCACATCCATTCGGTACCTGCTCCCTTCTGCCTTCCTGGGCCGGCCGCGGTCAGTTCTTTCCCGAAGCAGCGTGGCGCATCAATTCAGACTAAAACCCGGCCATCACAAACCATCTACTCAACAACCTCACTCTCACATCAAAATGGCCTCGACAACCTTCCATGCTTTTGGCCTCCTCCCACCAGAGATCCGACGAGAGATTTACATGCTCGCAACCCCACCCCGTGTTGTGCACATACAAGAAGAAGCTCAAAGCGAACAGAGCTTTGAAGAGCAGTTCAGACAACGGTTGGACATTCGCGTACACCCGGACCTGGTTCACTTCGCACCGATATGGCGCCGCAGTATTCCCGGGCCTGTCAGTCAACCAACTCTAGAGTCGTTCGGAGTGACGAGTAGTCGGGGTGGACCACATCAACCTTGGCAATCAACGAGGTCGACGCCGGAGATCCCGCTGAGATGGCTCCATGATTATCCATGGGTGGCCTACCAGATTATGCGCGATAATCGGCTGTACAGCCTTACGCCTGTGCCGCCATTTCTGCATGTCTGCCGTGAATCTCGGATGGTTTTGATGCGTTGGGGATACTCGCTCGCGTTTGAAACTCGCACGAATGGTCCAGGGACATGGTTCAATTTCGATAGGGACGTGCTGTTTGTGGACCAGGACGGGGGAGGCTTCGATATTCTCACGGGATGTCCGTGGACTATCCTCGGACAATTTCATTCAAAAGATTTGAAGAGAATACGAAAACTGGCACTCGGAGCGAGTGGAGGTTTTTTATTCCCTTGGGAGCTCCACGATTCATGCCCAACGCTTGCACTCGCTATTCGACTATTTCCCAACCTGAAGGAGCTCCAAATCGTCCAATGGGAAGAAAACAATTTATGGCCCTGGCGGAATTTCGGACAGAGCGGACCTGCTCAGCACCCATGGTGCACCGGCACCGGCATCAAGGACATGGAAGGGGAGCTCTGCTCTCTGCCTGTGGAGGAAATTGATGCTCTGATTCCGCTCCTCTCATATACGGACGGGATTCGCACCGACATGCCTGCCAGCGGTGTACTAGGCGAAATGCTGAAATGCCACAAGCTTAAGCAACAGACCGATATGGAACCAGTCCACGGTACTGGAATCAGTAGCCCAGCTTCCAGCCTTGGCTTCTTCGAGCATCAGCAGCAGCACCTGGAGCAGCGCCTCTCAACCCATCGCGACAAATTAGCACAGTATCATCAGCGGTTCGAACCAGGCCTTGAAACGTTCACCTGGCAGATCCCGCGAGTACAAGCTGTGCATATAATTCCGCCTTCCATGGCAGCCTGCCTGCAACATGAGCGACAGCTCGCCTGGGAAAAATTTCAGAAGATGAAACAGAACTGGCGGGCGCAGCGTACCAAGACGGCACTGCCACCACTACATCTACACAGCATGGTATCATATCCGTGGACTGCTAGCCACCTAGACGATTTGGATGAGGACTTGTATGACATCCATTTTGGTCCCTACTACGGTGATGCTTCGGACGTCCTGTATCAGCATGCAAGGCAGTGGTGGGCCGAGGAGGGAATGGTCTCTGCGCCAAGTTCTGAAGCTTTTTTCTAGTTGAGTTGTATTAGATATTTATAGGTTGGGCCTCGGTCCATGAAGAAACCCGCAAATCAAAATGGCCTTCGTCCTTGTCCCCTGAAAAAGCCTATTACTGATTCCGAACCCTTAACCCCGATTTTGAGGACGGGCTCAGTTTTCAGTGTTTTCCCTCTTCAAGTGTAAATCCGTCATTTGCTTCGTAGGCTTTTATGTATCAGCTCTCAACTTCTCTGGATCCGTGATTCACTATGTAGCGCAACTCTGCACTCATAACCTCGTCACTCCCGAGTTACCCCAAAATGGGAATTGGGCCCTTCATCAAGAATGCCCTTGCCCAGACGATGAGGTGCCTCCTTTCCATAACTTAGTATGACTAACTAGGGCCTCCTCCTTCTAGTTCACATTACTTGGCTGCAACGGGGTCGCTCACGAAGTACGGGCGGCTGCTCCCCGGGGGCGGACTCGTCTGATTAGGGCTTATCAAAGTGGACCATGGCCCATCCAACAACATCATCGTACAACAGGACTGAAGCTCTAATTCCCGCTTGAGATTTCCCTTCATCTACATTTCCCATCAGGCAGGTTGATCAGATCCTACCCCGAGTGTTTGCGTTAAGACCACCGTGCTGTACTTGATTGCTGCAAATCCCATTGGCGCGATTATGAAAATTTATTGGTATCTTCGCTAAATAACAAATATGGTCTATCTATATAATGCGTCAGAATGGGCGGCTCTGGTGTATCAAGCGCGCTCGCTGTTGGCATAACTAGAGATTGACCCTGCCCTATGCTCCACATCCTCAAAGAGATGATCTGTCTGCGCAAGCAGAGGAGACTTCCTCCGTGAGGTGTAAGTCCCGAATGAACGTGTCGACCTCATTCTTTGCAGAGTCTTAACGGTAATCGTCTGACCCGCATCTGGCGCGGCGACTACCATTGTGCTTGGCGTGGCTGTTGGAGGAGGGGACCGAGTACCAGACCGAAAAAGCGGGTGTATGTTGCTTTCATCCGGAAGCTTCAGTGTGGAGGGTGGCTGTTTGGCGGCCTCTGATAGCGTGGAGGATGACAGAGTCGACGAAGCGCGAAGCATCACACTGTCAAGGGACCGTTTGATCTGTGAAGTGCTCCGCTGGAGGTGCTGTGGTCTGCTTTGATTGTCTTCACTGGCCTGGCCTTCATGATAGCCGCCTATCTTGGTGCGTGTCGTTGCGCTTTCGGGAAAGGAAACGGTAGTGTAATCAAGCTCGAATGAGTTAGGCTTGGAGTCTGACTGAATCAGTGTTCTACCGGAATAACGAACTGACCGTCGAGACGTTTCCCTCGAAACCGATGATTGGTGACGAGATATAGTGTCAACCGATGGAGATTGCGAGTCGGCAATGGACGAGGGTGTGTAAGATGTTCCTTTCTGGAGTATTTCCGAACGGCTGGGGGTGATAGTGCTAAGTTCGTACGAGATCAAAGTCGGCCATTGACTGCGGCTGTCATGATTCGTGATGGTTGTCAAGAGCACTCCGCACAACATTCCTTGTGAGAGAACCGAAATTGCCCATAAGACACAGCGAGAAATAAACAGTGCTTGTTGATACGGATCAACGTTTGACTTCTTCACCTTGCTCACAGCTTCCAAGGCGTTCCACGTTAATCCTCCTGCCGTTACCCCAGCAGCAACGATGAGATATCCGATGCCAGTGCCGTAGGTGATCGTTCTCCAACCCTGTCGGAGCAGCCTAGCATCAATCTTCAAATCGTTCGCGAGGATCAGCATCAACGCAAGAACCACAGAGCAACTGATAGTGCTGAAGCTGACAATGACCGCCTCGATGAAAGAGTTATCTGGTGTCAAAGCTCGAGAAGATATGTAACACACACCATCAAGGACAGTGACAATGATTGTTGAGAACAACGAGGCCCCTCCTAACAGGTAGCCCGGTGAGGCCTTGTGCATGATGAATGGGACAGGTCCTGCACGGACGGACAAGGGCTTGCGCGTTCGAACCGAATGCACAATACAGTTCAGGAAGAGCTCTCGGAAAAACTCCCGGTATGCAAGGCAAGGCGCGGCACCTGTGAGGATAAGAGGGTTTGAGGTCGTGAAAGCCCAGAAGGTCAGAGCGAGGAGGTTGGAGAGATGGGAATAAGAGTCAATGGAAGCTTGGTGGTATTGAGTTGATTGGAAGGAGCGGTTTGTATGATGGGGGAAGGAACGTCAGAAAAACACGGAAGGATTGGACGAGATTTGAGGATGAACATTGGTAGACGACCAGGGTCTTGTGTTAAGAACTATAGCAAATACTACATGTGACTTAGAATAAGCTGTCAATACCAAGCATTGACGCAAAAGTACGACAGACTACGTCTTCGGTCAAAAGCCGAGCAACAGCGATGTGTTATGCCTGGAAATATACCAATCCGGCACATTGATCGGATACGCTATAAGCTCTCGATGGCTTTCGTCCTCTCACTCGGCTGCTCAGTGCTCAAATGGTCGTTTATCTGGATCACACAAGAGCTGACTTCTGTTTGGCAGCGAGATCCTCATCCACTTGGAGCCACTCACTGACACTTGAGTAAGCATTATAACGAACACCCATGTATCCTCCACAGAGATGCGAGGGCTGCAGAGGTGCCCGTGCCTGACATGCCTAGACCGCAATTGTTTGTTTGAGGCTTGTGCTTCCAATGCTATGGAGCCAGCGATTGGCTGCTTGCAGTGTGAAGAAACTGTTCTTGTATCGGATAGGCCTCGCCAACGACCAATGTCAACAGTTTGTCGAGGCTTTCGATGTGCCGAATCCCAATGCTTTGCAAGTCTCCAATAATGGCCGTCAATTGTGGTCTTGATCAGACACGGGATGCGCTGGAAGTTCTAGAACCAATAAATCTCCGATCCACAATGTGACGTGTCCGTAGAACGCTTGGGGACAAACTACCGCCAGTTTGGGTATGAACTTCGAGGAGCCCAAAGGTTGGAACACCGACGTTTCTGTCAGCGAATTAGCCAGGAGAGACTCAAGTATTCTAATCCGGAGTAGACCATGATAAGCAATGTAGCGATGACTTCAACGAGTTCCGAGGATGCCAACCGAACAGGAGGCGACGAGGTAGTAGGAGTGCAAGCTTCTATCCAGTATTGCGCCACCGCAAGAAGATGCTATGTGAGCGATCCATGGGATATGTTCACTTTCCCTCTGATTAAAAGACGGCCAAAGCCCTGGCGAACAGCTCGTGCAAAAGTGCTGGATATGCTGAACTGCAATGGACACCGCTAGAGCGCGCAGAGGGTCCCGCATATATTCCGTTATAAAGTAGGGCAGATGGATGGTACAGGCTGTGGTTCCCTTGACTACGTGTTCCAGGGAGTGTGTCCAGTCCCTAGGTGTTCGGTGAGAGCCCAAGTCAGGATCCCAAGGCTGTTGCGGTTAGATGACCAGGGCTCAATGCATCGCAATGCACTCCGTAGATGAAGACGAGCTAGAGCCTGCTGAGCGCCGGTGACTGCCTGGAGCGAGTCCACGGGAAAGCGAGGAAATATAGTCTAATTTCCAGGCACTGGGAACGGGAAAATGGCTGATGAGCAGATGGACGTGGCTGGTGTCTGGTGGCTTATGGGCGGGACTGAGTGGCTGACCGCCTTCTGGCAGTTCCCGGCCCTCCATCTTGTCTGCTGCCAGCCTTGCCATCATAATTCATCATCTTCTGTTGCTGCCTCTCGGCTCATTTGCAGTCTTACATTATTCTCAATCCCGGGATCGCATTCCCCAATCTCTGCTAATAAAACACCTACTCCGCACCGCCATTAGTCTTACCTACTCTCATTTCTCTGTCTCCCCTCCCCCACTTCTATCTACTCCTCCGGTGGCGCAAGATGAAGCTCACATTCAGAGTATGTACTTTTTGTTGTATCGCTCACATGAACTGTCATGATTCATGCTAACCCTTGACTCTCAGGATCTGAAACAACAGAAGTTCGTGATTGATGCCGAACCATCAGAAACTGTAAGTCGCTTTGTTCGAGCTTCGGAAGCCAGCATCGATGCGGGGCTAAGTGAATTTAGGTTGGCCAGGTGAAGGAGAAGATCTCCACGGAAAAGGGATGGGACGTGCCTTCGCTGAAACTCATCTACTCTGGTTAGTTGATTACCTGCAATGTGTTGATCGATCATGTCTAATACCCGATCAACTTGACAGGAAAGATTCTTCAAGATGACAAGACGGTCGAGTTCTACAACATCGAGGAGAAGGGATTCATCGTGTGCATGGTCTCCAAGGTATGCCGCTTTCTCTCGCGCGTTCACTCTAATGTAATAACTGCTAACTTTCCTAGCCCAAGACTCAGCCGTCCTCCCAGGGTCCGTCGACACCAGCGAAATCAGTGACTTCCACTCCCGCGCCTCCTCCCGCCCCTGCTCCATCCGCAAACACATCTTCCTCGGCTGCCTCTGCGCCAGTTCCGGCAACCCCATCGCCCGCTTCATCTGGAGCCGCCCAGCCACCTGCAGGTTCTTTTAATGACCCCTCAGCGCTGCTGAGCGGTTCGCAAAGCGAAGAGGTGATCAACCAGATGATGAGTATGGGCTTCGAGAGGGACCAAATCAATCGTGCGATGAGGGCTGCTTTCTTCAACCCAGACCGGGCTATCGAATACCTCCTGAATGTGAGTATCGTTGGCGTTTGTATCTTATGACGTAGTTCCTGATTTTTATCCTTTGCGAATTAGGGCATTCCGGAAAATATCCAGCAGGAGCAACAACAACGATCCGCCGCTGCTACCCCTGCCGCTGCTCAAGCCCCCGCTGCTACTGGAGCTACACCTGCATCCGGAGAAGACGAACCGGTCAACCTCTTCGAAGCCGCTGCTCAAGCTGGCAACACTGAAGGTCGAGGCGGGGCCGGGGCCGGGGCCGCGTCTGGTGGTGAAGCTCAGTCGCTCGACTTCCTCCGCAATCATCCAACTTTTCAGCAGCTTCGCCAGCTGGTCCAACAGCAACCTCAGATGCTGGAGCCTATTCTTCAACAAATCGGCCAGGGCAATCCTCAGATTGCACAGCTTATTGGACAGAACGAAGAGGCGTTCCTTCAACTGTTGAGCGAAGAGGACGATGCTGCGCTCCCCCCGGGCACAACTCAGATTCACGTTACAGAGGAGGAGCGAGACGCTATCGAAAGGGTAGGGCTAACTCCCACTACGGACTTCATTCTTCAGCTAATTATGTCCTAGCTTTGCCGACTTGGATTTTCGCGAGACCTGGTCATTCAGGCCTATTTCGCGTGCGATAAGAACGAAGAGCTCGCGGCGAACTACCTGTTTGAGAACTCTGACGATGGTGACGATGCATGAAACAATCATCCGACTTTTTTTAGTCAATTATGATGTGGCGCTACTCTTATATCAATCTATTCCCCTCCCATAATGAGTACCGCGATTCCGCTTACATTATCTCTCTCATATCCCTTTTCCGTAACGGATGGACTCCGCCAATTCGTTAAAACTGGCTTCCCGCCATCCAGATGTGTTTGGAAACCATGATATCACGTACTTTAACCAAATTTGATATTTTCGCGCATGCCAGCGACACTGCTAAAATAAGCACCAGGCCTCAATGGATTCCATCATTCGCTCCCGAATTGGATCTATCGGACAGATCTGCAGGTAGACTGAACCACTGGTCCTACCTCGGTTCAAGCTAGATCTCAACCTAGATGTGAAGGCCGCCGGTTGCATCATGACCGCCCAGTGGCGCGGAAGTAGGGCTAGAGGGCCGAGCGGGGATCATAAACTCACCTTGAATTCTAATCATGTCAACGTACTCAAGCGTAACAAATTGTTAATATTTGAGAATAAGAGGATGGTATTGTCGCCATTAATTCCGACCCAAGAAGAAAGTAATAAAATAAGAGGAGGATTTCGTGAAAGAAGAGTACATAAGGGTATATTGTATGAATGTCCTGACCAGTTCAACCCGAAAAATCGCAAGATCTAGAAGTTGGGAAACGCGTAAAAAACATGTACAGAGAAGTGAAGATGGTAAAGAAAGGGGAAGAATAGCCTGATCATATTAATGTCGGACGGAAGTGGTCAGGCGAAGGCTTGCTCAAACGCTATCCGCAACCTTAGTTAAGGTCGACTGAAGGTGTATGAATAAGATGATAGACTTGGAGGCTAGCTGTCACGGCACTCGGGTCGTTGCGCAAGCCAAACTCCTAGCCCGCGTCGCCCAATCACCCGCTTCAAAGTGGGCAGAACGCCATCGGTGCCAAAGTCCAGGTCATCCAGACTAATATGTTTTCTGTAGGTCCACAGCTCAAGAAGTTCCAGACTCGATTCAGAGGTTTGCGGAGCCATGAACTGATCTAGAAAGGTGACGGATGTGGGAGCGACCACGAAGACAACATCAGGTTGTTCCGAACCTGATTCTAGAAACCTGCCGCGTTTCTGCTTTGAGGGACAAGAAGGGACCAAATTTTCAAGCTCACTAAGCATTTCAGGCCCGGCCTTACCCATGAAGTCTCGGGTATCGATGTTTAAATCCAGAGGCAGGGTAGAGTTGTCACCCAGTAGCCACAATGGCGGAGAATATGTCTTCCACCATACAACAGTAGCGGTTAGAGAGCGCGGTTGCTTTAGCGACGTATGCCACGTCTCTGTGGTTGCCGAGATGATGGATGGGACCGCGAGTTGCGTGGGCACGACACCTCCTTGATGATATATACCCATCAGAAACCCCAGGGCTGCATTGAATATGACCCAAGCAGCCAAGAATAGGCGCGACTTGCGAATTTGGACGCAGCTGAGAAGCAGGGGCACACAAGGTATTAAGAACCGAGGTTCCTGGTGAGGGAAAATGGACAGCATCGCGGTGGCTGATAATGCAGAGGCTGCGCGGAGATTCTTCATCCAGGAGGGTATGGAGCGCTGGTTATAGGCTTGCACAACCATTGCCACAAGTGCAGGGCCAAGAAGCTGAGGCAGATTAACTAGAAAGTGGTTATAGTGAGGGTGAAGTCCATGGAGAGCCAAATTGGAGTTGTCCGTGTTGTAGAGGAGATTATTAAGCGGTGTGACTATTGGCGAGCGCAAGACATCCCTGAACGATGCGGACGGTCTGTAGAACGTCGTGTCGATGAAGACAGCAATACAGAAGAAGATGAGACTGAAGCTAATGATAGACAAGAAGGATAACGGTCTGCGCACAAGCTGATAAGCAACGAGAACTGGAGGTGGACAGTACGCGAGACTCACTTGCGCCAGAAATGCGGTAACAACTGAAGGCCTGGAATGGCCAGGAAAGCTGGGAATGTAATTCTGTTGAAGACGCCTGCCACACAGATAAATGATAGAACAGCGCAGGAGAACAGAGAAGAGCGGCGCTGTTACCACCATTAGCCAGTCGATTCCCCACAGATTTCTGATCTCGAACCTTGTTATCAATGATACGGTTGATCAGAACTAGACCCCAAGCAACCAACAGCGTCTCGAGCGAGTTGGAGAATGTGTGCGTCTGATGAGTCCAGGTGACATATGAGGATGCCACCAACGCCAGAGCTACTCGCCGATGGCGCGGGAGAGGCACCAACTCGTGCACGGCCCAGTCTTCCAAGACGAAGCTCAACAGGAACATGACCCCGCGAACAACATAGTAAACCAGCTCCGCTGGTGGGCTTTCATCCCCAGTCTCGGTATAGAACCACTTCAGGAGGCTTATCGGGACGTCATAGATCGGCCATAGCGGAAAGACGCTGCGGATCGGGCGCTCAGAGGTGAACTCCCATGGTAATCGCGACGGGTATGAAAGAATTCTGCCTATAAGTGAAAGCGCATAAGCAATGCGAAGCCGAAGAAAGCGAGTGTCGAGCGCATGGTGTGGTGTGGTGTGTGGGAGCATCAGCCGCCCCGTCACATCGTCAACTGACCAAGCCGCACCAAAGCAGGGGAGAAAACGGTTCTGTAAACAAAGCGCTTACCTGCGACAACCTCGAGGCCCTGGAAATGCTCATCGGGGTGGATGTAGCTGGGGCTCAGCGCAAAGTAGACCCGAATCAATAAGAGGAGCAAGTATGTTCGCCTCCACATGGTTTGGACTTGTTGGGAGACGGAGGATTAGACAGATGGCAGTAGATACGGAATGTAACTCTTGTCTTGCACATGCTGCTGCCTTCAAAGACGTCGTGGAACCGATCAAGGATGATCACGGCGCGACATCGAGACGCGGGTCGCTGGTCTAAGAAGTTCAAAGAATCTCGGGAGGAAAAAGAACCCTTGGAAAGCAGATATTTTACCCAAAAAAGCAAAGTCGAAGAAAGTAAGAAAAGAAAGAGGCAGAAAAACAAAAACAAATTGAAAACCGGGCATGCGATTCAGGGAGGGCCGCGAGTGGATGAGAGAGACGCGTTGGAGAATGATATCACTAAGACAAACTATCGATCCCAGCTCATTCGATTCGGACAGCGAGTTCCAGACTCGATCGCAAAACTAATCGAGTGGATCGATATCAAGTGGCTCTTTCATTGAAGGTGATAAAGAAATGCCTGGGCACCAAGAGCCGCATTCAGGCCGCCTACGACTGTAGTACTCTGCAAATTCGTTCTTGACAATATCTGGTCTTTATCCGTGGACAAAGTAGAGTCCTTCTATTTCAGGCTGCCTTTGAAGCACAACATGCCATCTGGATTGCGGAATAGCCTAGAAGCCTTTGGCAAACACCAGGAAGAAAGAACACTCCACTCTTGCAGACGAACACTAGGCAAAAGAGGTCTTTGACAGTGCGTGGCTGGTGCCTGCAAGAGCACCATGGAAATAGAGGGCACTAGGCTCAGTGACAATGAGAATGACGGACATCTTGCCCGCACTAAGTCTGACTTTGTATCTTCCTGACTGGCACCGCTCACCTCTTTCTTCCTGCCTGCCTACTTATACCTCCTCATTTCCCTTGCCTCCGAGCCTTCTTCATCCACAGCAGCTCTCTTCTCTCTGAGATCTTGTGAATCTACACTTCCGGAACTACCCAGCCACTCAAAAATCCCCTGCAATCGGTAGGTCATTCACCCAAGCGCATGCACTCCCCGCCTTTGGACCCCTCGTACCTTAACACCAGAGCCCGCCTCAGAGCTTGCACAATCCAACCTACCACTTTCAATTCCTCAGACTCCAGCACTAACGCCGATTTACAGCAACCCCGAATTTTCAAGATGGCTGAGAAAACTCTTATCATGGAGAGCAACGATGGCAAGAAGATCGAAGTCCGTATGTGTTTCCCCGGGACTGCTTCCCCCAAAGTGTTTCTGTTGTCTTGAGGATGTGCTAACACTCACTAGCTATCGATGTTGCCTCACGCTCTATTCTCATCAAGAACATGATCGATGACCTGCCTGAAGGCGCATTCGAGGAGGCTATCCCCATTTCCAATGTGAGTCACATTTTTGAAACCATAATCCGGGTCAAGCTCCAATCTAACTTTTCCTCAACCTAGGTCTCGGAGAACGTCCTGACCAAGGTCATCGAATGGTGCACTCACCACCGAAGCGACCCTCCCAGCTCCGGTGACGACGACGACACCCGCCGCAAGACCACCGACATTGACGAGTGGGACCAGAAGTTCATGCAGGTCGACCAGGAAATGCTGTTTGAGATCATCTTGGTACGCATAATCCTTGTCCGTTTAATATACGGTCTTGACAGTTACTAACCTTTCCGTTATAGGCCGCCAACTACCTTGACATCAAGCCTCTTCTTGACATCGGCTGCAAGACCGTCGCGAACATGATCAAGGGCAAGTCCCCCGAGGAGATTCGCAAGACCTTCAACATCCAGAACGACTTCACCCCCGAGGAGGAGGACCAGATCCGCCGTGAGAATGAGTGGGCTGAGGAGTAAGTCCCGAAACCGGAAACCCCGGTTGACTTGCATCTGCTAACATTTCACTTCCTAGCCGTTAAACGCCTCATCTCGGAATGTTTCCTTTGCTCTCTATGTGGACTGCTAGACGGCCCTTAATGACAAACACACGATGAGTTGGTTCCTGGACTTTGCTACCAAAAATGGGTCGTCTAGCTCCACGGCGTTATGGGATACTAGTACTCTGCGGTTTCGTCTTGTTTTCTCTCTTTTTGTCACTCGTTCTAGTACCTGGTTACGTTACCCCCAAATGCTGCATCTGTTTTCCTTAAAATGGCCAAGGAATGGATTGACCTATTGCACCGATTGACCGATAGATTACCAAATTTCACTTTCATTTCTTCGCTTGACTTAGCAATGTTCGCGCATGATAGATTTCTATTCTTCTTGTCTTTAGTAGCTATAGTTTGTCCCTTTTCTTTGTTTCTGGCAGTGGACCTGTAACCTAGGGCACCTTGCACTTTGTATTGCTTCTCTCATAATAAAACCACCTGGGACGACAGCATCGCGAAAGCTAGAAATCATTCTCTCAGAGAACACACGGCATCTAAGCCCTGAGCTCGAGTGCGCGGAATATGGCTGTCGTTACCAAAGGCTCAGGGATGAGTAGAGAGCTCAAACTACTCACAAAGCTTGATGTACGTAGACTAGGGCATGCAAGAAATCTGGGAAATGACTCGCGTCTCAAGTAGGACTACGAATCGATCACCCACTTGGGGAACCATCCCAACATACTACTGATCTGGTGTCAGATGCACTTGAGGTCTCGCTATGTTCCAGTCTACAATCACCATGCGCTCAATATACCGTTCAATGCTCATTACCCATCAGATTTTCGATTTGTGTTTCTTTTCTTGTTTCCCTAAGAGCTCGCGTACAGTGACTTGCAACAAGAAAGCAGTGGAGTCCATTCCCTCATGAGAGCCCGTCACCACAGACCCGCTTGGCCACTAGTTCCAATATGTCCGACCGCTCATCTCAAGGTCATTCAGAGACGAGGTGCGCTTGTCGATGGTAAATCATGGTTCCGAACAAATTTTTGTGGATAGCCCGAGGCGAGGGAGAAGGTTGGGAAGAAAGATAGAATAAAGGAGAGCGGGTATTCGATCGTATGCAAGTGAAGACGGGTTTCGTGAGTGGATTCTTATTGGCAGCTAAAGCATCGCGAGTTGGAAGGATTTCTCGGCCGTGCGTGTATGTGTATCACAGTTGAATTGAACGGAGAAAGATCCCAGGAAAACAAAGTGTTGACGTCTCGGTCGGGAAAGAAAGCACGAGCTTAGATACCGAGACGGGTCTTGCGCCAGTGTCGTCGCTTAGCGTTGTATCTGCAGAGAAGACCATGTTAGATGCGAGTTCTCTTTATACCCTTGTGCCTGGTTTCTTGCGACCGCCGTGCGTGCGTATTTTCCTAACAATATCTGATCCGGCCGTACCGAGGACATATCGAGTCAATGTTGTATAAATCGAGATCCTTGCTTTCAAACCACGTAGTTCCTCCTCTTCTGCGCACTGGTCGAAGAAAACCGGCTGATGGGCTCGTTGTAGGCTGGACTAGATTGTATTTACCTAATGGTGTTACCGGTCCTGAGGCGAATCCACTGGGGGATGGGACGGTTCTGCTTCTGAGCTTTGGCAAGCTTTTGCTTGGTGCGGAAACTCTTGTGGCTCTATATCGACGGACGTTGCGTTAGCCAGCGGTCACTCATTTGGCCTCATAAGTCATCCTGGCGGAGCGGACGGAGAAAAACGGGCTGGACGAAAAGAAGATTCATCCAGCATGTCGGCAAAGGTGTGGAATGTCACTAACCGGCATCTTGATGGGTTGTCGCGACGGCGAGCTGGGTGTATGGACTGGCGGTAGTGAGGTTGTCGACCGTCTCCAGGTCTTTTCGTCGGTGGATATTTTTTGGTGCGGACAGGGTTAGCGCTTCGCTTCCGAAGACCATGTGATTATCCATGCCTTAGGCAGAAATTACCGCTCTGGCCTGCAATCGAGATCCACCTGTTCGAATAGCCATCGTCATAGTCCATAAGTACCATGAGTATCTATTCCATGTCCAAGTCGCCCAAAGCTACTATACTAACCAAGTTGTCTGTTATAACTATGTCCTTATTCCAAAATAGATACTCCCTTCTGTGATATAACACGGACATGGTCTACGGCATGGACACGGGTTCAGGTAGCGTTTGATTACGTGCAGGCCAGAGGGTCAGATATCATTCCAGGCAAGCACAGACAGATCCCCGAGTTAGGGCCAGGTAAAGCATTTGTTACACTTTCGATGGTTCATAACTTGATATGTTCATGTACACATATGTCTGCAAGGATGCCACCACTTTTGGAACCACGTAGCCAGAACCGATTGACTACATGGCTCAGGAGTCATCAAGCAATCTTCACGAGCTGAGTTTTACCATGATGCGCCATCCACGCCTACAAGCCCGTTTCCAAGACTGACAGAATAGCATTGTACTCTCCAGTATTTGGCGGCATCGTCTACGGTTGTTTGGCAAGTGGGGGACGATTTGAGTCGGAGTCTTGGAGCACCTAGTCCCAGGAATCTTAGAAGCGGTTGTGATCGAGGACCATATATTCCAACAGATGCCACTCAGCTTGCACAATTCATTGCGCATAAGCGAGTGGCTAGATCCGATGTTTGGCGTAGTACAAGCTCTGTCAGACTGTCAGATCATGTCAGACTGGTAGGAGTGTGATCAGTTAGGCCTTCCAAGTTCCATGGCAATCTAACGAACTAGGTGCTGCAGAACTTCATTTCATAGGCAACCATCCAACGCGGCCATGCTTCAAAGTCCGGAGACACGTTAGCGATTCGCTGAAGAAATCGACTGTCATCCTTGGAACGGCGGTCGAGTTTGATGGCTAGAAGGGTCCATGCTAGATGTTTTTCGCCCCTCTCGTGCACAGATTTGATAGAAAGACCCAGAGGTGTATAGAATGAACGCGCCAGAGTAAAATAATAGTGGCATTATGTATCTTCCTCAAGCCCGCAGTCAGTAAAGTGTTGTTTTGATGAGTGGTATCAGCACTTAGCAAGGAGTATGGCAGCTTCTAGACCATTCATACAACTCCTCGGGGATTCGGGGGTCCGAGGCCGCGGCGCCTTGCAAGCGAGAACACGGAATACGTCCATCTCTGTATAAGTTTTAGGGCGGTCGTATTCGTTTGGAATAAATTTGGAACGGACTTAGGAGTTAGCGCCGCATCTCTCCCCCCACTTGTAAGTCAGTCCCCAACAGGCAAAAGAACAATCCATACGAATTACTCCGTGCAGGCAACTACTCCGTAGGCATAGATAATTGGGTGGAGGCCAGGGTGTCAACGTCAAGACTTGAGCTTAAGGGTCGCGAAAGCAACAGCCATAGGTGATGCGACTTATGAGATTCATAATTCTGCGTCGACAAGCATTTCTGCGCTAAGACGGGAATAGCAATTATTCTCCGCCATTTTCCTTCGCGGGATCAGGGACCCAGCAGGCTCCAAGATGCGAAGTTGCGAACGAACACTACTGTGGCCGCGTAACCAAGGATCGCCAAAGCGGACGTCAGTTTCGCATCAAGCTTTGTCTGGAGGAAAACTCGGGCTCGGGCATCGCAAGGGCGGTTGATAATCCAGCCATTGTCGAGGCGGCGAAGATAATCAGATGCAACGTTCCAGGAATGTAGTCCAACCATGTACGCCCCGTGGAACCAAGGGTGACTGTCTTATCTACATGGCAGCTGCAATGAGCATAGCTTCAGGCAGCTCTTCTATGCGACGCTAGACGATAAGACCAGTGAGTCAGTGACTCAGTCCATCAATGCAATTATCCGAAACAGGACCCCGCGTTCAAACAAAAAAAGCAGCAAGGGATCTGATAGGGTCCGGTCTTCTGGAAACAATGGAAGGCTGACGCCAAGTTATGACCTGCTTGTACTCTGTAGTATACCTTTCCCGAGACAGACCCCGACTGCGACCAGGCAACCAAAACACCATTTGTTGTTGAACATTTAGCAGAGGGTGGAGATAGAGGTACCTGCTCGGGGGTTGTAATCCCCGATCGACAGGCTCCATCTTGAAGGATTGCAGGATGAGTGTTCGCTTGCACAAGGATCTCGGGAAGTTGGGGCTCCGATGATCCAGTCTAGCCAAAGTGGGCATCCATGTAGTCAAAAGCATTTAGTGACGACGGTCTGCCTCGCTGGCACGGGGTGCCTGGATCTTTTCTCTTCGCTTCCTCTGACATCTGTCCCCTATATTACCATCAAGGATTGCCCCCCTAATTCGCGCGATCCCCTTGATTGTTTTGCACTGATCGGACTCCGACTCCGACTCCGACTCCGCATCTCGTGAGGAGCAGCGACTATCCCGCCTTATATTCTTCAGGCTCAGACACCCTTATAGTTTGCAGAGACCTTCAGTGCTCGGACGTCTGTCGCGCGCAACAAACCCGACTCATGGAGTAAAATCCCGGGTCAGAACAGTCAACGCTATCTGAATCCGGCAGCATTCTGGGGCTCAGCCAAACGAGATGTCGCAACCAGAGACAAACCCTCTTGCGCCAGAGACCGCTGCGCGCGAGCCTGCTGAGGTCTCGAAGACACAGGAACAGACTTTCACGCCGCAGCCTACAAACGAAAAGCAAAAACCAAGCGATCTCTCCCCTCCATCCAGTACCACGGCCACTCCCGCAGACAAGGAGCACGGCCCTAAGTCGTCCTCCGGCAGCGATGCGGTCTCAGTCAACGAACTAGATGCGCTTATTGCTCACCTGCCTGAAGAAGAGAGACAAGTGTTGAAGACTCAGCTCGAAGAGAAAAAAGCCAGCATTTCCTTCTTCGGCCTTTGGCGATATGCTACCAAAGTCGACCTGCTTATTCTTGCAATCAGTGCCATATGCGCTATTGCGGCCGGTGCGGCCTTGCCTCTATTTACAGTACGTACTGAATCTCACATGGCGCTCAAGGAGCCCGCGGCTAATTGACTTTAGATTCTCTTCGGTTCCCTAGCAAATTCTTTCAAAAACATAATGCAATACGAGGTTTCGTACGACGAATTCTATGACGATTTGACCAAAAATGTTCTATATTTCGTGTACCTCGGTATTGGCGAGTTTGTCACCGTTTATGTCAGTACTGTCGGCTTCATCTATACGGGAGAACACGCCACCCAAAAGATCCGCGAACATTACCTTGAGTCCATCTTGCGACAGAACATCGGCTATTTTGATAAGCTGGGTGCTGGAGAAGTGACAACCCGTATCACGGCCGATACAAACCTCATCCAGGATGGCGTTTCGGAGAAAGTTGGTCTCACCTTGACTGCCCTGGCCACCTTCGTGACCGCATTCATCATCGCCTACGTCAAATACTGGAAGCTGGCCTTGATTTGCAGCTCAACAATCGTTGCCCTTGTCCTTACCATGGGTGGTGGATCACAGTTCATCATCAAATACAGCAAAAAGTCGCTCGACAGCTACGGTGCCGGCGGTACAGTTGCTGAAGAGGTGATCAGCTCCATCAGGAATGCCACAGCGTTTGGTACACAGGACAAACTCGCGAAGCAGTATGAAGTCCACCTGGACGAGGCTGAAAAATGGGGAACTAAGAACCAGGTCGTCATGGGTTTCATGATCGGCGCGATGTTTGGCCTGATGTTCTCGAACTACGGTCTTGGTTTCTGGATGGGTTCGCGTTTCCTGGTGGATGGCGCAGTCGACGTGGGTGATGTTCTGACAGTCCTCATGGCCATCTTGATCGGTTCATTCTCGTTGGGAAATGTCAGTCCGAATGCTCAAGCATTCACAAACGCTGTAGCTGCGGCCGCAAAGATTTTCGGAACCATTGATCGCCAGTCCCCCTTGGATCCATACTCAGATGAAGGAGAGATCCTCGACAACTTTGAGGGCCACATTGAGTTACGCAATATCAAGCAGATCTACCCGTCCAGACCCGAAGTTACTGTCATGGAGGACGTTTCTCTGTCAATGCCCGCCGGGAAAACGACTGCGTTAGTCGGACCTTCTGGCTCTGGAAAGAGTACAGTTGTCGGTCTAGTTGAGCGTTTCTACATCCCTGTTCGGGGTACAGTCTTGTTGGATGGCCATGACATCAAGGATCTCAATCTCCGCTGGCTCCGTCAACAAATCTCTTTGGTCAGCCAGGAGCCTGTTCTTTTTGGCACAACGATCTATAAGAATATTAGACACGGTATCATTGGCACAAAATACGAGAAAGAACCCGAAGACAAGATCCGGGAACTCATCGAGAACGCGGCAAGAATGGCTAACGCTCATGACTTCATTACCGCCTTGCCCGAGGGGTATGAGACAAATGTCGGCCAGCGCGGCTTTCTCCTTTCAGGAGGTCAGAAACAGCGTATTGCAATCGCCCGTGCCGTTGTCAGTGACCCGAAGATCCTCCTCCTTGATGAAGCTACATCTGCCTTGGACACCAAATCGGAAGGCGTTGTTCAAGCGGCTTTGGAGAGGGCAGCCGAAGGCCGAACGACTATCGTGATTGCTCATCGTCTTTCCACAATTAAGACAGCACACAACATTGTGGTTTTGGTTGACGGCAAAATTGCTGAACAAGGAACTCACGATGAACTGGTTGACCGTGGGGGCGCTTATCACAGGCTTGTGGAGGCGCAGCGTATAAACGAGCAGAAGGAGGCTGAAGCTATGGATCAAGAGGACGGCGACGCTGATGATCTCACCAGTGCGGACATTGCCAAAATCAAAACTGCGTCCAGCGAGTCTTCCGAACTCAACGAGAAGTCTACGACCATTGACCGCACCGGCACCCACAAGTCGATTTCCAGCGCCATTCTGTCCAAGAGGCCGCCCGAAACAGCTCCTAAATATTCGCTATGGAACCTGCTCAAATTCATTGCTTCCTTCAATCGGCCTGAAATTCCGCACATGATCATCGGACTCGTCTTCTCAGTCTTGGCCGGTGGTGGTCAACCCACACAAGCCGTGCTATATTCCAAAGCCATTAGCACCCTCGCGCTCCCCGAATCACAATATGGCAAGCTCCGCCACGACGCGAACTTTTGGTCACTGATGTTCTTTGTTGTTGGTATCGTTCAGTTTATAACGCAATCAACCAGCGGCGCTGCGTTTGCTGTATGCTCTGAGAGACTCATTCGTCGCGCGAGAAGCACGGCCTTCCGGACGTTACTCCGTCAAGACATTGCTTTCTTCGACAAGGAAGAGAATAGCACCGGCGCCTTGACCTCCTTCCTATCCACCGAGACTAAGCATCTTTCTGGAGTCAGCGGCGTGACACTAGGCACGATCTTAATGACTTCCACTACCCTGGGAGCCGCAATCATCATCGCCCTGTCGATTGGTTGGAAATTAGCCTTGGTCTGCATTTCAGTTGTGCCAGTTCTCCTTGCATGCGGTTTCTACCGATTCTACATGCTAGCCCAGTTTCAGTCACGATCCAAGCTCGCCTATGAAGGTTCCGCAAATTTTGCCTGCGAGGCTACATCATCTATTCGCACTGTTGCATCGTTAACTCGAGAAATGGATGTCTGGAACATCTACCACGCCCAACTTGACGCACAAGGCAGGGCCAGTTTAATCTCTATCTTGAAATCATCCCTGCTATATGCCTCGTCGCAGGCGCTTGTTTTCTTCTGTGTTGCGCTCGGTTTTTGGTACGGAGGAACCCTTCTCGGCCACCACGAGTATGACATGTTCCGCTTCTTTGTATGCTTCTCTGAAATTCTTTTCGGTGCTCAATCCGCGGGCACCGTCTTTTCTTTTGCGCCAGACATGGGCAAGGCAAAGAATGCGGCAGCCGAATTTCGACGATTGTTTGACAGAAAGCCACAGATTGACAACTGGTCCGAAGAGGGCGAGAAGCTCGAAACGGTGGAGGGTGAAATCGAATTCAAAGGCGTGCACTTCAGATACCCGACTCGCCCTGAGCAGCCTGTCCTCCGTGGCTTGAACCTGACCGTGAAGCCCGGACAATATGTTGCGCTTGTCGGACCTAGCGGTTGCGGCAAAAGTACTACCATTGCACTTCTAGAGCGCTTTTACGATGCAATCGCCGGAGAGATCCTTGTTGACGGAAAAAACATTAGCAAACTAAACATCAACTCCTACCGCAGCTTCTTGTCCCTGGTCAGCCAAGAGCCGACTCTCTACCAGGGCACTATCAAGGAGAATATCTTGCTCGGTATTGTGGAGGACGATGTGCCTGAAGAGTTCTTGATCAAGGCTTGCAAGGAGGCCAATATCTACGACTTCATTATGTCACTGCCGTAAGTTCTCACTCTACTCATCTTTCCTATAGCTTGTCCGCTAACATATAGTAACAGTGAGGGATTCAATACCGTTGTTGGAAGTAAAGGCGGCATGTTGTCAGGTGGTCAAAAGCAACGTGTAGCCATTGCCCGAGCGCTACTTCGTGATCCTAAAATCCTACTTCTCGACGAAGCCACGTCAGCCCTGGACTCCGAGTCAGAAAAGGTCGTCCAGGCCGCTCTGGATGCTGCTGCCCGCGGTCGAACCACAATCGCTGTCGCACATCGTCTTAGTACGATTCAAAAAGCGGATGTTATCTACGTCTTCGACCAAGGCAAGATCGTCGAGAGTGGAACTCACAGCGAACTGGTCCAAAAGAAGGGTCGGTACTACGAGTTGGTCAACTTGCAAAGCTTAGGCAAGGGTCATTAATCGCGCTCGTACGGAGTACTAATCTTCCCATTTACATTCTTGCATATATCCCTTCGATTTTTTTTTTGATAATGTCCTATGGACTTTTTAGCATCTACTTTCTCTCTTAATCTTTGTTTAGATTTCTTGAGTTCTTTGGCCTGGTCGTTTGTGATGTTCATTTATTAGATCTCATGTCTTGGATATCGGACAGACTCTCTTCTCTACCTATGTATTATAGATGAGATGAGAACAAAACAAAGGCACTCCATACTCCACAACTCCCGGTATCGCTGGCAAGCGTAGACATTCCTCGCTTTTCATCATGGTTGCCTTTCAATCAATCCTTCACACCCACCCCAAACTCCTTCTGCACATCAATCTGCCTCACTCCACGTGCATCAGCAATCAGCCCCATCAGCCCCTGTCCGGTATCCTTGATCTCGTTATACTCGTGCAGTAACCGGATATGCCGCTTTACCGTCTCCGATGGGTCATTCCTAGCGCAATTGAGTGAGCTTTCGGCTTAGGGGCAGTCAAGGTCACATTGACAAAACTTTGAATGTAGCTTACTTTAACTTGGTCCTTATCTCGGCGATTTGGATCTCGAGCTGCGCAGTTTGGGCCTCAAGGTCTGTTATTGATGCGCGGAGGGTTGCCTGAGTGAGTGCCGTCAGTCGGATGTTGGCCGAAAATACTTAATTAAGGTGGGCTTACGAGCTTCTTGTCTCTCTGGGAGTCCTGTTGAGGAGTACCGGCGCCTTGGTGTTTCCCTGGAGTTGCGGACATAGTTGTGTGGATGGATAAAGAGTTCTGGTGGGTTCCTTCGAGATGCAACTTTTGGTACTATGGCTTGAATTACTATGATCTCAAGGCACCCACGTAAGTTGCCACTAGCGGACCTACGGGCATAGATGAAGGGCCTAAAGCCATTGGAATAGTCATGTCCGTTGGATTTGATTGGAAGGTTGATAGTTTGGACCTTCTTGTAACTTTGTACCTGATTTATGCTATAGAAAGAGTGGGCACGTGCAACCAATCCCAGCGGGTGTGATCTCCATTTCTCAGTCTCCGGTCCGCTTCCGATCGTTTCAATCAAAAGATTCGTCAGCCTACCCCATCTTCTCTTCCCTCATCCCCCTTCTTCTCTTCCTACAAACGTCCAGCGAGGAAGGCAAGATGTTGGGCGCTCTCCAGTTACGCGGGGTGCTTGGAGCCCTGCTTCTCATCTCCCCTGTCCTGGCTCACGGCGACCATGAACACGTCCCCGAAGGTGCCGGTGTCTCCGAAGACCCTATTGTATGATGCCTCATCTTAACCGATCTCGACTCCGCGCAGGCTGACACAGTCTGAAATATCCAGGACTCGACATTATGGATTCATATGATTCTCATGGGATTGTCCTTTGGGATTATCTTCCCCTTGGGCATGGTACTCGGTGTATGTCTCTCGAATCAGGCCGTCGCGAATCTCGTTCTGACTCTCCGGCCTCATAGATTATTCGGTCACGATGGCACGTCCCTGTCCAGGTTATCGGAACCGCTATCGCCATTGTTGCGTACTTCCTTGGCCATGCGCATAAGGGCCGCCAATTCGCGAAGAACGTTCACGCCTCGTTCGCAAACTGGCTGATGTTCTTCTTAGCCGCGCAAGTTATTCTCGGGATTTATCTTAAGCTACACATCGAAAGGGGTATTCTTGGGAAGTTCCGGAAGGTCCTCGTTGTCCTCCACGGCATCCTCGGCAAGGCGATGCCGATTCTGAGCTGGGTACAGATGCTGTTCGGGGGGATCACTTCGTTGGGATTCTGTCGTGATGACCATCTCGGACAGTGCTTGGCCCACTTTATCATGGGCAGTGCTTTTATCGCCTACGGCATCCTGCTTACTATTTTGCTGCTTGTCGGCCAGTACTGGCTGCGCCGCACCGGCCGCAGCCAGGAGTTTTTCGACTCTCTGGTTATTGCGGCGTGGGGTTGTGTCAACACCTTCACGGAACATCGGTGGGGCGGGCCTTGGGTTCATAACGATCTCCAACACACTACTATGGGTATCGTCTGGTGGTGTGCTGGTCTGTTGGGTATCTGGCTGAGCCGGAAGCGAAACGGCCGACCCAAGAGGAATCTTATCCCGGCTATCGTTATTCTTCTTACGGGTTATGCCATGTCCGGTCATCCGCAGCACTCAATGATCAGCACCATGGTTCATACCATTTTTGGCTACACGTTGATGGCGGCTGGTTTGACTCGAATCATTGAGATCTCCTTCGTGCTGAGGGACAGGAGCAGTGTGAACGCAGATGGCTCGGATCCTAACAGCTTCCAGTACTTGACGCCTTTCGTAAGTTGAACCTCCTGCCTTAGCCTTGGCATACTCAAAAAGCAAGCCCTAACGATAACTTCCGTGCAGCTACTATATGCCTCCGGATTCCTCTTCATGGGCGCCACTGAGGAGCAGATGATGCTTCTTGAAAACGCCGGAGTCACGCACGTCTCGTACATCCTTATCCTCTACAGCATTGCGTTCATCCTCTTCCTATGTTTGTCACCTTCGCATCTACTCAACTCAAAAGCACGACTAACCTCTCTTCAGTCGTAAACATTCTCCTCCACATCTATGCCGTCCATGCCTGGCCCGAATCCGCAGACCCTGCAGCCCCTTCCCACTCCCGCACCAGCACCGACCAGGTTCCCTCCGGCTCTATTGCCCTTCCGAACGGGCCCGGCAGCAGCCGATTCACGCACATGAATGGCCACGCCCGCTCCCCCTCTGAAGCGCAGCGCATCCAAGACGCCGAGACCTTCGAGCTCCAGGGTCTTATCTCAGATGAGGAAGAAGATGAGGATAAGGTTCCGCCTTATGAGGGAAGGAGAAATGGCCCTGGCCCGAGGAAGCCTGAAGATGAGGAGAGTGCGCCGCTCTTCAGGAAAGACCGGGATTAAGAGTAGGTCCGATTATTGAGAAGTGGCTTAGACTCTTACAGTATATATGGTGATTGGGTCTTGCCTTCTTGGGTGTTTTGGGATTTGATGAAACACTCTTCGTTCATACAAATTTAATGTATATCCGGCTTTCACTTTTCTTTCATGGATTCCCGGCGAATGGCGTTGAGATGGGTTGCTTTGGTAGCTTACCTGTTTTTTTTTTTTTGCTTGCTTCTTGAAGCATATACTTATATCATATGGAACTAGGAGCTCGAAAAATTCAATTGAGATCTATCTCTTCAATCCCAGTCGATCCCTTGTATAGAGTACTGCGCATAAGTGGAGTTAGCCCTAACACGCGTCTATAATGTGCAGACACATGTGTTGAAACCCCCAAAGCGTTCTTTGCGCAATGCGCTGTGGTTGATGTTGAGCAACTGGAGAAGAAAAGGGGGGGAAATATGTCGGATCTCGAATTATCCTGAATCCTTCCTCGACTTATATCCAGTATTTGAGTCTATCATACAGTCATAAGTCCACTCCCAGCCCAGGTAGCCCCTGGTTCCGAACTTCTGACCGAAAGTGAGAAGAATATAAAAAAGATCCAAGGCTCCATTAAACCCAAAATAAATGGTGACCTCTCCTTGCCCTGTGTGAGGCCCCATTCTTCAAGCGTCACTCAGAGTCATAGAAGACGGCTTCAAGCTGGGGATCTACGACAGTCCAACGGGCGGGTGGCCATTTCCTACGCCCGGCTGACCATTCAGTGGGATCGGGTTTGCAGCAGGAGGAACGGCTGCCATGGAATTTGCCATATCGATTGGGAAGAAAGGGTGCAGCGAATAGACAGGGGCGTCAATCTTCTCGCCATCAAACAGTTGTAGATTTTGGATAGGCTGCTCTCGGGCGCTCAGAACGTTTATTACGTCCTGGGCCAAGCGGCCTCCTACAAAGCTGGCTGTTGGACTTAATTCACTCCCCAGGTTCTGGAGGAATTTTCGCAAAAATTCCGAATCAAGTGTGCTCATATCAAGCTTGAGTTCCTGATGCGCAACCCCAGCTAACTTCGTGAATAATTCGAGATCTTGATGAGAAAGATTCGGCAGCCTGCCCTGGCTGAGTTTTTGAAACTCCCAGAGAGCTCGTAGACAACTCAAAAGTGGCGTCACTTGCTTTCTGCGGCGGGGTCGGGTAAATTCATCGGGAAGCGGTGACGTGTTTGCCAGGAGAAGAGGGTGGTATTTCTCCCTTTTCGTGACCATTTCAACGATTTTATCATTCTCCGTTTTGGGCGTGATGTTCAGTATAGTTCGAGTCGACGTCTCTTGACGTTGAGACTGAACGTTTGATTTGAACCGTTCGATCACGAAGTCGTGTTCGATGAGATCGGCAAAAACGAAGCCGTAAAATCCATGCAGGCCAGCTGCGTAGAACGGACGCCCGGCAACACGACAGGCTGAATTGATGGTATTGTACATGGCGAAATCAAGCTCAGTTGCAATCGTAATATCGAACTGCCCAAAGAATTCAGGCGGCTTGGTCGAGATGCCTTCGGCATCTGCGTAGACTTTAACCCGTTTGTTGTAGTCTCTAACTGCTGGGGCTGCAGCCTGAGCCCGGTTCTGGCCAATACAGTCCTGGTTTAAGAGAAACTGCGCCCCGAGGTCGTCTTCGGTAACGATCGCGTCGTCAATTATTGTCAAGCTCCCGATTCCTGCTAATACCAGGTTTTTGGCAACTTCGTTTGCGAGAGCCTTGAAGGTGATCAGGAGTATATTAGCGGATCGCAGTCTAGGAAGTTACGTTGCGCCATTAGCCAGTGATTCAGTACCTGGGCCGTTGGTGTCACTTACTTTTCCTGGGCCTTGACGCCCCAAAGTCGGATTTGACGATCGTACAGCGCGATTTCATCTATGGGGCGGACATGTCAGATATCACAAGCACATGATCAGTGTAGGCAGAGCCAGTACGTACCTGCGCTAATCGACTGATCTTGCGAATCCATAGTGACGAGCCGAAATTGGCCGGTTTAAGACACAGTGAGGAGTCGTCAAGGAAAGTTCTGTTGAATGGAAAAGGCGAGCAAGAGAAAATGACCTTCAGAAGGAGGGGGGATGTTATAGGCGCGGAGTCAACGCGGGGTGACGATGTCAAGCGAGGTGAGCAGCCGTTTGACTTCAGTTCCACTTCCGAAACACGGCGATTCGGCCTCTCAGCTATGCGACAGCAAGGTAAGAGAGTAACCCTCTGGACTGACGGTAAAAGTAACGTATCTCCTTGTACTGTAGCAAGAGCGGGGGAATGTGATAGAGGCTAGCGTCAGGGCGGGACGAGGATAGCACTGCAGCGTTGGACGAAGGAAGTCGATCGCCGAGGGGGGAAGAAGCGCGAGAGGAGCGAGAAGAGGGGCAGAGCAGACAATTGCGCATCACTCAATGTGTTACCACCATGCATGAAGCCAGCGAAGACGTCGAGCGACAAGAAGCGACTCTAGTCAAACTTCTAGAGTCTACTTGGTCTTCTCCGTACTGTTGTCCGGTTTCTCACGTGAGCGCAGATAAGCATCGCGATAGTACGGTATGCCCCAGAGCGTCATCAGCCAACTCTCCATCCACCTCGCTTCCTTCTCGCCTCTGCTCACCGTCATTTGCCGTTCTTTTGCTCGCAGCCGTTGATCGAGCCTCCTGCATCTGTCTACCGTGTACCCCGTATCGCCTGTTCGAAATCGACTCGCCTAATTCGCCCCGGTACAGTCCCCAGTCTCCGCCTTTCCCCCCTCTCCTATCACCGATCTTGGCCAGTCGAACTAACGGCGCCCCCGTTCCATAGGATGGTATGTCAGAAATGAACTATGCTCCATATTACGCTCGCGGCCGAGACCCTTTCTGCTAGCACATAGCGAATTTACCCAGACCTGCGTATGTTGACTTTTTGTCTTTTGGTCCGTCTCTAGTCGGGGAATTACGACTATCCTCCCGCTTCCCGTCGTACCGCCCGAGGAAGCAGACCCAGCGATCGTCCTCATCGACCGAACGCGAACCGCTTGCAGCATCTGCGCGATTTATTAAACACAGAGCGGAACAGGGACACTTCAGCACAAGCATTAGAGACTCTCAACCAAGAGCTAGAGGAGTCCCGCTCCGAACGGGCAAGAGGTCGATCTTCCTTTGAACAAACCAGAGCATACGTGGATCAGCAGATTCGGGATTTACAACGAGAGCGGGGTATCAGAGAAGCTCGTACTTATGGTGCGGGCTTGGATCCTGGAAATCGGTTACAGAGATTACAAGACCTCAATGCAATAAGGTACCGTGGCTTGAGAGGTAGCAATCAATTTGGCCGGGGTCGGAGGAATCGCGAGTCTATCCTTGATCAACCTGTTCCTCGTATAGATATCCCGTCTACAATGCCTCTGGAATCCGATCATGATCATGAAATGGACCAATCGAGAGTCAAACGCAGAAAGCTTGACTCGGATGATAACCGAGAGGGCCTACAATCTTTGAAATATGGTCAATATGGGCAAGTCGTGCCTGGGGCCTTGAAGATGGAGCTGGCCAGTTGTGATGGGGGCACATATCCGCCTGTTTGTGAAACCTCAGGGCCAGAGAACATTCTTTCGAATGACTCGTCCGTGTATTGTACGAAATCAGACCGCTGCAACCTGATCTTGAAGCATCGTGGGGAGACTCCTTTCTGTTTAAAGAAGCTTGTCATCAAAGCGCCCAAATCTGGCTACGACGCTCCGTACGTTCAGCCCCCGGGGTAATCGTGTCTTGCTAACATGCGCGCTGCTCTACTAGGATCCAGGCAGGCATGGTGTTTGTTTCTATGTCGGCTGATGAGCTTCTCGCCCGAACTGCTCAATATCAAGTCCAATATGCTGATTCCCGTAGCCACCGCAGCCGTCGACGCAGGGGAATGCAACCGTCGGAAGAGTATTTGAATTCATATCGTGCTCCATTACAGACTCTAGAGCGGGCAGCTCTGACCAGCTTTGACTCTCTTTCTGATTCGGAAACGGACGCCGGTGAGGCTGCCAATGTTTCTTCTAATCAAACTACAGACCAGTCACCTGAATTTCGCGTCATTACGGAGTACGATGAACGCTCTGATGGTACTGAGCTTGACGGTCTGGCAAACAACTTCTCTGAACCCCAATTTTCGGATACCAGAAGACTAGATGAATCGCGAACCATGTACTCGATGTATCCATTGGAAGAGGATTTCCTTTGTTCGGATAGTGAGGACAGCAGCAGTGATGAAGACGAAAGCTCGGAGACCCGCTCCTACAACTCGCGACGGCGGGATCTGCAAAGACATGTACGGGCTTTGCGCCGTCAATACGCCATGGAACATGATGAACCACCTAGACGTCGACATAATCCGAACACGACAGAGGCCATTTCAACCATTCCACCACACATTCTAGGATCCGCTCAAACAGTACAACCACATATTTTACGAGTTTCACCACCTATTCCACCCAGCGGACTCTCGGCGCCGCGCTCTGTATCAGCGTCACACCCTCCAGGCGCCGGGTTATTGAAACCTCTCGCTCAATTTTTCATCAAACGACCCAAGAGTAGTGTCAGCCTCAAGTTCGATCCTCCTCCGTATGTTTTAGAATCCTGTTGTTGCGTTTCGCCGTCTCATTTCAGTTTGATCTAACTTCTTTCCGCGATATAGATCTGGTCGATACATCCTGATCAAACTTTGGAGTCCATACCATGCAGGTAACATAGACATCCAGAGTGTCATTGCCCATGGTTTTGCTGGACCAAGGTTCTTCCCTGCCGCTGCGCTGAGATGATTCCGCAGTACCCGCTGAGATGATTCCGCAGTACCTATCAAGGTTGATGCCATTTCACGGCATCTGTTCTACAGCCGGCTAACGTACTCGGGCGTCAGCCATTGACATTACTCGAATATCTGCTCCAAACCCAAGCGGGTTATGAGCACACCGTGTTATTATCTTATTTACAGGTTATGGAGCCGACATATTGTACGGAGCTCCTCTATAAAGTTGTAAGAGTAACGCTGCCGCAATGCATGGATACCACGGAGTTTTTCTACTCGCTGTATAATGTCGGCTAATAAGTCAATGGCCTTTATCCAGCTTCATCAAAATACATTAAAAATCCCTTCCAGCCCATGATAGCTAGGTATTTGCTGCAAGAACAGAATGTCATGAACAAAAAAAAAACATGGTCATTGAACAAGCTGATAGTCAGACCCAGGCGCCGATGCAATCCAATGTGAATGAATATCTACACAAACGACATTCCTCGTAAGCAAACAAAATAAGCAAAAGCGGGATCAAACAAAAACCGTCCAGCGTACCGAGACGGATTCAACCACGATATTAGATGTGTGCGTCTGTCAGCCAAAATAAAGCATCAAACTGCCATGCTGTTAGTCGTTTTGTCCTGGTCGATGCTATCGTTTCTCGTCTCTCGTGCAATGATAATCCAACGCCGAAACATTCCATATGTACCAACCAAAAGCAAAACTCCTGAAAAGGTTTTCACCCCAACTCCAGTCCTCAAAAGGCAGATTTTTGTTATTTCCAGAATGCGGGGGCCTGACTCCCATGGAGGCAGAGCTAGATGACGATGACATCGCCTTCAGCATCTGCGGGGTCGGAGGCCATCATATCGCCGTATTTTCCCACGGTCATCAACATTGAGTCATCGTCAAGATCAATAGCGCTGTCATCGTGATTCGGCGCATGGAATGTTGTTAGGTTTTCGGAAATATCAGAAGGCTTCTCATCTTCGATGTGGTTTGGATTCGTTTCGGCTCCCATCCGCTTCTGGTCTAATGAGGCGCCATTGTGCGCATCTGACGTTGTAGGTGACTCGTTATCGACGGCTTTGGGGGAATCCTTCAGGACAAGAGCTGCCGGACCCGACTGGTCAGAATCTAGGCCTGCATTTTGCAAAGTGCTTGGTGTATAATGCATGAATCCACCCTTCTCCGCCTGCCATAACATCATCTCATGAAAGAATACCTTGGTCATCCACCAGGCACTAAAACTTTGGGCTCCTCCCAGGGTCAAACGGTGTAGTATGCAATCCCACAACGCATCCACTCGTTCAATGATGCACTGTGTGCGATGCTGAGGAAAGATATGCGCGAGGTTCAAGATGAAGGAGATCCACTTGTCTGGGAAGTTGTATTCGTCGCCCACAGACTCTTCGACGGGGAATTTATGTGGTTCAGGGCTACCTTCCATATCAGGCTGGGAGAAGAATGGATTCGAAGCAGCAGGGTTTAGATCTGCGACAGGCGTAAGAAGGGCGCGGAGATCATGCTTCAGTATTCGTTCCGTAGCCTGCTCTGCACAGCTAGGAATATTCGCCCTGGTGGTCATTTCCTTGGGGTCAACCAGTGTTGTAAAGTCGAGCCACATTTGATTCCTATTGTCGGGGTGGCACAGCCACGCGGCAGCGGCGTTAGCAGACTGGTTCACATCAAGCATATGTTTCAGAAGGTTGCAAAATATGTGCGCTGGTATTAATCTCGCAATGGAGACGTGTACAGGCTGGGTCTTGAATGTTTCGGCAATGTGCGTTGTAAGTCGTTGGGATATTGAGCTAAACGCATCCAAAACCAGTTTCGGGACAACTTGTGTAGTAAGAGGTGCCACAAATGCAATCATCTTCTGGTACATCAGCCAGTCGCACTCCTTAATCCAAGGTGCAAGGTTGGGGTGTGTCAACAATTTCTGAACCGGGACGGTCAGGGTGCCATGGAACGCAGAGAAGAATCTTAGCAGATTGCGCTCCTTGCAATACCGGAAACTATCAATGACTGAGATACAGTGTGAACGGTAGAGAGCAGCAAGAGCCGCCGCCACTTTGGAGTCCGTTCCTTCGGGGAGGTAACCACTGATATCAGGTAGTTGCAGGGAATCAGTATCGACCGAGGAACTATCCGTGGTTGGCAATTGAAGCATTTGGTGTATCAATTTTCCGGAATGGCTGGCGACGTTCTCAAGCGTGATCACTTCGGCCTGCGAAGAAGCCAGACAACCGCAGCCTGATATTGCCCTATCAACCGAAATCTTCGGAGTGAATGATGTGGTAGGCGATGGAAATAGTGCTGTGTCTGCTGTGGGCTGCGGTAATACACTGGCTCTATAAGGTATATGAGTCCCCGACGCGACTGGACATGGCAAAGGTTCACTTACGCTCTATGCATCTCATTCCCGTTCAGACCCTCTACAGTACCTGTCGCCGTGGCTTCATGAGAGGGTAACTGCGTGGTTGGTGCGGACTGCTTCTGCTGCTTCTCTTCGATCACGGTCAAATCGACGTAGTGATACTTTGATTCTCCCCTTACACCTAGTCGTCGCGTCTGTACATTCGGGAATATGATTCGAACGAGTTTTCCGAAAGATGCTGGATTCAAGACCGAGACTCGTTCAGTTCCACATTTCTCGGCGTAACAGCAGTAAACACGATCTCTACGGACAGAGCCTGTGCTTTTTCTGCAGTTCTCCTTCAACCTATGGCGCGTAAGAAGTGGCGGGACAGAACACGGGGCATCTGAAACTTACCAGATCATCGCGAAAACTTGCTTGACCTTTTCTGCTTTGCCACCAGCCCCTTCATGTTTGAGGACTTCCGCCGCCATTTGCTTCAAAGTATAACCTTCATACTGTCGTAGAAGCTTGCGCAACTCATTATCGTTGGCGAGGGACGAACTAGAGCCCTTCTTTTTCTTGAGACCCGCTTCAGAAGTGTCGTGATCATCAAGGACATGTTCCGGTAAGTGATTCTCAATTCCACTGTCGTACATGTTCTGATATTGGGGGATTGGCGCATTTGACAACCCGTGCGGTAATCCGGATGATAATGAATGGTGCGAGAGATGATGGCCATGGACAGCATGGTTCGGAAACTCGTCGGCTCTCGGCATGGCAGAGTGATGGGTGTCTTGCATAGGGTCTAATGAGGTTCCATTTACCTGGTGCGACAATTGCTGACCAAACCGAATTATAATATCCTCCGGATTGCTGCCAAAAAGATTGGACCCTGCAGACGATTGCGTCGGCATAAACTGGGAGAAGCCATCGGTAAGTTGCTGATCTTGGGTCTGCTGGGTTGTAGTTGAATGGATACTGGCAGTCGAGCCTCTCGATCTCGGGCGACGGCTGTTCCTGGATATTACTGTTTCGGAGCGCGATCTCATGAGATCTGCAGTGCCGGGACGACTATGAGAAATGGCAATTTGGGTAGATTGAGAGGCTGCACTAGAAGACAGAGAAGCTGCGCGACCTGGTGTCACCGCGGGTCAGCGACGCTTAAGTAGAGATCAATTCTATCCGGGATAACATCGGATGACTAGAAGCGAAGCAGGTACTCTGCAGGGAAATGCAACGCCTTACCAAGCTCGGGAGGCATCTTCCTTTTCCAGAAGCTATCGCACACAGGACGTCGGATAGTGGTGTTGCTTGGGGATCACTCGTTGCTAGGTGCAAAACAGTGGGTAACCACGGGCAATAATAATAGGTTTAATAGCGCCCGTCTGTTTTGATCCTTCTTTCAGAGCCGACTCCAGTGCCACCGCCAGGATATTACCTCAGACAGAATAAAAACACAGGGATTAAAGCACTCCGATATATGCTAGTCGACGACACACTCTGTCAGGGCGCCAGGCTCATGGCGTTTTGGGGCTGGATTGGTGATGCTCGAGGCAGGCGGGAATGGGAATAAACAAGAGTCGCTCGTTTCTGAAGCAACGAGGACAGTGCCTGGTCACGTGAGTACTATGGAAGGTAAAGAGCCTCACTCATTCTCAGCCCTTGAACCCAACGTCATTGTTTAGGCATCATTGCTGCACCCTTTGGCTGCATATGGTGTATAAGCACATTATTTAATAGTCACTTTGTTGATACAACCATGGCTTATGGCAACTATTAATGCAGAAATAGTTGTTATTAGTAAACATGTAGACGATATATTGAGTGTGAATCAAACCGTAATGGGTTGACAATTAATGAGATCTCCAGTTGATGAAGTGTTAATAGTGGTATACCGAAAGCAAGCGCCTCCCCGTAGCTGTCATAACTGGTATCAGATTTCGAGTCTGTAAAATGCAAAACAAGATATTCAAAATTTACACAGGGAAACCAATTACTTCCTACCGCCTCTCTAAACATATGAAATGACAAGGACAGGAAAAGTACAGAGGAGCTCCAAGAAAACTTCAAAGGGAGTGCGGGAATCTAGCAGAAAGCAGGAGATATCAATCATCGCCTCGATGTTCCAACGGCGACTTTGATCGTCAACCGAGCATCAAGACGGCGACCCGCACAACCTCCTGCCGTAATATAAAATGAAGTTGCTCGTAATCAAGTTTAAACCAAGTCTCGCTTGACGAATTCGGCGAGCAGCGACTTGCCAAGAGCAGCCGGGCTACGCTCAACGACAACACCAGCGCTCTCAAGAGCAGAGATCTTGGAGTCGGCACCACCCTTGCCACCGCTGACGATAGCACCGGCGTGGCCCATACGGCGGCCGGGAGGAGCACTGATACCGGCAATGAAACCAACGGCTGGCTTGTTGTGCTTGTTGTTGGCCTTGAAGAACTCGGCAGCGTCCTCCTCAGCGCTACCACCGATCTCACCGATCATGATGATACCATCGGTCTCCTCATCCTCGAGGAAGATGCGCAGGCAGTCAATGAAGTTGGTACCAGAGAAGGGGTCACCACCAATACCAACAACGAGAGATTGACCGAGGCCAGCCTGAGTGGTCTGGTTCACGGCCTCGTATGTAAGAGTACCAGAACGAGAAACAATACCGACGCGGCCACGCTTGTGGATGAAGCCAGGCATGATGCCGATCTTGCATTGACCCTGTATCACGTTATCAGTAAGATGCTCTTATGTACTAGGCAAGCACTGAGACTTACGGGAGCAATGATACCAGGGCAGTTAGGCCCAACCAGACGGGTCTTGTTCTGAGTCTTCAGGATATCGGTAATACGAACCATGTCTAGCATGGTTTCGTTAGTTTAAGAGTGAACGATACATGCGAGCTATGGCTGTTGTCATACCGTGCTGGGGGATACCCTCGGTGATACTATGAAATACCAGCACCGTTAATGACATAGATACGCTTTTCCCAAAGATATGGCGAGACTTACCAGACGACCAGAGGCACTTCGGCCTCGATGGCCTCCTCGATACCCTTGGCAGCGAGAGGAGGACTAAATTCCAAGCATCAGCGCTGACTTCTCATGCAGTCTGGAGTTCACTCAAGGCATACGGAACGAAGATGGCGGAAGCAGTGGCACCGGTCTCCTTAACAGCGTCGCTAACATTGGCGAAAACTGGGAGGTCTAGATGTGTAGAACCGGCCTTCTTGGGGTTGGTACCGCCGACAACCTTGGTACCTAGAAGGCGTGAGTGTCCGTTTCAAGAACGACGCAGCGCGCATAACTGCTCTAAAAGGTATGGTAGTATATACCGTAGGCGATGGCCTGTTCAGCGTGGAAACTATCGGCGCATATCAGCATCATGTATAGCTGTTAATCCCGCAGATTCCGGGAAAAGCACGCACGTTCCCTGCTTTCCGGTGAAACCCTGGAAGAGGACCTTGGTATCGGCATTGATGCGAAGGTTGTTGACGGTCTCGGCGTAAGGACCGGGAGTGTATGCGCGGCGCTGGGTGGCAGCAGCGTTGCGAAGGGCAGAGGCCGCGTTCCGGCGAAAGGCTTGCATGGCGACTGACGGACGGGAATGAAGGGAAAAAGACGGGAAGCAAGAAGAGAGGGGAGATTGCACCGTTAGACGGGCAAGTTGACAGTCAAAGGTATTAAAGAGGAGGGGGTAGTGGAAAGAAAGGATAGCAGTAGAGAGCGAGCAGCAATCGATGTTTGAGACACGGGTTTGGCTATTTGTTCGGGAGAAAGCTTTAAGCGGTCCGATTCATCGCGGGCGGTCGACCTTGATTTTTCTTCCGCTATCAGTGGCCGATGCGGGCTACCACTTCAAACCACCATCACTACTGCTGGTATTCAACATTTTGATACAGTTCAATCGCTGCCCCAGCTATCCTTCTGTTTCTCGACCAGCATCCCCTCGTATGCTGCGCGAGGAAGCCTCTCATCATGGCTACTATGACAATGACCGCCCCGCCGCCACCCAAATCTAAGAAGAATTCTAAGCTGCCACCGGAAAATGAACGGTATATGAGGGCATGCTCTGATATAGCGAACGCTCTGATCCAGGAGTATGAATCGCAAAAGGACCCGACGCAGCCCAAGAGGGACATCAACCTCAACAAGTTACGGGGTCAAATGGCAAAAAAGCATAGCTTGGCCAGCCAGCCGCCTCTGACGGCCATCATCTCCGCCGTCCCTGAGCACTATAAGAAATACATTCTGCCAAAGTTGATTGCGAAGCCGATCAGTATGTATTCGTTGTTCCATAGCCAAGGCGCTTTGCTTATACATGCTTTTAGGAACGTCATCTGGTATCGCCGTTGTTGCTGTGATGAGCAAACCCCACCGTTGCCCTCATATCGCCTACACCGGAAATATTTGTGTCTACTGCCCCGGCGGTCCCGATTCCGACTTCGAATATTCGACGCAATCCTATACCGGTTATGAGCCTACATCAATGCGAGCAATCCGCGCGCGATACGATCCGTTCGAGCAGGCGAGAGGAAGAGTGGATCAGATCAAGTCTCTTGGCCACAGTGTCGACAAGGTCGAATACATTATCATGGGAGGGACGTTCATGTCTTTACCCGCAGAATATCGAGATACCTTTGTCGCTCAACTTCACAATGCGCTCAGTGGTTATCAGACGGACAATGTTGACGAGGCAGTCCAGGCGGGAGAAATGAGTAACATAAAGTGCGTTGGAATCACCATTGAAACTCGTCCGGACTATTGCCTGGACACGCATTTGAGTAGCATGCTTCGCTACGGATGCACGAGACTCGAGATTGGAGTTCAAAGTCTGTACGAGGACGTTGCGAGAGATACGAACCGCGGCCACACGGTCGCAGCAGTTGCGGAAACTTTCAAGCTTGCGAAAGATGCCGGATTTAAGGTGGTCAGTCATATGATGCCTGATTTGCCTAATGTCGGCATGGAGCGCGATCTTTTCCAGTTTGAAGAATATTTCGAGAACCCGGCTTTCCGGACTGATGGCTTGAAGATTTACCCCACACTTGTCATCCGCGGTACCGGTTTGTACGAGCTCTGGAGAACAGGTCGTTACAAGAACTATACCCCTAATGCGCTAGTCGACCTTGTTGCCCGTATCCTTGCACTCGTCCCACCTTGGACCCGTATCTACCGCGTTCAGCGAGATATCCCCATGCCGCTGGTTACGTCGGGTGTCGAGAATGGAAATTTGCGGGAGCTGGCTCTAGCGCGCATGAAAGATTTCGGCACAACATGTCGAGACGTTCGTACTCGTGAGGTCGGTATCAATGAGGTCAAGAACAAGATTCGCCCGTCTCAAATTGAGCTTATTCGTCGTGACTATACGGCCAACGGGGGCTGGGAGACGTTCCTCGCCTACGAAGATCCGAAGCAGGACATCCTGATTGGTCTTTTGCGTCTGCGCAAATGCAGTCCTACGCACACATTCCGTCCCGAATTTACGGGGCAGCAAACCAGTATCATCCGTGAACTTCACGTGTACGGCTCTGCAGTTCCGCTCCATGGACGTGACCCGCGCAAATTTCAACATCGGGGTTTCGGAACCTTGTTGATGGAGGAGGCCGAGCGAATCGCCCGAGAGGAGCACGGCAGTACAAAGATCAGCGTTATTTCGGGCGTTGGAGTTCGCAGTTACTACGCTCGTCTTGGATATACATTGGATGGTCCCTACATGTCTAAAATGTTGGAGCCGTTTGAAGGGGAGGAACTCTGAACGTATGAGGAAGGCCGAAGCTATTTCTATTTATGATTGATGATACCTCAGGCAGGAAGGCAGATTCAAAAGTTCTGTTTCAAGACTGGTTGGCGTTCTATGGAGTGGTCTCTGGTTATGATTTCGGTGATGTTGAGTATCCACAGCGATGCGCTCAGAGCAGGCTAGAGTTCGCCTGTTTGTACATAAATTTCGAAGGGTTCATGACTCGATATACTTCCAAGGTCCTTGGGACTCTTTGATAGAAACATCATTTGGGCAAGGAGCATAATTGAACAATGCTACCTGATGTCACGAACACGACTACAATCCATGATTAGGACTCCTGAGTATCACTACTGAGTAGATTGCTTTTGCATACTCTTAAGCCGGGCATATAGAGTGCCCCCCGGGCCAGGCCTGAGCCAAGAGTGCGGACGCTAAATGCGGCTAGACTCCTCACATGGAGCTTCACAAGTTACAACAGCCAGACTGTTGATCAAGTTAGACATCACCATTCTAGATTGTTATCTCTCCTTTCTTATTCTCCTTCGACACTGGACTTGCGCACCGTCAAAGTATTCTGTCCCGACTACTGCTGCATCAAGCGTGTCTTCGCCAGACCAACCTCCTTTCACCTATCCTACTTCAGCGAAGCAACACCCAGCACAATGAAGCCCGTTGTATCTGTGATGAACGCATGGGCCTGGTATGATCCTTCATCGAAGCGATATCGTTGATTATAGCGTGTTATGAGTACTGAGTTCCACAGCGTGGTCATCTCCCTCTTCGGTATCGTCATCCTCTCCGTCCTTGGATCGCTATTCAAGGTGCGTTGATTGCAGCCTTTCTCCTTCGTCCCTCGTCTCGATTTGCATCAACTATATCTCCCCAATCATCGTGCAAGCTGTGAATATGACTCCCAACCACTGACAAATCGCACAAACAGAGTGAACACCACGGTTTTACCGGCTCAGATGGTGAACCGGAAGACGGCGGAGCGGTCGCCGCCTCGATCTTTACTGCTGTTATAGTTTACGCCGTACGTTGCATCTCTGTTCTCTCTGTGACAAATTCGAACCATATCTACAGGCACATAATAGGTCGGAGGGTTGAATCAAGCTGACCGCGGATATTGCAGGGATTCTTCGTTTTCTGTGCCTTCCAGGCTTATCTGCACATGCGGGCCCGTCGGGGCGGAGCTATATCGCTGAGCTAGGCGCTTTTCTTTTGTTTTCGGTGTTCCTTAGGCATTTGATTAATCTGGATAGCGAGCATGGGATTTCGGCATATGCTTGACGGGGGCGCGCGTGCGAGCGCTGTTGGAGCCTGATATCGCTTCTTTGATGGACGTGGCTGATTCCCTCACTAGATGGGCCTCAAAGTCAACTAACGCATAGACTCCGACGTGGCTCAATTCCCTAATCGGCCATCAAATGTCTGCCGATCCGGTCCGGCGTATGGAGAAGCGTTTCTTTCTAAACGACAGCTGGTATGCTCTTGTATCGGGCCGGCTTGCTTCGTGCGCCGTATGTATATATTGTTTTGGCTTCGATAGAATTATTCAAACCGTTATGAAACATCAAGAATTCAATCCAGTCTGTTCTATACAGACCGGCACCATTATATATAACCTGAAGCATGACTACTCCACTCTTGCCTGCTTAACTCAAAGCTCTTTATTCCACTTTACGCACTCTTCAAACGTCACACCGTTGCCTCCGAAGATATCCAACGCACTCCCTATCGTCAAATCGACCTTCCCCCGACTACTAGCATGCACCTTCTTCAAGTCTTCCAGACTCCGTGCTCCACCCGCATACGTAACCGGTATCGAACACCACTCCGCGAGCTTCGAGACCAGCTCCTCGTCAATTCCCTGCTGCAGACCCTCCACGTCTGCGGCATGAATAAGGAATTCGGAGCAGTACGGTTCGAGGAGAGATATTGATTCTATGTGGTGCTGTTAGTGCGCGACCTCTTTAACCTAATGGGGAAGATGCATGGCCTTTCGCCCTCCGCAATGGGAACTGAAACTGATTCCACTTACCTTGATTCACCTCCATCTCGGTGATAGTCTGCCAGCGGTTCATAGCCACGAACCACGTATCGCCCTTTCGGCGACAGCTCAAGTCAAGGACTAGTTTCGACTTGTCACCGCCCAGTGCAGCAAGAACGGCCTGTAGCCGTTCGAGAGAGAATTGGCCCTCTGGGAAGAGAAATGATGTGATGATAACCTGTATACTGGTAAATATATATCCATGAGACCAATAGGTTCCTTGCGTCTAATGCTGGCACCATAGAACTTGGAATGCTCCAAATCCATGCGATTAGGCAAACTCACCTTCTCAGCGCCCTGCTCAATCCAATACTGTGCATTCTTATCCGTGATGCCCCCAGCAACTTGCAAGCCCCCGGGCCAGGTCCTAAGCGCCTCCTTCGCTGCGTCGTCATTGCCAGGCCCTAGCTTGACGACATGCCCACCCCGGAGATTATGTTGCTTGTATAAGCCCGCATAGTGGCCTGCTGGGAGCTTGGAAACGTAATTTGTCTTGAGATCTGACTCGATGTTGCTTAGAGTGCCGCCGACGATCTGCTTGACTTGCCCTGAGTGGAGGTCGATGCAGGGACGAAATTGGGTCATTTTGCGCTTTTAGGTTCCCCTTCCTTCTAGTAATCTGTCTCTGTTCAATTGTTCAATTGCAATTTTGTCTTTGGTGAGGGGTTACTTCTAAGGCTTAACTAAAACCCCCCTCCAAGCGGGCGATAAGCGGGTTCTTACTATCGCACGTGACTATATCGGGAAAAAAAGTTGCCTATGACCGTTTTTCCTTGATCAACTCTCCCTACAACGGAACTACGACTCCATATTTCAGAGATGATTGGCAAACGGAAAAGGGATATCTCCGCGGTGTCAAGGCCAAAGAAGGGTGGTAACCGTGAGGAATCTCCGGTCGCGCCCGAACCAAGCGCTCAAGACAAACTCCGCAAATTCTTCGAAGCCCAATTTCAGCCTCTAGATGTTAAAGCGCGCACTGCCGAGGACGAATCTGAAGTGGAATTCGACGACGACGACGAGTATGATGGAGATAGCCAAGAAGAAGAGTCTGGGTCCGAGTCCGAATGGAGCGGTCTTGAAGAAGAGAAGGAGAACGCTCCGGTTGAAGTAGTCGAGTATCAGGCTCCTTCTCGCCCTACTGGAGACATCATAGACAAGAGAGCTCGAAAGGCGTTTATGGTAGGCATGAAGTGACTCGTGCGCGCAATTGGTTCATGCTAATACTGGCTTAACAGACATCGAAACCACCTTCATTCGATATAGACTTAACTACTACGGAGCTCTCAAAGAAAGCCGTGGACGACGAAGAAGACAAAGATGTTGAGTCGCTCAATTTGAAGAATGATCTTGCGCTCCAGCGACTGCTGAAAGAGTCCCATCTCTTGGAGTCAGCTTCGGATCTTGCGCCGACAGGCAAGAACCGGCACAAGGCACTCGATCTGAGAATGCAAGAGCTTGGGGCTAAGAGCTCACTTTACCACCAGAAGAACATGCCATCATCAATGCGAAAGGGAATCAAAGCTAAGGCTGTTTCAAAGGAAGACAAGCGGCGCCGGGAGGCTCGAGAGAACGGGATCATCCTCGAGAAGCCCGCGCCCAAGAAGCAGATTAGTGGTGGGCGGCGGGAACGAGGGGTTGGGGGCCCTTCGATCGGAAAATTTGCAGGTGGAACCCTGAATCTGAGCAAACGGGACGTTGCGCACGTCCAAGCATCACGACGAGGAGGCGGAAAGTCCAGAGGCCGAGGGAAGACCAGAGGCCGACGATAGAACACCTGGCGATTGGTCTACGCGACGGAGTGTTCTGAAGCCCGTATGCGCGGTTAACCTTACTCGCCACCGCAAGCTGGTCTCGAACGGTCGAACTGATCAAGCTGGTGCTCAGTGCAGCCTCACCTAGGCTATCTCTTCTTTTCCCGCATGAGGCAACCCGGTGCCTCTTCTCCACTGGCATTTCCACGTCTCAGTCTGTAACAAGACGTGTGCTGACTTGAGCAACGATCCACGGAAGGGTCTTTGTCAAAGCTGTTCTGGGGGACATCTGATTCTGAGCTCGATTTCGATCGCGGATCAAATCACCTATTCTGATGCCAAGCCGAACCTCTGGTACCTGGAAAACGGAACCTGAAACTTAGCCTCTTCCACATGGGTCTAACCTTAAGGCCCGCCCCCAGCCTCGTTCTGGTTTAGCGCCAACACAAGCGTACCGTTCCAGAAAGAGCCAAATCTCCGACGGCGCTAATGTTTGAGATTTTTGGCCTGGCCTGACGTGCTTCCCTGCTTCGGAATCCCTCGTCGTTTGAAGTGGACATGGCCGTAGACTTAGTTCCTTGAACTGCCTTCATAGAATTTAGTGAACGATCTAATGCCAGGGCGAGTCATGGGCTATGAACAGGGGATTCAGTTCTTTTGTCTTCTACTCGCTTTCACGTCCCATTGATGCTGCCATCTGCTATGGTCGTTTAATCCGATGGCGGTAGCATGTATCATGACAAGGTAAATCGTTTTCAAACCTAAGTGCTTCATCGCGATCCTTTGGATAGACTGCGTATTCAGCCTGTCAAGCATCTCGAACATCGATACCATCCGCTCAAGCTGCCACAAAGCCATCAGGTCTATCGAGTCAGGAACGTGGAGCAGACTTCCTTTCTAGAATCCAAGCACTTTTAGCTGTCCATCATTTGGAATTCAATAGCCCATCCATGACATCGGAAGCGGGGAAAGACGTGGCTAGGATTTTGGAGTCGTTACGCGCAATGACACCTTGTTATCTCAACGGTGGGATTATACTTCGTCATAGGTAGATACGGTTCGGCCATCCAGAGCGGTTTTCCGGAGTCAAAGCTCCAGCTGAGCCCTGCATGTATCAAATGAGGATGAATGAGGATTTATCTGCCGTTTCAGGTTCTGCTAGTCACCCCCCCTAAGTGTATAGATGATGCCACCGGTACTCATCCGCACCTCTGGGTACGGAGCAGTGACAGTCAAGTTCCATGCAGCAGAGCGCTGTTCTTCAAGACCCAAAGGCAAGCGGGGTAGGCAATCGTGGATCAGCACGACGAATTCCTGCATTAGCAAGGTGCAAGGGCCTGTCAGAACTCAGAAGGATTGACAGGCGGCGCCGTCGCCGTCGGTTGCATACGGCCATGGTGCAGCCTCTTTGACTTCGAAACCTGGATACCCTGGACTGGCGGTTGCATACGAAGCAACTGTATAGACATCACAGATGGTCTACGCTGTAGCCACAATTAGTGCTGTATTGCTTGGCTTTTTTTGCGCGTTGCTTTCGTGGGAAGAGCCCGCCCCGGAGTTCTTGGAGCCGGTTTTTTGGTACTCCACACTAGCATGACTGTAGTAGGAAGTACATACTGGAGAACGTACTCTAATAATAATAGCCAGCGATCAAGGTTAGTGAACAGAATTGCGCTCTCCGGGCACCTTGCCGAGGGTGTTTCGTTAACAGCTCGGATATGTTCGGCCAAAAGACGCCACAGTCGATATATCCGGGTGTTCCGAGAAGCTCATCTGCCAGTGCCAGGTGACTTCTTGGAATGGTGGATAGTTGGGATATGGATTCCACTGAGAGACGGACTAGACTAGATAGTCGAGTCGCGCCAGAAAGTATAGCAATTATAGCGATTAAGCGAAGACGCCAGGTTCTGGACAGATCTAAAAAGACAAACTTGCGGGGAAACTTCTCTTGAAAATCCATGGGAACTGAATCCCGGGAGACGCGTAGAGCATTATACGGACTCAAGAAACGCCATGTTATAGTCTTCTTCTCGGTTGCTGGATTGACAGTCTGATGTCCCTTCAGATGTTCCCCGCACACATGAAGTGCAGTAGTTGCCGTGGTTGTATGTATGTCCAGTATCCACTCGTTACAGAGTGTGCATAGCTGTTGCTGTACCCTATAGGTCACAGCGCAAGATTTATTCGGAAAAGTCGAGGACCGTGGAAGCGGAAAAGAGGAGGCTGGGACTGGTGGGAATCCTTGAGCCTTGAGGTGCAAATATGTCATCTTCTATTGTTAGTAAGAACGGACCATGGTCGTATAAGGTGGATATGATGTCGTCCCTAGAACTTCGTCGGGATGTTCTAGATGGTTTCAGGCAGGGCGATCAAACCAGGTCTCGTGCACGGCCAATTGTTTCGAGCTGCAAGATTTCAAATATTCCCCACCGGGCTTGCATAAGGCGTTGAGATGAAAACATATTCCGCCTACCTAGCTATAGCGAGTCAGATACCGGACTACGCGACTCGCGGGGCTTGCGTGTTAGGTTTGTCCCTGAAAACCTGCCCCTGAAAGTAAACAAAGCAAAATAGTTAGTAGATGCTGTGCAGCCTTTTCAGTGAGCACCCTTTGTGTGTACGAGGACAGGCTACAGCTGAAGGCATTCAAGACAAGCAATAGCGGGTATCTTGGGCTCCAATAATTCGCTGGGCAAATCGTCGGAGAATTGATGCTATGGAGAAAGTTCCAGGATTTGTTCTCCGGCTCTTACGAAATGCTCGGATTTCCTCTTCCCTCGCGAGTCTCGACCATCATTATTCCCACTCTTCAATTCCAATTCCTAGAGGCTAGAGTACTCAGTGGGCCGTACTGAATACGGAGACTAAGATGACCTTTCTAGGGCTAATCTGGGAAGTACTAACGTAGTGTAGGGCTATCGGCTCCGAAGACAGCCCGAATTGTTATGACGATGCTCTGTCGATCCAGAGGACTCGAATCAGGTTGAAGATTCCTCGAGCCACTGCTCAAGATGGCCTGACTCTTTTAACTTTGCTCGAGCAGCTCGACAGTCCTGCGGCTCCTGCCATCTGCAAATGGGTGAAAAGGGGCTATATGGCCCACCGTGAGCATGCGCCGCCTGTGAAGACCATGCCAGAGATCCTTGATTAGCCGCCGCAAAGGGTCACTCTGCATGCAGAATGGGCGATGGATCAATTCTTGCTCTTCGTACGGAGTGCCGTCTCCAAGGAATTAACATATTCCACGGCTATCATCATACTACTCCGTTCCGGTTATCAGAAGAAGGACGGCCGCCGTTGAGAAAACGGCTTCACTTGTACATACAATCACAACCACCAGAGTTTAACGTCTTGAGGACCTGATACCGGGTATGAAGATCATGCTCCGTAGCTGGAGATGACCTGTCCCCCGGGAATTCAGATCGGTCACATCTGGACAAGATCTGGAGGAGATCTTGAAGGGTCCGAGTAGTCCTGTAATAATGAGATTCAACTGTCGAGCTATACCGGATCTGAGGTGTGTAACGGGTTAACAACCGCTAACATGATGATTGCAAGCAGTGATCGAAGTGGCGGTAGTGATATTGTACGATGCGTCTATTTTTAGTCTTCTCAAGCATGAAGATAGCTCGAGTCAGTCATCGGCCCCATGGTGAGGACGAGCATCCTTTTGAATATGACCGCCCGTAAAAGCTCCCAAGTTCTTACTCTGGCACCGAGCAAGCAGCCGTTCGTGCAACGGCCCTCCAGAGCAGGCCTGCTTCAGCCTTGGTCCAGATTTCGGCTTCAATGCTTGCTGGCTTCGACGACGGTACTTCGAGATGCTGTTCACAGGATACACGACAGTATCCATGCCAAAACGAGTAAGAGAAGGGAAGACGTGGATATCACGGATCGGAGGATATGGCAAGGATCGAATGGCCGAGAGCGCAGATGACCCATCGGATTCGTCGGTGGATATGGAGTCATGGACAGGGCCTTGAAGGACAGGGGCCACCGCGAAGAAGCATGAGCACTCGTTGATTGGGCACAGGTAAGCGCTCAACACTGAAACAAGGGGTAAATACTTCACGATTCTTTCCGGCGCCAGTTTGATGATGTTTGCGCTGCCTTGGCATGTTTGGCTCCACCAGAGCTCGACTCCTGACTCGCACTCGATTTCTTGGCACTCAATCTAGCCGCTGAATACCAACTCCCCCATTTGCCTGTGCTCTGACTGGAGTCTGGAGTATCATAGGTGTCTGTATTGACAAATAATCAGAAGAATGTCCTGGGCTTCGACTCTTGTTGCAAATACAACCGCCCTGAGCCTCGAGACTCAGCATATTTACCACTACTTGTTGGTTTCGAGTACTGAAGTCTGAGTGCTCTGCTAGGCATGATGGGCCGCTTGAGGAACGTGCTTGAAGCAGTAAGTGCGCTGTCGATCCGGGCGTAGCTCTACGGCACAACGACCTTTAACGGTGACTAAACGGTCAAAAAGTGATTGTCATTGTGTCGAATTCTCAGGCCTTCCAGAAGGGCATCTAATCTCCGCAAGGTCTGTGATTGTGCTCTGATTCCTCATTTTCCAATTGCCTATACGCTCTCGAAATTGGTGCTTTGACTGCTTTCACCTTGAAAATAGCTACAGTGTTCTTTAAGCTATGTATAGTGCCCCTTTCACGACTCGACGACTCGAAGACTCGAGGAGCCACTGTCTCCGTATAGCTTCCTCATGCTCCGGAGCATGCTGGAGGCATTCTAACCCAACAAGGAGGAGAATCCGACAGTAACTCGGTGTGGTAGCCGGCTCAGTTAACAGATCTGCTCAATATTCTTCAAATCAGAATGACTTCAGTTGTTGATGGACCCGAAAGGGGGCCCACTAACTCTGTGATCCATCCGTAGTACGTGACAGCGCCTTACCAAAGTATCTTACAATGGCCTTCTATTCCCGGTTATTTGGAAGAGGTCCTGGTATGGGCCTGTATCGGTCTCTAGCTGCTCCGCTTTTCCTTGCTCCAGACTGCCCAGTCCTCGGACGGCCTCTTTTTGCTGTGCGCCTTCAATAGCCCAGCCTCTGCAGCGGCCATCACCTGAGCCAGCCAGAGAGAAAGCGAGCCTGAAGAAGATACGATCCATCGTCCCCGTGGCTTCTGCTCCCTGAACTCTTCTTTGGTTCGGACCCCTCAGCATTAATCACGACTGGCTGGTTCAGATTATCATAATCATTCATTATTATTTATTTTATTTTTATTTATCCTTTCTGCATTATTATTAGCATCTGGCTCTAGTCCCAAATAATAATAACAAGGCTTATTATTATTCCTCTCGTCCCCCCCCGGCTTCCAAACCGACTCTCTCAACACTCTGAAAAAGCAAGTCTTCCTTCAGTCCATCTCTTCTCTCTCTCCTCCCCTCCTCTGCCCCCATCCCATCGCGACTTGCCGCCATCCGTTCTCCTTCTCATCCCTTCGTTTCAATTCAATTTCGCCGTGCGAGCTCTTCAAAGAGAATTGGAAACGGGCTGGCCCAGTTCATTCTCTACCCCTTCTTTTATCTATCCTTTTGTCGTGTCGCAGCTCTTTGTGATCGAAGCTATTACCGGCGTCAGTCTCTAACAATACATCTTCTGCAGGAGGCTGGTTCCTCGGATTGTGTTTGAATATAGCCTCTGCATTTCCTCCAGCGATCGCTGTTTCTTATACAACATCTCATCATCGCCGTATAAAACGTTTTTCGTTTTGCCTAATATACAACTGTCCTTCGAGAACCTATTACTATTGACGACTTGAGACGACGGAGTACCTAACCTGACGTATGTTTTGTCCTGGTGTTACTCGGTCCACCCGTCGCGAGCTGCTAGTTGGCTGCGCTGGCACGGTTGATGGCCTTATGGTCGTTACTTGCTCTAACGCTTCTCTTGTTTTAGGTCGCGACTATGTACCCTCAACACGGTGCCCCGATGGCGCCCCCTCAGAAGCCAGAGACCTTCATGCTTTCAAACGAAGCGCAACAGAGCCTGCCTCACGATGCGCAAGTTGCACTTCAACAAGTCGATAATTGTAAGAGGGACTTCTCTTAACTTAACGCTCTCGCCGTCATCCGACTAACTGTGATCAAGTGAAATACTTCCTTCTTTCGGCGCCAGTAGACTGGCAGCCAGACCAGCTCATCCGGAGATTCCTTCTCCCGACTGGCGATTACATCTCTTGTGTACTTTGGTTAGTGTACCTGTCAAACGTACTTTCTTCGTGTCCTGTTAACCTTCATCTCTAGGAGCAACCTTTTCCACATCTCAGGAACAGACATCGTTCGCTGCCTTGCTTTCAGATTCCAAGCCTTTGGACGCCCTGTCAAAAATTCAAAGAAGTTCGAGGAGGGTATCTTTTCCGACCTGCGAAACCTGAAGGCTGGGACAGATGCTACACTCGAAGAACCGAAAAGCCCATTTCTCGATTTCCTCTACAAGAACAACTGCATCCGTACTCAGAAAAAGCAGAAGGTCTTCTACTGGTACAGTGTGCCCCACGACCGGCTATTTCTCGATGCGTTGGAGCGTGATTTAAAGAGGGAGAAGATGGGCCAGGAAGCCACCACCGTCGCAGTTAGCGAGCCTGCTCTGTCTTTTGAGTTTGATTCGTCTCAGTCGCTGTACGAGCAACTCACAAAGGCACAACAAGCGAATTCATCATCGTTTGCTGCACACGCAAGTACGACATATGGCCAATCTGCATCCCCAGTCGTTCGGACCGTTGACGCAATGCCTCCTCCTCAGATGGCTCCCCAGATGGCTCCGCCGTCGATCCCCCTTCTCACGGACGAATCGGTCAATCACCAGATGTACACATCGATTCCGATGCCCAACCCTCTAACTCAGAACCTTATTAAACGCGAGGCGGATTACGGCACGATCCAGTACGATCGCAACGGAATGCCCATTTCTCGCATCCACCAGCGCCACTCTTCAATGCCCACATTTGTCGAATACTCGCCGGCGCCGTCATTTGTCTCGTCGCAGTATGAGGATTACAGCAACCGCGGCTTATCGTTCGAGCCTGTTACACCCCCGCAACACACTTCTCACATGGGGGCAGAGCCTGCTTACATTGCCAACGAAGACACGGGCTTGTACACCGCAATCCCCGAAATGTCTACCGGGGCGGGTTTCAACCCTATGATGCACCTTCCGCCATCTAACCTCGCAAGTGCGCATTTTCCTACACCGGCTCGGACTTTCCACTCCAATGTTTACTCTGTTCTAGAAGGGTCGCCCACTTACAAGCAACGTCGGCGTCGATCCTCCATCCCACCCGGCGCCGCCCACCCTGTGACTACTGGCACCCACTCGCCTGCCCCTGCTCTCTCGTATGCGGCCCATAGGCCGAGTGACCTGCGACGCTCTGTTTCCAGCTCCGTTGCTCCAGGTGAGACGGATGATGCGCGCCATGAGTCGTTGCACCGTTCCCTTACTGGGGCTTACGGTGCTGCAGCTCTACCCCAAAAGAACTTGATGCAGGAAATGTCGCGAAACGGCACACCTCTTTCCAATGTGGATGAACACCGCGAGCAGAGCTCCATGCCCCTTGCCCACGCCGATGATCTGTCAGCTCTCCCCACAAACGGAACCATGGAAACAACTGTCCACAACAGTATCGGACACAAGGGCGACCGATATGCAACTGGACCCGTTCGCCGCGCCCGAAGTGCAACCATGATGGAACTTGGCCCTTACCCACAGAAGTCTCATTCTTGCCCGATTCCTTCCTGTGGCCGACTTTTCAAGAGATTAGAGCACCTGAAACGGTAAGTTATACACCACTGCTACCTTGCAATATGATTGGTTTTCACTTCCCATGACATTATGCGGGTTTGTCACAATCTCCCTAGCCGCCCGCTGACTCTTAGCTTTCAGGCATGTGAGGACCCACACTCAAGAGCGACCATACCCTTGCCCTTATTGCAACAAGGCATTTTCTAGGTCTGATAACCTAGCTCAGTAAGTCTCCACCGCCTTTCGAACTCAGTATCGTCTTCCTTACAAAGTATTCTAGGCACCGCCGCATCCACGAGGCTCAGCAGGACGGTCACCCGATAGTCCACGAGGATGATCTGGAAAACGATGACAATGAGTCTGATTCTCAAGACGAGGACGAGACACCATCTGAATCTGTCCACGCCATACCCGGTGTCCACGGAATGACGACCATGCCATCATCCATGGCTCTCCAACCTACAATGGGTACAATGATGGGACCTCACATGATCGCTCCCCAACTTTTGCAACAACACATCTAGTGGGGTTGCGATTTCCACTTATCGTGGCTGCATTTTTCAATGTTCTAATATGGCTATGTTCATACTATACGTACCTAATGTTTTGCGGCTTTTCTTGAGGGGTTATGTCCTTTTGGTGTTACGTCTTCAACATACCCTCTATGACCGGGCAGATTTAGTGGTCTGCCCTTGGCGCCCATGCCTTTTTGCTTCAATTTGTTGTTTGCGTCCAGACCCGGCGTATTCTTTATGCGGTCTATATTTGGGTTGCGACATCCGTGCATGGGCCTGTCTCATAGTACCTCCGCTTGCTTTTTGTGCTATTTGTGTATTGTTTTGTTTGTCATCTCCTTTTGTCTCCCATTTCCTTTGTCCAAGGGTTTGTTGGAAATCTCGGGTTGATATGCTTTGAAAAGGACAAGGGGGATCAAATGCGGAATATACCACGACACGCAAGCTTTGATAAGCAAAGATTCAGTCTAGCGGCAGCATGAGGCTGTCGAGAGACTTGTTTAAGCCAGAGGAGCCTGGGGCTTCTCGCTGAAACTGCTTTCTATTTCCGATTGATAGACATTTCCGATTTACGAAGTTTTTATGTGTGAAAGGTGGGATGGATCCGGTCGTGTACGTACATAGCAACAAACTAAGTCAATAGATATTCGTGTATTTTATTCCATGTCGTTTTCTGGATTCCCGTGCCGTATACTGGTAGGGTAGGGTGACGCTGGCTCTGCCTGGAGCAAACGTCATACACGTGACTGGCGTCCTGTCACACGACATCATCGCTGGGCTTCCTTCAATCAGCGCCATTACTCCGTATTATTTTGCAGTCCGGTGCCTTGCTTGCCCAGCTTGATCGAGATCTTGCGCCTGATATCTGCGCGATTTGGCCTTGATATAAACAACGAAAGACGCATGTTTTCACCCGCATCGATGCACACTAGACATACACTGCTCTAAAGAGCTCCTACGCACGCGTCTCCACTAGATCAGGGATATCCCGGTTGGATGTATTACCTCGCGATCTTCGACCACGACCTCTGATATATGGTCGCTGGACCCTGGCTGTTGATTCTCTTGTCCGACACACAGTTTACAAAAAGATCTTGCGCCGAGTATGGCGGCGATGGACCGAGCTGCCGACGAGACTTCCCCTTTGGTGGGAGCAAGAACTTCTGACGATGCTGACGTGGACTCGATAACCTTTGTGAACGGCTCTGGAAGCATCACTGGAACTGAAGATTCTCCTGAGAGGCCTGAGACGAAGAGCAGTTGGTATCTGTTCCTCTTGACTCTGAGTATCGGCGGGTACGTAATTTCTATGTTTAGCTTGACGGGCCCAACATTCCTGGTCTATACTAGTCTACTAGACCATTCGTAATGGCCAGAACTGATTTGATATTTTAGGCTTCAGGTTGTGTGGTCAGTTGAGCTATCAAGTGGCTCGGTAAGTGCAATCTTCGATGTTGGATGTCGTCGATTCACGATAGCTGCTGACCCGGCTTTGCATGTAGCCCTACCTTCTGTCACTTGGAATGAGCAAAGCTCTTCTTGCCTTTGTTTGGATTGCAGGCCCGATTACTGGGACCTTGGTGCAGCCGTACATTGGGATCCGCAGCGATAACTGCCGTATATCATGGGGTAAGAGGAAGCCCTTCATGGTAGTTGGAGGCGCAGTGACGATTGCGACTCTTCTTGCGCTTGCTTGGGTTAAAGAGGCCGTGGGCGGTATCTTCGCGGTCTTCGGCGGAGACTCAAAGTCAGAGGGAGCGAAGATAACGGTCATTGTTGTTGCCACCATGATTATGTGGTGTTTAGATTTTGCGATAAATACTGGTAAGCATGTCTGCTCGCACTGTTTGATAGAACTTGAGACTAACGGCATATAGTCCAGGCTGGCATTCGGTGCTTCATTGTGGATAATGCCCCGGCGCATCAGCAGGAGTCTGCTAATGCTTGGGCCAGCCGAATGACCGGCGTAGGGAATATCATCGGATATATTCTCGGATATATCAACCTACCAAAGTTATTCCCGTTTCTAGGACACACCCGGTTTCAGATCCTGTGTGCCTTGTCATCGATTTCGCTAGTCGTGACTCTCCTGATCAGTTGCTCATATATCCAGGAACGTGACCCCCGTTTAGACGGGCCGCCACCATCAGGAAGCATGGGTGTGGTTGGCTTTTTCAAGCAAGTCTTTAAATCGATCAAACATCTACCACCTCAAGCTACCAAGGTCTGCGAAGTGCAGATTGCTGCATGGATAGCATGGTTTCCATTTCTCTTCTACGCAACGACGTACATCGGCCAGCTCTACGTCAATCCTATTTTTGACAAACACCCAGATCTTTCAGATTCTGATATCGACAAGGCGTGGGAAAAGGCGACAAGGGTTGGAACATTGGCCCTTCTTATATATGCATTGGTCTCGTTTATTGCCAATATAGCCCTTCCCGTTTTCGTTGTCCCGACATACAAGCCCGTGATCTCTGACGACATCAGTGAGACGGGCATTCGACACGAGGCAGAGCCTTGTCTAAGAGTCGAAAGGCAATCCAGCACAGATATCGAAGTAGGGCTGGTCTCGGAGCTCCACCCGGAGGTCTTTCGCGGCAAAGCACGGCGTTCAGCAAAGCGCAAGGCGTGGTTGTCGAAGTTGCAGATTCCTGGTCTCACCTTGCGTCGGACTTGGCTTCTTTCGCAGATGCTCTTCGCCCTGTGTATGTTCAGCACGTTCTTCATCAGCTCAGTTGCTGCTGCAACAATAGTAGTCGGTCTAATCGGCATATCATGGGCCCTGACGCTATGGGCGCCATTTGCTTTGATCTCTGCCGAGGTGGCGACTCTACAAGAAGAGCGCCGAGTCCGACGCCGCAGGTCAGAAATGGTGACGTTTGATGAGCAAGCATCAGCTCGCCGAGATCGCGGTGCAAATGAGAATGAGAATGAAGGAGAGACTGGCTCCTCAAGGTCTCCGAAAGCAGCGGAAGACGAAGATCTGGCACAGGCGGGAATTGTCCTTGGGCTTCATAATGTAGCCGTGTCATCACCGCAGGTTCTATCGAGCCTGATTTGCAGTGCCATCTTCAAAGCATTCCAAAAACCACGGGGAGAGCCTTACGATGACAGTGTGGGATGGGTTCTGCGGTTTGGTGGGTGTGCTGCACTGCTGGCGGCTTGGTTGACCAGCCGACTTTCGGAGGGAACGACGGGGAAGAGACAGAAATAGCTATAATGATAAGATTATATACCGCCGTTCACATGTGTGGCCTGGCGTCGAGGATAGGTTCTGGCGTTCTGCCTTTATGTCTCAGAATAGACTCCGTAGCACATTCCGACTGATAAGGATGGAACGAGTTCCACCATGGTCAACAAAGAGAGCCGCTTCAGCCCTACCATAGGTCCCAGGTCCTGATCTCAATCCCAATTAGTAGCGGACCAGGCTTGGAATATGGAACCCATTAGGAAACAATAATAGATGAATAGCGAGCCGGCGCTTAGCGGAGTGATAAGATGAAGATCGCGCGGCCTTGCGCGTCGTGGCTGCGGACAGGCACAGTTGGGGCGGGAATCCCCGACCTAGGAAACGTTGGCGAAACTTGTCCTGTCCAAACTCTAGACTCCAACTCGCCTTTCGTCCTTAAACCCTTGTTTGTTCAGATTCTTTCCATCATCTCTGTGCCTGCGGATTATTATGTGCGCATCGTACTGGTGTCAGAAAATCGCCGCTGGAGTAAACCGCTGAGTAGCGTCATCGCCGTGGTGGTTACAACGACTTCATCAAAATGGCTGGCCAACTGATGGGTGACGCTCTTCATTCGCTCCTTCGTATGCGTTCCTACCATGCGCATTATTCTCTTATGATCTTTGCTACTCTCTTGAGCTTCCCGATTAAGTCAGACGCTAACGCTTTTGTGTTTGGTAGGGAGAGCTGCGGATTATGATACAGATCCCGATGATGGTACGCGCCTCGAGCCCCTCTCGCCCTTCGCATCTCCCACCTTTCGCATCGAGGATATACTAGTACTTGTGGCCGGGTCTGATACAATTGATTACAGGAGATGCACCCGAAGCCGGCACCAAGGAGTTTTTCAGCTCCTGGGCGCTCTTTATTATGATCACCCTGCTGATGCTCGCTCTGTTCACGAGTTACATCCTGCAGCAGCGGAAGATAGAGGCTGTACATGAAACGGTCCTGTCCATATTTGGGGGTATGTATCTCTCGTCTTGCTTCATTGGACTTCATACCGGAAGCAATAAGGGTGCTCATCAGCAGCTAGGTATGTTCGTCGGATTGATTATTCGACTGACTGATTCGCCCATTACGAACTTCGTCGCCTTCGACTATCAGTTCTTCTTCAATCTGCTCCTTCCTCCGATTATTCTTGCGTCCGGTTACGAGCTACATCAAGCGAACTTCTTCCGGAATATTGGAACAATCCTCACCTTTGCGTTTGCGGGAACCTTTATCTCGGCTCTTGTGCTTGGGCTGGTTTTGTTTGCTTGGACAAGGATTCCGTTGGACGGATTCAGTATCAGCTTCGTCGAGGCCATATCTGTCGGTGCTACGCTGTCTGCGACTGATCCAGTCACGATTCTGGCCATCTTCAACCTCTACAAGGTCGAACCGAAGCTCTACACCGTCATCTTTGGTGAGTCGATATTGAACGATGCCATTGCGATTGTCCTGTTTGAGACGGCGCAGAAGTATGCGGAGAGTGACGCAGGTTCTCTATCCATCCTCAATCTATTCGAGGCTATCGGGTTGTTCCTGCTGGTCTTCTTTGGCAGTATGCTGGTAGGCGTGATTGTAGGGATCATGACGGCCCTCGGACTGAAATACACCCACGTCCGTCGTCAACCTAAGATTGAGAGCTGTTTGATTGTGCTCATAGCTTACGCGAGCTACTTTTTCTCTAACGGTGTTCTGCTGTCAGGTGAGTCATTGAAGTCTGATTGCTCGATGACGGGAAACTCATAGTCCTAGGAATTGTGTCGCTCTTGTTCTGCGGTATCACCCTGAAGCATTATGCCTACTACAACATGTCCCGCCGGACGCAATTGACCACGAAGTATCTATTCCAAGTCATGGCGCAATTGTCCGAGAACTTTATCTTCATTTACCTGGGCCTTGACCTGCTTGTCCAGAGGGATGTGCAGTTCAAACCTCTCTTTATTCTAGTCGCGGTCGTCGGTATCTGTCTTGCCCGATACCTTGCGGTGTTCCCCTTGTCAAGAGCCATTAATTGGTTCATTCGGTATAGGGCACGTCGACGGGGAGTGGAAGTGGCTGATGAGCTGCCATTCGCATATCAAGCAATGCTCTTTTGGGCCGGACTTCGTGGCGCTGTCGGGGTAGCACTGGCGGCAGGTCTGAAGGGTGCGAATGGGCCAGCTCTACGCGCCACTGTCCTTGTCGTTGTGGTGATTACTGTCATCATCTTCGGAGGAACAACGGCGCGCATGCTGGAGATCCTTGGGATCCGGACAGGCGTTGTTGAAGAACTTGAGTCTGACGACGAGTTTGATATCGAGGTATCCAACGGAGGCACATATTATAAGCGCTCTGATACTGGGCTGGGATACACGCCTCGCCGTCCAGACAACATCCCGCTTGACGGAGTGTCACGGAGGGACCTCGACCGAAACAATAGTTACTCGAGTGGCAACAGCCGCCGCCCTAGTCCGCCATCATCGTCGCGCCCGGGAGTAGGACACTCAAGAATGTACTCAGACGCCTTTGGTCCAAAGGACACGCAGACACCGCGCGACCGTTCAACGACTGCTACCCTGCTAGGCAACCGTCCTGGAAGCCGTAGCGGCAGCGAGGACGGTAGCGAGGACGAGTTCGGTTTGAAGTCCTCTGGAAAGCGCCGGGCACTGGACCACGACCACCCGGATGCCTTCGAACTCGACGTAGACGATATGCATTCTGACGATGACCTGCCTCCTGCTGCTCCGACGCGAATGCGCCGATCACCGTCTCAACCTCCACAGCACCCGGCGTCATCGCAGACCCCACCAGATGGCGCGTCTCCATCCCGGCGCGAAGCGGGGAGAAGCGCACGGGAGGCTATCCGAGACCTGTTCTCTGGCGGACCTTCAGGAGATCACGTCGCCTGGTTCCGCCAGCTGGACGAAGATTATATCAAGCCCCGTCTTCTGCTGGACCAGTCGAACCACAAGGGGCCTGGCGCTGTTTAGACCTCGGCCTTTATGTATACTTATGAATCCTGACTTTGTTTCTTGCGTGTTGGGCTCATAGTAGCTCTGTATTTTGGATTGGGTTCCCTGCGCATTTGGGCCTGTCGCTATAAGTCCATGGCGGTTGTAGGTTAGATTGTAATGGTATGTATAGTACAGAGTAGATCACAGATAACATTGCCTCTACGGAGTAAGTCTAAGCAGGTCGGAACGACTACGCCTACTTCCCGATAAGCAGGGGTTCCCTGTTTAAGCAATTTCCACGCGGGCTTCAATACGAAATATCCTTGCCGGAATTTCTGAACTCCCCAGACCAAGCCGTTGGACCTTCGGACTAGCCGACGCTACTGCTTCTTATCATCAAGCTGCAGGTCTAGATTGGCCACTGCACCTCCCATCACCGATAAGAACAATAGTCTTGTCCTTCTACTCCATACCATCTCGTCCCACTCACGGAGAGATGCTGAAGGTCGATCCGCGTGTCCCTTGCTGGGTCACTGGATTCGTGCTGACATGCGTCATGCTGGCATGATAGCCTTATCTCATTTAAGCTCTTCACCCCTCACTCCGGTGATGCTTTCTTCCCGTTTCCCCCTCGGGCTGAATCTGATTCTGGCATCCTGAGAAATCTGTATGACCATGACAGACTTCGAGAAGACTGAGAGACCCGCTCAAGCGAGCGATGAGCCCGCCGTTGAGCGAGGTGATACGCAATTGCTAGGTACGGTTAGATCTATCCGGTTCACAGCGAATGAGCGAATCTCGCCAACTAATATGCGAGTTTACAGCAACCCTGGGTTACAAGCAGGAGTTGCGACGGCATTACTCGACCGTCCAGGTCTTTGCCATTGCATTCAGTATCATGGGCCTGTTGCCGTCGATTGCGTCCACACTATCGTTTTCTATACCTGCTGGTCCGGTGGGGATGGTTTGGGTAGGTTACTGCTTCTATTATGATGAGGCGGTTAGCTGACTCAAGTAGGGTGAGTTGCTCGGTAGATTAATCAGGCACGCTTGTTATGATGTCTGATGATAGGCGCAGGATGGCTAGCTGCCAGTGTGTTTATCTTCATTGTAGGGCTGGCAATGGTAGGCTTATCCTTACTTCTATACCTCCAATCCAGGATAGGGCTGATGGATGATCCTCTCCAAAGGCCGACCTAGCATCCGCGATGCCTACCGCTGGTGGCCTCTATTTCTGGACACACTATTTCAGTGGTGAGAAGTGGAAGAATCCTTTAAGTTTCGTTGTTGGGTATAGCAATACCCTTGGGCTTATTGGGGGCGTCTGTTCCATTGACTGTGAGTATCGGCGAATACTGCTTGGAGGCCGCTGGCTGACGATATAGACGGGTTTGCAACCATGCTGCTGGCCATCATATCCATCGCGCGAGACGGTAATTGGACTGCCTCTCGACCGGTCGTCTATGGGACATACGTGGGCTGTGTAGTCGTCCATGGCCTCATCGCTACCTTCTTCGCCAGAATTATGCCAAAGATCCAGTCCGTATGCATTGTGACCAATGTTGGTCTTGTCATAGCGACAGTTCTCGCGCTACCTATTGGTAAGGCAGTCAACGGCGGAACAATCAACTCGGGATCATATGTCTTCGGAAAATTGGAAAACTCTACAACATGGCCGAGCGGGTGGGCATTTATGCTTGCCTGGCTCTCGCCTATCTGGACAATCGGGGCGTTTGACTCCTGTGTCCATATGAGCGAGGAGGCTACGAATGCTGCCCGTGCTGTTCCGTTAGGCATACTATGGTCTAGTGGGCTATGTGGCATCTTAGGGTTTCTTTCTCTGGCCGTGATTGCGGCGGTCATCAACACGGACTTGGATGCTGTGATGGGGACGACCTTCGGCCAGCCGATGGCTCAAGTAAGTTATTTCCACCCTATGATAGCTGCCATACTGAACTATGTCCGAAGATCTACTATGACTGCTTGGGAAAGCCCGGTGCCCTCGGTTTCATGGCCGTCGTAGCAGCAGTCCAATTCTTCATGGGACTGAGCCTGGTATCTCCCTCTCCATTCCGTCCTTAATCCCATATCTAATTTTACAGAGTGAGACCACTAACCAGTATCCCAGGTTGTCGCCGCCTCCCGCCAAAGTTGGGCATTTTCCCGTGATGGCGCCCTCCCTTTCTCCTCCTACTTCCGCCATGTTAGCAAACGCATCCGCTATCAGCCCGTTCGGATAATTTGGGGTGTCGTCGCAGCAGCCATAATCATCGGCCTTCTTTGCCTCATCAACGCCGCCGCCAGCAGTGCACTTTTCTCCCTAGCAGTTGCCGGGAATGACCTCGCCTGGCTGATGCCCATTCTGTGCCGGCTGGTCTGGGGTCAGGAGCGGTTTCACCCAGGTGTATTCTATACGGGGAAGTTCAGCAAGCCGATTGCAGTTACGGCGATTGTCTATTTGGCGTTTGCCATTTTGCTAAGCATGTTCCCGACACTGGGCCCGGATCCGACTCGTATGTTACTCCAGATGTCCCTAGGTACCGAGTGTGGCCTTGCTGACTGGTGCTTTTAGCGGACGATATGAACTATACTGTCGTTATCAACAGTGCGCTTTGGGGTGGCGCGTTGCTGTATTATTTGCTGTATGCGCGCAAGACGTATAAAGGCCCCCAGATGACGGTAAATGGCTCATCGCCGCCATCCTCTGCACCTTCTGAGACGAACTTCGAGAGCAAAAAGTTAGGATCGGATGAGAAGGTGAGTAGTACATGACTGAGCTGTCAGTGACTGGTCATACGACCGTACCGCCGGCTTGGGACGGTTGCGTTGTCTTCGGCTGTGGGCACCTGGTATTACGGCATACTAGATGGGATGCTTGGTTGCATCTCATGGTGTGCAGGTAAGCTTCATGATTGGATTTAGCATATAGTAGAGAATATGATAAAATATCACGCGGAACCGGGTGCGACTGAGTGAGGTAACTTCCCAGATTAGCAGATGGCACCATGCGGTGCGATCCAGGAGCCAAGCCACAAGATACAAGCGAATGGCCGGAGCTTTCCTATGTGGTTTCAACTTGTTTGGCATGTCTACTTAGCAGTGGTACAGACTGTACAGTCGATCTCCAAGCGGGGGTTGCCGGATGGTCCCACTCAGCGGGCTCTCCCCCGCAGTCCGCTTCCATACTCCGCAGAGTGTTTCTTACAACGGCCCTGAAATCGAAGCTGTCACGCCATTATCTCTGGGGACCCCGGGGGATCGTGCTATAAAAGGCTGCTGTTTCGCCACTTCATACCTGATATCAAGATATCGCGCCCAGGTATGGTCTGATCCAGACCTTAGGCTTTCGCCGAACCGCGTCTCGCCGTCATCCTACCAAGTTCCAAGCCACCTCGGTTCCGCAAATCCGCACCTAGTCTATCTACGTCTTCGCCTATGCAGTCTGGCCCGGGTCTGTCAAGCTCTCCAGGATGACGTTTACTTGGTTCTCGCCCCCATTCGCCATGGCAGGTCGATCCGGCTGCCAATCGGTTGCTGTACGCCCAGCGCCCGCTCTAATTATCGGTTGAAAGGAGGACTATCGGGCAATGGTGCTGTGCGAGATCAGTTAACCCTCACGTCGACTGCGTCAGTGTCTACTGGGGTGGAGCCATATCGGTGTTGTTACAGACAGGGTCTGGAGACTGTGTTGCTGCACCCCTCAGTCTCTTTGCGTTATAAAATGGCATAAGCAGCTCTCACGAATGTTGGTAGCTTACACTGACTTTCTAATTCTCACACTCACAATTCATCTTCTCCCATCTACGCATATTTCTTCAATTCCATATTACGGAACATCATCTTAGCCATGTCCATCCCCGAAGTCCAGTGGGCCCAAGTGGTCGAAAAGACTGGCACACCCCCGGTTTACAAACAGATTCCCGTCCCGAAGCCGGGTCCAGATGAGATCCTGGTTAAGATGCACTACTCCGGCGTCTGCCACACGGATCTTCATGCTATGAACGGTGACTGGCCTCTCACCTCAAAGATGCCCCTAGTAGGCGGCCACGAGGGCGCTGGTATCGTTGTCGCCAAGGGCGAATTGGTAGACGATAAAGACTTCAAGATCGGCGACAAAGCTGGAATCAAATGGCTTAACGGCTCTTGTCTCTCTTGCGAAATGTGCATGCAATCAGACGAACCTCTTTGCGCACATGCCTCGCTGTCCGGATACACAGTTGATGGCACCTTCCAGCAGTACACTATCGGCAAGGCTGCATTGGCCTCAAAGATCCCGGACAACGTGCCTCTAGATGCTGCTGCTCCGATCCTCTGCGCCGGAATCACCGTCTACAAAGGATTGAAAGAGTCCGGTGCTCGCCCGGGACAGACCGTCGCCATTGTTGGTGCTGGAGGCGGCTTGGGCTCTTTGGCACAGCAGTACGCAAAGGCAATGGGGCTACGCACTATCGCCATTGACGCCGGTGACGAAAAAAAAGCCATGTGTGAGCAGCTGGGAGCAGAGGTACTCCACTTACCTTACCCTATCCGAAAAGCGATCCCATTTGAAAAGCAAGACTGATGATTATATCAACAGGTGTATATTGACTTCAGCAAATCCGCCGATGTCGTTGCTGATGTTAAAGCCGCCACTCCCGGAGGCCTGGGTGCCCACGCCGTCATCCTCCTCGCCGTCGCCGAAAAGCCGTTCCAACAAGCAACCGAGTACGTACGCTCGCACGGCTCCGTCGTCGCAATCGGCTTGCCGGCCAATGCTTTCCTCAAGGCCCCCGTGTTCACCACTGTCGTCCGCATGATCAACATCAAGGGAAGTTATGTCGGAAACCGCCAGGACGGCGTCGAAGCGTTAGACTTCTTCGCCAGAGGGCTTATCAAGGCGCCGTTCAAGAAAGCACCGTTGAAGGATCTGCCACAGATATTTGAGTTAATGAGTAGGTTCCCTTTTCGTTCGCGGTTGCTTTTTCTTTTGGGTAATAGTCTTGACGCTAATGATGGTTGGAATGTAGAGCAGGGTAAGATTGCGGGTCGTTATGTTTTGGAGATTCCGGAGTAGAACGCAGGGTAGCAGTATTGGACGAGAGATACCTTGCTGATATGATGAGCATAATACACATGAATGTTATGAATGAACGAGGAAGCCGAAGAAGTATCGGTCTTTCAAGAAATACATGAGACCAGGGGCAGATAATGATAGCGAGCTTTTATGTCGATTTCTGTGCAACCTGCTGTTGCTGTAGTATTGCATCTGGGGTAAGGCAGGCACAGAGTATCAGGGTGAGACACAAAAAAAGCTCCGTAGAATCAACAGTCCGTACTGCTTGCCAGTGCCCAGGGATCTGACCTCAAACAAAGTACGTGTGGTTTTATTGAGAGGTACAATGCCAACATGCATATCATCTATTCTGAGCCTAGGAGGCGCTTGGCCCTCGCGTCCATGCAGGATGCGCTGCGCCTTCTCGGAACTCCACGCTTTTCCCGGGTGATGTTTCGCGATTCCCGACTCCTGAGACCGGCCAGCAGCAATTGACATACCGACGATGTCTCACCTCTAGGGGTAGACAGCGTATGCCGCAGCGTTGGGTTTTGACTTGAGACCAAGAGACCTGGTTGCGCACGAGGCCTGAACTGCCAAGATGCCGTGCTCGTCGGCTCAAATTGTACTGAATCCTCTTATCTCCACGCCTCTTGCTTCCTGGCGCTCATCCAGCTTCGGTCTGTTGGCTCCAATGCACCAAACAGCCCTCGACCTGCAGTCGCGTTTTCCAAGCAACCATTGCACATGATCTTATTACATTAGGTGACTGGTCTGGGGCTTTTTGCAAAGTCTTGGAATCTGGCGATGTAATATTTGGCGATGCTAGTAGATCTTGTAACGTATCTTACGTTCCGGCCAATGACGCGGAGGAAGGGCGATCAGCCGCTGTATAGGTTTTCGCCCGCCTCAGTGTCTGCTAGCAGGATGAGTAAGTAGTCAGAGAGTGGCAGTGAGATGCCAAATGAGAAAGCACGGGAATAATGCAGTTGAAAAGTCGACCTGCAGATGGAGCTGTTGACAGCACTGGCAGTATAGGCGGGTTGCAAACCAACAGTGTTTGCTGTAGAGAGAGCGATACGTGAAATACAAATACAGGGACTGGATCGCCGAGCTCGTTGAAGCCGACGAGCGAAGAGGAAGAAAAGTCGGGTTAGGCAAAGGGGCAGCGCAGTTCTCGATCCCAGCAGCACGAGGACGAACCACTGGGCCTCCTCACCAGCATCAGCTCTTCTCCAACGCCCAGCTCATCCATCCCCTCTCTCTTCACCTCTTGCTCTCCCTCCTACAGTACAGTCACTTATCACCAGACTCACCTCCAACGCCAACTTTTCCCCATTCACCTTTCGTCTCATCGCCCCTCTCGTCCTATCTTCACGTTGTCAGTGTACCAATACGGAAGACGCATGGCTTCAGCCTGAGTGTTCTGATCTCCGATCACGGCTGACCCGCGACGATTCGCTGGTTCACCACACGAGACGAGCAGACACTAGAGCCAGACCCTCCCGAAGAAGATTCCTGGCAAACCCGGTAAGGCGAACTCCTGCCATCTCATTCATTCATTTTCTTCGCCTGCTTCGTCCCATCCTCCACTCCCTTCATCCGCCTATGACAATAATGTGTCCATCCTAATTCTCGAAACCATCCACACCCACCTCGACGTCCGCAATTCTCATCATCGCAGGCCTATACTTACAAGCAGATAGCTCGACGCTGACGACTACCGGACGCGTGATCGCTCCCTTGACGGGACGGACTGGACTCCCTGCCTTCCTGCGCGTGGGCGCCAGTTGGCTAGCTATCCTGGGCAAACACATGAACAACTGATTTCCACCTCAATTGTTTCCTTTCCATCGGCAACGGTAGTCCCTGTCTTCGAATATCGCCGCCGCGTTTCGGACACTCGCGGCTACCACCATGACCGGGGCTCCGCCGTATCACCCCCAGTCTCCGACTCAGCAGTCTCGGTACGCTGCCTATTCGCCCTCGAATAAACCGCGTCATTTCTACCCGAGCAATGAGCAGTACCAGCAACACCCGCCTCAAACGCCCCCTGCCTTCCCGCAACCCAACCTCGCGCGGAGCCCTCACTATTCACATGCGCCTACGCCTATGCCAGGGTCTCTACCACCATTGAACGGCGGTGCACCCCAGCCGCCGCATCCATCCGATCCGTCGCCGCAGTACCAAGCACATTCAGCCGCAGGGACTCCGCAATACCTTCCCCGACCTTACTCTGGCTCCCTGTTGCCCGGTAGTGGCGCATCCCCATACGGGCCCTCTACGCCGTCCCACGCCCATCCCTCTAGTCGTCCGGACAGCCATGCTCATGTGGTGTCGCCTAAGAAAGAGCCGGAGGCACATTTCTCAATGAGCCATGGAGTTCCTCCCTACTCTATGATGCGTGAGCCGAGAGCGGCTTCACCTCCGAGGGAAGCTGTACGTTACTTTCTCCATCATTCAACCGCCCCCGAAATCCCATCTTGTTTATTTCAATGCTAACAAATCTTCTCTACTAACAGAAACCTGCTCGCGCCGCGGACCCAATGTCGTTTGCTAGCATCCTTTCAGGGCCCACCGAAGAGCAAGCTCCTCCTAAAAGACAGTCCCCTCCACCTGGACTAGGTTCGATCCATTCAGCTGCGCCATCAGTCAATGCTACTACAAGCCTGAGTCCTCCTCCACCGGTCGCTTTTAACCCCAGAGTAAGAGATATCGAGCCAGCTCCACCCGCTTCGTCCTCAAGATTAGAGAAGAAACCTAGCACGGACAGGCGTCGACGCGTTACTGAGAAGGATCCGAAAACGAACGACATCTCGGCGAACGGTGTCGCGGAACCTCCCAAGATCATGCGGCCCCCTCGCCGAATTATGTCAGAAAAGGAAACGGAAATGGTCAACAAATACATGGTCGAAATTGACAATGCAGACAAGAGCGATGTGGAAGCTCCAGGTTTTGAACAAGAACAAGAACGGTATCTCCTTAAAGGGAAGAGGCGCGCCTTAGATCTGGAACGTACCGAGGGCATCAGGCGCAAGGTATGTTCTATCCACTTTCTGAATTAACCCTGTCTGACTAAAAATTAGCGTCGCCGCCACAATTATCTCTATACACTTACCAAGTCGTTCGCGAGACAAGCCAATGCGGGCACGGAGCGATTCCGATATGCAAACGAAGCTTCCGTCATCGCCGAAGTTCAGGCGAAGGAAGTACAGGATGAGAAAGAACGCAAGAAAGACATGCAGCGCAAACGCCGACGAGAGAATACCGTGCGGCTGGAAATGCAGAAAAAGCTTGAAGCAGAGCTCAAGGCAAACGAGACCCAGGACTCTGCTGAGAAAGCCAAGTTCCTGCGGGAAGCAGAACGTGCCCAGAGGAAAATCAAAACCACGAAACGGGCCTTGGAAGGCGTTACTTCTCCAGAAGAGATTGGCGAGGTCACCCCGTTGGCACCTAACCTTGAAGGAGGGACCACCAGTTCCTTCCACATTGGCCGAAGCTCTCCGTCAAGGCGCAAGTCCGGTCGCGGCGGCCCCGTCACACGACCCAAAAAGTCAAAAGAGCAGAAGCAAGCCGAAAAGGACGCTGCCGAGGCTGCCTATGCTGCTATGGAAAACGATGAGCCTCTGCCTCTTGCTCCAAGGGAGGACCCACGAAAGGAGGCCCTCAAGAAGGATGCCAAGGGCGGTCGCTCCAAAGAAGCCACACCTATTCCCATGTCTACCTATGAGTCGAAGGGCTACAACCAGATCTACGAACAGATCTGGAGGGATATCGCACGTAAAGATATTCCCAAAGTCTACCGCACCAAAGTCAACTCTCTGAGCACTCGGCAAGAGAATTTGCGCAAGACGGCCCAGCTAGCCAGCAAGCAGTCTCGCAAATGGCAGGAGCGTACCAATAAGAGTATGAAGGATACTCAGGCACGCGCCAAACGGACGATGCGTGAAATGATGTCGTTCTGGAAACGGAACGAACGTGAAGAGCGTGATCTGCGCCGTCTCGCAGAGAAGCAAGAACTTGAGTCAGCGAAGAGGGCAGAGGCCGAGCGCGAGGCTAATCGCCAGAAGCGCAAGCTCAACTTCCTCATCTCCCAGACCGAGTTGTACTCCCACTTTATTGGTCGCAAGATTCCAGGAGCAGACGGGGAGCCTGGGGACGCAGGTGTGGAGGGGGCTGATGCCATGGACTTGACCCCTGCCGTTGGTGCGAAGGTCACCAATTTCGAGGACCTTGACTTCGACGCAGAGGACGACACCGCCCTTCGGCAGGCTGCCATGGCCAATGCTCAGAACGCGGTTCAACAGGCCCAGGAGAGAGCGCGTGCCTTTGATGACCCTAATAAGAGCACCATGGACACGATGGATGATAGCGAACTGAACTTCCAGAACCCCACGAGTTTGGGCGATATTGAGATCTCGCAGCCTACAATGCTTACGGCAAAACTAAAGGAATACCAGTTGAAGGGCCTGAACTGGCTCGTCAACTTGTACGAGCAGGGCATCAACGGTATCCTAGCAGACGAGATGGGTCTCGGTAAGACAATTCAATCCATCTCAGTTATGGCTTATCTCGCCGAAGTCCATAACATCTGGGGTCCCTTCCTGGTTATTGCGCCGGCATCAACCCTTCACAACTGGCAGCAAGAAATCACCAAATTCGTTCCCAATATCAAGGTTCTGCCTTACTGGGGTAACTCGAAAGACCGCAAGATTCTCCGCAAGTTCTGGGATCGCAAGCACATCACCTACACCAAGGAATCAGAGTTCCACGTACTCGTGACTTCCTACCAACTAGTGGTTCTTGACTCGCAATATTTCCAGAAAGTCAAGTGGCAGTATATGATTCTTGATGAAGCCCAGGCCATCAAATCATCCCAAAGTTCGCGTTGGAAGAGTCTCCTTGGCTTCCACTGCCGTAACCGTCTTCTTCTGACCGGTACTCCCATTCAAAACAACATGCAGGAGCTGTGGGCTCTTCTCCATTTTATCATGCCCACGCTTTTTGACTCCCACGACGAGTTCAGCGAATGGTTCTCCAAGGACATCGAGTCTCATGCACAAAGTAATACGAAGCTCAACGAGGACCAACTCAGGCGTCTACATATGATCTTGAAGCCTTTCATGTTACGTCGTGTTAAGAAGCACGTCCAACAGGAGCTCGGTGACAAGGTCGAAAAGGACGTCTTCTGTGATCTTACGTACCGTCAGCGTGCTCTCTACGCCAATCTACGAAACCGCGTCAGTATCATGGATCTCATTGAGAAGGCTGCCGTCGGTGACGAAACAGACAGCACAACGCTGATGAATTTGGTTATGCAATTTCGTAAGGTTTGCAACCATCCCGATCTGTTTGAACGGGCTGAAACCAAGTCACCTTTCTCTCTTGCACACTTTGCAGAGACCGCTTCTTTTGTGAGAGAGGGTCACAGCGTTGACGTCGCCTACTCGACCCGCAACCTGATCGAGTTCCCAGTGCCACGAATACTCTGCAAGTCTGACGGCCGCGTCGATATGCCAGGACCTAATAACTCAAAAGCCGGCTTCTGTGCCAAGTATTTGTCGCACATGATGAACATTTTCACGCCGGAAAATATCAAGCAGAGCGTGGAGGATGACGGTGCATTTTCCTTCTTGCGATTTGTGGATACCTCGGCCGGAGAGGCGTTTGACTATTCTCATCAAGGTGTATTCGAGCGTGCCGTCCGTCGGCGCGCACGGACGAACAGGTTGTCCCGGCTCAACGTAGTTTATGATGAAGATGAATCTTTGTCTGCAGCATTGGCCCACACTCTATTCAACATTGCCGAACGTAACGACCGCCAGGCTGTACACGATATCGCAGAGGAAGGGTACATGCGTCAACTCATGACTGTCTCTCGGTCAGTCTTTGAACAAGAGGGCCTCAACGTCATTGAGCCTTGTGCCGGGCCTGCTGCATCGGCACCCCCGATCACTCTTATGTCCTCAGGCCAAGGGGCCTCCAGAGAGACGGAGGATGCCCTATTCAACATTCCTGTTCAGCATGCCTTGTTCGGCACTCCTTCCAAGGCCATGGAAGAGCAAATCATCGAGCAGCAGCTGGATCCTACGCCTTACTCTCTTCCTCCGATGTTGCCCGAGCCACTTTCAACCAAGGGTCGCTACACCCACATCGAGGTTCCTTCAATGCGACGATTCGTTACAGATTCTGGCAAGCTAGCCAAGCTAGATGAACTCCTACGCGAACTGAAAGCAGGAGGCCACCGTGTGCTCCTTTACTTCCAGATGACGCGCATGATTGACCTCATGGAGGAGTACCTGACCTACCGCAACTACAAGTATTGCCGTTTGGATGGAAGCACCAAACTGGAGGATCGCCGAGACACGGTGGCTGACTTCCAACAACGCCCCGATATCTTCGTGTTCCTTCTGTCCACACGCGCTGGTGGTCTGGGTATCAACTTGACTGCCGCCGACACTGTCATCTTCTACGACTCTGACTGGAACCCGACGATCGACTCGCAAGCCATGGACCGAGCTCATCGTCTTGGTCAAACCAGACAGGTCACTGTGTACCGACTCATCACTCGTTCCACTATCGAGGAGCGCATTCGTAAGCGAGCCTTGCAGAAAGAGGAGGTGCAACGAGTCGTCATTTCCGGTGGTGCAGCCGGCGGTGTTGACTTCAACACACGCAACCGCGATAGCAAGACCAAGGACATTGCTATGTGGCTTGCTGATGACGAACAAGCGGAGCTTATTGAGCAGAAGGAACGGGAAGCTCTCGAGCGAGGTGAAACTTTTGGTGCTGGCAAGGGCGGCAAGAAGAATGCCCAGAAGAGAAAGAGAGATGTTACACTGGATGATATGTATCACGAAGGTATGTTTCCGACGACCCAAGAGACAGCAAACGAGCGCAGTCCTAACCCCTCAATTATAGGCGAAGGAAATTTCGATGATGCTAGTGCCAAACCATCAGGAGCTGCGACACCTGTATCAACGGCAGAAAACGTTGGAACACCCTCGGTTGGCACACCTATTCCCAAGCGAGGGCGTGGCCGAGGGGGGAAGGGGATGGCCAAACGAGCGAAGACAACCAAAGAACGACTACGTCTAATAGACGGCGACGGGGGCTTGGGTAGTTAAAACTGACGAGTTGTTGATTATCTGTTGTTATTGATGCATGACGGCGTTTTTTTTCTTCTGGTCACCTCGGCTTTCCTTCCCTACTGTGCCATTTCTTCGGTCTTGTTTCACTATCATATTTTCCTTTACCTTCTTCTGGGGCAACCTATATTTGGTCTGTATTAACATTATCATATGTCAAAGACAAAGATGGCGATTTGATGTGCAGTTCCGCAAGGAGGGTGGAACTCGGCATGATGTCAGTTGGACGTGACAGGTATTAGACATGTTGTTCGCACACATGCATACATCTTGAGAGCTCGCTTGTACTTATAATTTCGCAGCTATAGGGAGTACTTTCTGCGTAATGAACAGACAGAGTACTCGAGAGTGGCGCTTGTTACCGAGTACAATCCCCGACCTCGCAGGTGGCCTGAGTATCACGGGCGGCGACCCGGAATTTGTTTCACATAAGCATTAGCCGCGGCCGGCGGGCCATGGTCCGTAATCGCTCCCACGAGTGCGGCACTTTACACAATCCATAATAACACTTTTATATCTTCAATCCGTATCAAGTGTCTTCCCAGGGACATGCTTCAGGTCGAGTGCGGGCAGAGCTCGGCGTTGTCTCTGACTAAGAGTATCGATACGCATACGCTTGGTAATTCCAAGATTACACCATTACTCAGACTTAAGTCTCGATCAAGGTCGCCCGACCGCGCCCTCCAATCACAAAGCCCAGGATGTCAGCCACTAGCCCTGAAGCGGCAAGGCGCCGCTCACCCCACAGTCTCGGTCTCGGTCACAGTCACGGGCTTTGGCTGCCGAGATTTGCACCAAATGTGAATCCCGTCGCCGCCGCGTATAATTACTGACTCCGATCCCCTCTCCTGTTTTCTGTCTGACCCTCTTCGTCCCCATCCTCAATTGCTCTGTCACTTGCTCTCCATCGATTCTACCCAACGTCCATCGCAATGGAGGCCCTTCTCCAGCAGTCTCGGGCCATGTGTCCGTTTCTCAAGCGCAGCTCCCCGACCACCCTTCGCTCGCTGGCTACCGCTACCCGTCCCAGCACCAGCCCCGGTGGTGGTACCATGACCAATCTGCAGAGGATTGCTCGCCGCTGCCCGGTCATGAGCAAGGCTCTCGCTGTCCAGAGCGCTCGCATGACCGGCACCAAGCGGTTCACCTCCTCCGCGGCTGGTGTCCCTGGTACTGGTGCCCCCAAGCCTACCCGGGCTTCACCGGGGAAGAGGGCGCTGCACTCGACGGGAGGAAATGGCGCCAATATGAGCACTGAGTTCCACAAGGAGGCTCAGCAGAGTACGTCTCTGGCTTCGTTATCGCAATTGCAGAAACCATACTGACAGCGAATCCTTTTCTCTAGTCCACCCTGGCCTTTCCAAGACCACCGCTTCCCACACCGCGGCCTCAGCTACCGTGTCTGGCCCTCCTCGTGCTCCTACGGCCACACCTTTTGACTACAATGCTTTTTACGATACGGAACTGCAGAAGAAGCACCAGGACAAGTCGTACCGCTACTTCAACAACATCAACCGCCTCGCTCAGGAATTCCCACGCGCTCATACAACTTCGAAGGAGGAGAGGGTGACCGTCTGGTGCTCGAACGACTACCTTGGTATGGGTCGCAACCCTGAAGTGCTATCCGCTATGCACAAGACACTCGATACCTACGGAGCCGGTGCGGGAGGAACTCGTAACATCTCCGGACACAACCAACATGCGGTCGGGCTGGAGAACACCCTGGCTAAGCTCCACGGTAAAGAGGGTGCTCTGGTCTTCAGCTCGTGCTACGTCGCCAACGACGCTACTTTGGCGACTCTGGGCAGCAAGTTGCCCGACTGCGTGATTCTGTCCGACTCTCTCAACCACGCCTCGATGATTCAGGGTATCCGTCATTCCGGCGCGAAGAAGATGGTATTCAAGCACAACGATTTGGTCGACCTTGAGGCGAAGCTTGCGTCTCTTCCTCTCCACATCCCCAAGATTATTGCGTTCGAATCGGTCTACAGTATGTGTGGCTCTATTGCTCCTATCGAGGCGATTTGTGATCTCGCGGACAAGTACGGAGCCATTACGTTCTTAGACGAGGTCCATGCCGTTGGCATGTACGGACCTCACGGTGCTGGAGTTGCCGAGCATCTCGACTACGAGGTTTATGCTTCTCAGGGCACCGCGAACCCCATCAGCACCAAGGGCACCGTTATGGACCGAATTGACATCATTACCGGTACCCTGGGTAAAGCGTACGGATGCGTTGGTGGTTACATTGCTGGTTCGGCCGCTTTTGTTGACACCATCCGCTCCCTCGCTCCTGGGTTCATTTTCACTACCTCATTACCCCCGGCGACGATGGCCGGTGCCGATGCTGCCATCCAGTACCAGTCCCGCCACCAGCAAGATCGTGTCCTGCAGCAGTTGCACACTCGCGCTGTCAAGCAATCATTCAAGAACTTGGATATTCCCGTTATCCCCAACCCGTCTCACATCGTTCCTCTCCTCGTCGGTGATGCCGAACTCGCCAAGCAGGCCTCGGACAAGCTGCTTGAAGAGCACGGCATCTACGTTCAGGCAATTAACTACCCCACCGTTCCTCGCGGTGAAGAGCGTCTCCGAATCACCCCCACTCCCGGCCACACCCAGGACCTCCGTGACCACCTCGTCGAATCTGTCAACGCCGTCTGGAACGACCTTGGTATAAAGCGCGCAAGCGACTGGAAGGCAATGGGCGGATTCGTCGGCGTTGGCGTTGAAGCTGCCGAGCTCGAAAACCAGCCTATTTGGACCGACTCCCAGCTGAACATGCAGCCTAATGAAACCCTCGAGGCTGCCGTGGAACGCGAGTTTCAGGCTGCGGTTCCTCGCATGAAGGCCGGGAACGCAAACGCAAAGCCCATCGGCTCGATCGCGGCTAACCCTATCGGTGGCCCGATCCCTGTCGCCGCTGCCGCTTAAGTGACTATTGTCGCTTGCGGTGGCGAATGGGTTGTGGTATATATATTCTCAAATCTATATAGCCCTCCCGTCCACTCCTTACATAGTGCGGATTACGCATTGGTGGAACTATCTCGCCATATCATGATGGATGCTCATTAGGACCGGCCCGTCATTAACATTGGGTCCAATTCAGGATTGTCCATACTCCAAACCTCAACTTCCTCGTTGTAGCTTGTAGCTCCTTCAATCCACGTAAGATCTAGGTGAACACGTGATCGATCAGACGAACGGCCTCAAGTCACTTCAACTTCTTAACTAACTTTGTTGGTATTCACAATAAGTAAATGTCTCTAAACGCCAATATAGACACATGAAAGAACCCCTTTTTAGCTCTTGCATATAATATCATCAACTAGTTTCAACAACTAACAAGCAACCTGCGTATCTACCTCCTACTCCCCCCAGCCCGACTAACCTTCGGAAACTCAACGGGAATCTTGAGACGTGCAACCCTCCTCGTCGCAGCCTCAGCTTTTCCACCCCGGATACCAAACTTAGCGAACTCCGTCTCCCTCGGCTTGTCAACCCTACATCCCAACTCGCGGAAATACTGCGTGATCTTCGCATTATCGAGCTGGAGATCATCGCGCAGATCGGAGGGGTCCGTGGCCATCTCATTAGGCGAATTGCCGCCATTTGGCGTGGGAACGCCATCCTTGACAGGCTGAGGCGGGAGATGGAGCGTCAGCGCGCAGATAGTAGTTTCGAGGAGCAAAATATCGTTCGGGGAGACGGTTGAGCCATTTGGAGCGAACTTGCGGCGGATGCCGTCGATGATCGGGTCGGGGATTGTAGATTGTGAGGAGGAGAGATCGTCGGTTGAGTTGTCTGAGGAGGATTTCGATCCGCCGGAGAGGATGCGGCGGAGGTCGTCGCGGCTGGGAAGGCGCTTGTTGCCGCGGCCCTTGCCCGAGCGTAGAGCGCGCGCAAGCTCGAGGAGAACGAGGATGAAGCGCAGAATCTGGAGGTACGTTGTGTTTCCGGACTCGACGATATCGTCGATGCGCGAGGAGACGTACCGCGAGGTCGTGGCGACTGTGAGACCCGCGGAGATCGTATCCTGCCAGTCCTTGATGGGCAGTTGGCGGAGGGTGGCATTGCCGTTGGGGATGAGGGTTTCGAGCGGGTAGACTTCCGAGGGGTGTTTTGCGTCGAGGTTTGCTTGAGGCAGGGGCTTCGCGGCTTGGACTTCGGCTTGCACGGCGGCGGATTTGGCGGCAATGTCGAGGGCGGATTCGGCCGGCATGGAACTGAGGAGGGCGGACTCGGCGGCTGTTGCGGTGCCGGAAGGCGCGTTGGAGAGCTGGGCGTTTTCGGCCTGGGATTGCGTTGCCTTGCGGGATTTTTTAGTACCGAAGGTGTATGTAAGGTCGTTTCTTTGCTCGCGCATGGTTTTCTGTGGAAAAGAACGCTGGTCAGTCGCTTTTACTACTGAGTTCCTGCAGAGTGGGAGCATACGGTATCCTCATCCTCGCTCTCCTCCTCTTCTTCTTCCGTCTCAGCAGCCTTCCGGACTGCGCCGCGGAGCGTGACCCGTCTGATCTCGACAAACTCCCATGTCTTGCTCGCGGGGTCCACAACGGCAACGTAGTGCTTCAACTGGGAGTCCGCATCGTCGTTTGCTTCCCGGCCGATAAAGTCCAGCTTCGGGTGCTCAGAAGACTGCAGCAGTAACTCTGTCGATGCAATCCCATCATTGCCCGAATGATGGGTAGAACTGTGGCTGCGGGTTTTCAGGTATGGGTTTAGGCGGATGTTGGGTTGTGAAGTGACACCAGGGGTGTTGACTATGACAAATTTATCAGCACTGCTCCCATGAGATATCAAAGTAGGAAAGAAGTGGTGAATTGCGTACGCAGTACTGGGGCGAGCTCATTGTCGTCGTGGATCAAGCTGGCAGATAGTGGAGGCAGGCTTTGTAGGTCCAGTGCAGGCTTCTTGGTAGGGCGTTCATGACGGTCTGAGGCGCGCTTGCGCTTCTTTTCAGCCTTGTCGGAGGCCATTGTAGGGGTCTCTTAAGTGTCAAAGAGTCGAGTAGTTGGCTGTGGAGCGCAAAGGTCTGCAAAAAAAAAAGTTGACAAAAAAGTGAAAGCGGTGAGACAAAGGCGGAGAAGACATAACCCACGGCGCGAACACAAGGTTCATGGGATATTTGATCGAGAATCCGTTTCGCGACTTGTATAGATCGATGACTTGAGATAATCATTGAGCCTTCGAGGATTACGGATTGTGTCTACAAGTCTACATGTACAAGGTATCAAGATGCGTTTGCGAACTTTTGTTTCGTAATTGAGGGTAATAAACTCTCGAAGACCGTCCACGACTCCAGATCTCAGGTGCATCAACCGAAGTCAATGTCTGAGATGGAGGTAAATTGACCAGTCCCCATGACAAACTCGAAAGAAACCAGTGATTTCGTAACAAGGAATCCGTCAGTCTTTCACTGATTCCTCCCAATCCCACTAGACACATTGACCCCTCCGAGTATAACCCCACCTAGCCTGACAAGCAATCGAGATTGTTGATGAATCCGCGGAATTGGATGGAGATTCGCAATCATTTGTGTTGTGAAGGTCCAGTTGAACGGCGGGTTCCGAAATCGATGATGTATTTATTGTAAAAGCAGTTGTATGTTGCAGACCAGGCAGGCCTCATTGGGGGAGGCGAACCACGAAACGATCATAACCGGAAAATCATCATCGTGACGTCGTCAATTCTTGTCGTGTTCAGCGCTCAACACCGAGCTTAACATGAGAAGCTGAGATGGATGGGGCGAGTTGTTTATTTGCTGTGAGGAAATTAGAACCAATTGCGCCCAATTTCTGAGATTCGGGTTGATGAGCTCACCTTCTAGCCCTCATCTTTCTTCTCTTACGCTTGAGACGGCGAACGCGCTTCTTTCTCCACTTGGCTCTCATCTTCGTAGATGGGCTAGTAAGCAATTAGTCAACTGTTTGATAGGATAATCGTAGCCATTGCGGCGGGTGGAAGAGCTGGTACTCACACTTCTGCGAGGATGAAAGATGGGTGGAAGAAAGGATGGACCTGCGGGAGCGGAAGAGCTACTTAAGCTTGTGTGCGTCACAAACCCTAGTCAGGTGATACGTCACGTGCGGGTCCTTCTCTGTTTACCGAGCCCAACAGCAACGCATCGACATGACAATTCAAAAATGGAGTGGATTTTTTGTGAGAACATCGGGATAACTTTTTTCATTGATTTAGAAGATATGCTGGCATATATGCTGGCACATCGTTATGTATTAATCTCTGTGGATGTATGGGCCATGGCCTAAGCCCTAGCCCTATCATGGCCTTCAGGACTCTAGTTAGAGCATCGTAACTTCATTAAACCCTTTCCAACCCCTAGTACGCATAACGGAACTTTGTCGCCAGGTCGCCCAAAGCTTTCTGGTCCTCATCAAGATGAATAGGATCACCACTCGCCAGGACTTCGGCCTTCTTCTGGTTCTGATGCCACAGCGCCGCGAAGTAGACGCAGCAGCAGGCACAAGAAAAGGCAAGGAAGGATACACCGATGCTGAAGCCGGTGTGATAGTGATTTACCTTATCCTTCGCGAGGAACGAATACGTAGAGATGATACCACCAACTTCAATGCATGTTAGTGGTACTGCAACGTGCAGCAAGGTGCTGGGACCACTTACTATTGCCGAACCCTATCTGCCAAGCAGTTCCAACACTGCGCCGTCGATGGCCACCTAGGTTCATAGCAAACCAACAGACGACGACAGGCATTGCGCTGTAACAACCCGACGTGACCAGGAATAACGCACCATACTGGACATCGCGGTTGTTGTGTACGTTCAAGAGGATACCAAATCCAGCCATGGAGATCAACATGGGGATAATGGTGAATGCGAAACGGTGTCGGAATTTGTCGGATAGATATGCGATGCACATGGAAAATACAAAAGCTGTAGCCCATGGGGGAATCGAGTACAGTTGGGTTTGGATTTCTCGAAGTTGGTTAGTACGGTGACAGGACGAGGAAAGGGGAAAAACTCACGCCCATAGCCGTAGGACTTGATGATAGTTGGCGCAAAGTAAGCGTATCCTGAGGGAGGTTAGCTGCCAGTACATCTTTAGATTCGAGCTTGAAGGAGAGAACTAACCATAAGCTGTGACAACTTGTCCAAAGTAGGCCAAGCCAGCAATGAAAATCTTGTCTGGTAAAAGATGTCAGAACACACGAACTTCGCATCCATTCAACAGAACGGGTGACTCACAATCTTTGAAAACATCCAGAACCTCGCGCCAGCCCATGTGGGTGTCATCTCCAGCCTCTCCGGAATCCTGGGCCAACTTTGCTCGCATGTAGTTGCGCTCTTCGTCGGTGAGCCACTTGGCCTCTTCAGGGAAATCCGGGAGGAAGAAGAACAAGATGATTGCAACCACGGCAGTGATCAAGCCTTCAATGATGAAAACCCATCGCCATCCTGCAAGGTTGCGGACACCGTCCATCTTTCCTAGACCACTAGCGAGCAAACCACCGAACGCACCGGCCAACGAAGTAGAACTGAAGAAGAAACTAAATCGCTTCTGGGCCTCGCTGCGCTTGTACCACATTCCGAGTAGATAGAAACCTGGGAACTGTTACACAATGTTCGAGTCGGACAACAGTGGGGTAATCACTCACATCCAGGAAACATGCCAGTCTCAAACATACCTACATCTCATCGTTAGCCACTGAGGTGTTGGTCCGATGTGATTAAACCTACCCAGAAACCAACGCGTAGTCATCAGTCCACCCCAGTTTGTGACCAAGCCCTGGCAGATTGTGACAACGCCGAACAAGAACATGCACATGGACACTGCATCGATTAGCGCTGCCATAACCCACATAGAGAGCACCCTTTGATACATACACCAAACATGAGGCCGCAACTTCTTGAGCAGAATGTTGGAGGGTATTTCGAAGATGATGTAGGGAATGAAGAAAATGGTCAAGGCTGTGTTGTACTTTGTTCCCTCGGCAATGCCCAAATCGTCTTCCATGCCCAGGGCTGCAGCATTGCTTATGTTGACTCTAAAAGCAAGGTCATGTTAATTGTGTTTCTGGGTTTTGCGACAGTTGAAGATGGAAGCTCGTACCGGTCCAGAAAGGCAAGCAGATACATAATGCACAGAAAGGGGACGACGTGCCAATCCACCTTGGCCATCAGCTTGCGCTCCGTGGTTGAGGTGAGCGCAGGGAGATCACCAGGCTGGGGCGATTCCATGCTCATCTGCGCCTCGTCGGCCTTTTCGCGCGAAGGATCGTTGCTCTTTCCTATTCGCGATCTGTATATCAGCGCCTGATCAATAGCAGGAGTCGGTATAGCACGTACCCAGGAAACCCATGATGTCCGTGATGCGGCCTGAGTCTGGCGCTGGGAACTGGGCGAAGGTGGTTTAAAAGCAACAGATCAATGAGTCAGAAGAGAAAGACAATTTAAAAGAAAGCCCGGTGTGTTACAGTGAATCACGGGGTGGAATTTGGAGAAATACAGGCCGGTGTCGGCTTCCGGCCGAGCTCGGAGATTGAGGGCTACTACTCCGGAGTTAACAGGAAGCCCTAGCTGAACAAAAGGGATGACAATAATTCACAATCCGCGGGGGAGGGGCTGAAAGGAGCTGCAGAGAGCAAAAAAAAAAAAGAAAGGAAGCAGGGAGCAGCACATGCTTTATAAAGGAATTAATATGGATTAAAGAAATTCCAAAAATTCCAAAAATTCCGATGCTGATGGCAAACAAACATCATCACAGCCTGAAGATCACAAAGCTGCACCATCAGAAGCAGGCAAGGATCTTCTGGAGGAACAGGCTAGTGATGGTCCAGCTGAAAGGAACCCACTCCACATCAAAGAAATAGTAATCGCTGACTCCTCTGGACAGTGACTGTACTGTGTGACTTGGTGTTTCATACATCCAAGCATCTAAGCATTCCGTGCAACTCAATTGTAAGGATTGGCAATGCTTGCCCTCGGACCCCTCGTGCCCACCCGCCCACCGGTGGACAAAGTCCCTTTCCCCGACGAACACCCTGGCCCCGTCGGTTACTCGGCTTCCCCGCAAGATCTCGCGGCTATTATGTAACAGCCTAAGATCGAGTTCAGATCTATCTGTTGCAAATTTGCACACCGTACCACTGAGTACTGTCTACTGTACGCCCAAGGCAGTCTACTCTGTATAAGCTAGTCCGCTCGTCTGACCACGATTGGTAAACATTAAAAAGCTGCTGGGGCCTCCGGTCAACCCGATTATGCCGCAAAATTCGTGCATTCAGCTAGGAAGATACTATTACAATCACCGACTCTGCTAATAATCCGAAGAGAGCAGATGGTATCATTGTCATGTTCCGTCAATAAAACTATCTGTATTCGGAGGCTTATCGTTAGCCTATGCAGTCGGACCGCCGCTTGGCTGTTCTACCACAGCTCTTCCCCATGCCTTCTCCAAGTCGTTATCGTCAGTATTCGTCGTAGTTGTTGAGTCCTCGGCGCGTCGGTCGTCCCGGCCAACTATCACCGGCGATGAGGAAGCAGAGCCTGGAACTGCAGCCGTTGCGTTGGAAGAGTTGGTACCCGATCCAGCGCCGAGAAGCTCGGAATCAAAGTTCGAACTGTACACCACCGCCGCGAACGCCTCAAGCTCCCGTACACCTTGATCCATCGCACTTACATAGATGTTCGGCGGAGACGTCCCGTTGCCAATGGTATGAGCTTGCCGAGCAAGTACGGCAAGGACATTCGCTAGCTTCGTCTTGAGTTCCGAATTCTCCCTGATCGGAACTACCGTGGCGACAGACGTGAATGATTGAGGGGCTGTCACCGGCCCTGCGGATTTGAACGCATCCATCTTGCACTGTTGTATCAGCGTTTCGAAGCATTCGTTGTTAAGGAGCATCTGAACACGAGTGAATGTGGGGGAGTCGATCAGATCAGCCGTCTCATCGAGGAGATGTCGCAGCGTCGCCGCTGTCTGAGGTGTTGAGGGTTCTGTGACCCCGAGGACGCCGGACTCGTCTAGCAAGTGGTCCTCCTCTTCTCGGGGAGGAAGCAGATAAGGTAGCCATTTTCGGTGTCTTCAAGCAGGGTCAGTAAATATCTTGTTGCGCTCAGGTGCTAGGGCGCATAAGGCAACATACTTCCTGTCTTCCTCGGTGGCACCTTCTATCTTCTTACGAACCTGAAGGGTCAATTCCGACAGTTTGTCAAACGTAATATCATCCCTGGGGTTAAGAGGCCCAAACGCTTCCACGACCGCGGCCTGGACTTCCTCCACCAATTGCTTCCAGCCACGGTGGAGCAGCCACCAGCTAAATGCAAGGTACCGTCGGTTGGTCTCGAAATCGTTTCCGAGCGTCTGGGTCAAGTCATCATCATGGTCCTCTAACCTAATTGTTGACGAGTCTGCGGGTGTAGCCAAGGATATCACGCTTGAAAGGTAGTTCCGGCGACCGAGAAGATTAAGTTGGACGCGCGTGAAGATTGTCAACAGGGACAGGGTGTATAGGAGGGTAAATGCGCGGGTAATAGCTAAACCCTGTCAGTTCCGCAGGGAAAAGAAAACGCCCCATTGACTGATCGGTCCATTCATAGGCTGGCTGCAGCAAAGATGAAAGAAAGACGTACAGGTAATCTTAACCTCATTCCAAAGCTGCGTCTTATTCCGCTTCGGTTGGGGCGCATCCCCTTCGACAGTCGACTCCCCGAGTTGACTAGTACGCAGGAACGATTCGCTCGACACGCTTTTGCGATCATCTTCCAATAGACTAGGCGCAACAGAGCTCATGTCCGACCCCGTCGCCGTCCCCTCCCCAGCGTTGAGACGGGCCAGCCGCTCCGCGCGTTTCTTCTGCAGTTCCTTCGTCAATTCCTCCACGGGTAGAGCCTCCAATATATCCTCGGCCGCAGTCGGCAATAATGCTAGGACGGTGTATGTACAGTCGGTCTGGTTCTGCTCGAACCGTCGCCGTAAGCTGCGCGGTGAGCACAATAGTCAGCCTGCATTCGCCGACCATGCGAGTAGAGTGGGGAGGGACATGACGCACTTCTCGCGAGCGATACGGTCACTGCTCATACGCTCCCGTGCTTCAGAAATCTTGCCTAGTACATATTGGCCTGCGAGGTAGCCCACACCGATGACGCCCGTGCCGATTGCGAGGGTCTTGCGATTGCGCCGGAACCAGCGCCTCGAAGCACTGATCATGGTGGAGCGAAGGGGTCGGGTTTAGCTTCAATCCAGTGTTTGGCCAATGCAGTTCATTATATAACTTGAGTAATTGTTGAAGAAGAGGAGCAACGCGGTGGTTGGAAAGATGGAGCGAGACAGAGGTGGACGTGACAAGTCATTGATGGCGATCGCGGTCGGAGAATGGCCAGTTCCAGCGGCCTCGGCTAACCCGGTCGATTGCCTTATGATAAGGGGATGTGGACGACAGTGCTCGCTAGGTGAGCAGTGTGGTCCTGACATTGAGAGCACAGGCTCCCCACCTCCGAGGCTTACTGACTTTCTGCGTTCATCATGGCCTTGCCTACTGCTGGTCCTGTATACCACCCTCCAATTCGGAGTTACTTTCAACTGTGCTGCACAGGATGCTGAGGTCACGGGACCCGCTATGTAATGGAAATCAATAATACCGAGCTGATAGCGGGGCACTCGCTGTAATTTTGTCAGATGGAATCCATTCCCCGGACATGGCAGGGCAGCTGATTCCCTGTCCCTTTCTTCCTTGACAAGACAAAGCGTCCTTCACCACACACCACCATGCATTCTCCTTATATTCTCAATTCTTCATGAGCTCCTATCTATATGGACTAGTCTGACTCTACTTGCCGCCTCTTCCGACCCCCCAAACCTAGCTTTCTTGTTTACTCCAACCGGCTTATCTTCCCCCCACGTAGCGGGACCGCAAGCTATCCCCCGACCAGCTCTCCGTCATACTCATATACCGAAACCACACCACCACCTCTCTTCAGACCGACTCAGAGACTCAGGCAGTCAACCCATTCTACAGATCTTACATCTCTCCGCTTAATCTATATCCACGTCGCTCCTCCGCCCTCTGTCTCACTCTCTCTTCATCCTCCCCGCCACCCCCCTCGAAGTCCCAATGGAGCCCCGCAAAACCCCTCCAGAGTACTTCCTAGAGATCTTCGCCGACACGACAACAGTCAGGGACGTGCTAAAAGGTCCGTGGCAGTTCTCACATAGCAGATGCCGAACTTCCATTTTCCTTACTGATTGACTATACGTCGTTCCAGGCGTCCTCAACCTAATCTTCTTCCACCGATACTTCCCATCAATCCGCCCAACCACATTCGACGTGCTCGATTTCACGCTCCCCGCCATCAACGACGTAGATCTAGAAACGCTCATCGACTCGCGCATCAGCTCGCTAGTCCGCCAGCACTCCTCGTCTGCCCCCGGGGCCCATGACTCAAGCGGCGTGCGCGGGCGCATCGCCGTCGAATTCTACGAAAAGAAGCGCAGGCGCTCGAACATGTGGTTTACTGGCTTGGCGGGGAAGGGCGAGGAAGAGGTTTGCTGGGAGGTGTGGAACCTAGATGTGACGGTTGCTACTCCACGGACGGAATCGGGTATGTTTGGACTAATCTTGGATGACGATGCATCTGGCTAACATTCTCGCGAACTAGAACGCGCAAAGGTCCGCAAAGCAATGGAGAATATGTTGCAAAAGGCTGCGCTCAAGATCCTGGCCGTGGTCAACCGCGATAAAGATCACATACCCCCTATAACCACCACCGATTCGAATCCGTTTCCATATCGCATCATCTTGAATCCGCGTACGGATGGCTGGCAGAACCGGTTCGGCCTTTATTAATCATGGAAGAGTTTACCCGCGGAATGGCATATCGAAGGAGGGAAATTTGCTGGGCTACGGTACCCAGTGCTACTTAGCAATTCAATAATCACTTTCTCCGGAGTTAGGAGTGTCCTTTAAGGCCGAATACCTTCAGCTTTCTGCTGTCTTGAGCTTGAGGCATGACGTGGGCTACCGACTGCGTTGGAAGATTGATGTCGTTCATTGCGTTACGCTTGGATAAAGATATCAATGAGAATCGCTCGCAAGGAAAACAGTGCTCGAGTTCACCCAAGAGGATAAATGCATCAGAAATAACTATCGCTCCTATTGAACGAGACCAGCTCCCGCTCTTAACCCACCAACAATCGCAGACGTTTCTACAACAGAAAACTCATGCCAAAAAGAAAGATTCAAGGACAAGTCCATGATCTTGCTATACGACCACGCAGCCCACCTCCACCACCATACCAACTCCGGCCGAGATCAAACGACGCAGTCGCAGAATCACCGGCGTCGCCAATCTTTTTTCCTACCAATGCGCAATTAATAGACCTGATCTGCAGCTGTCGTTCGGTCAACTACAGAGCTCAGATTTACAGCCGGTCTATTTACTGCGACTTGGTAGCGGCATCAGCCTGGGCCCGGAGGTTGGCCGAGGTGGAACCGCCGTGGAAGTAGCGGCCAACAAGGGGCTGCAGGAGAGAGTTGAACACAACTTGGGCACCGCTAGAGGGAACGTCAGCCAAGGTATTCCCGCTTACATCCGGGGTGCTCAGCTTACCTGGTCTGGGGAAGAGCGAGCCAGAGGACAAGGGCAAACTTGAAGATGTAGTAGAAGGCTATTAGGATTAGAGGTTAGCACGCGAATCCATCGTTAGGAAGTCCAAGAAGGACTCACGGAACCAGTAAGGAGCACTGATGGCGCTCTCGATAACGGTGAAGAAGGCGTAGACGACCCAGTACTAGAGATTCACACGTAAAATCAGTCCCAGTCCGTTTGATGATAACATATCACGTGGGAAGCGATCTAGGCGCTTGCTAGGAGTAAGGGAATCACAAGAACATACAGTCAACCACTAGATCACAAGATACGTCAGTATGCTCAAAGCTGAAGATTAATGGTGGCTCTGCTCACCTGAGTATCATCGGCCTTTCCAGCGGAGAAAAGAGCGTCGAGGGAGTAGTAGGTGGGGAGAAGGAAACCAGCCAGGTTGACAAGCAATTGGCCAGCAATGTTGAAGAAGACCAGGAAGGTGTAGATACCACCCAGACCGAGGATCACGTAGACCTTAGGGACAGAGGTCTGGCGCTCGAGGTTGTTAAGTACAGGGTACTTGGACAGCTGTATGGATCAGGTTTGGTTAGCTCTTGTGTGCCTGGTGGGAACCCGAAAGAGAAAAAGAAGCACAGGTGCGACGAAGAGCGAACGGGTCTTCGGAATGTGCGGTAGAGAAACGACCCTGTCCAGTGCGACAGGGAGAGGTCAACGACGGATGAAATAGCATTCTAAAAAGCTAATTTCGGACCTCGTCGAGATACCGCACACACCGAGGCCAGCGCTCGAAACGCACAAACAAACTTACCTCCTTGTCGAGCTGGGCGATGGTGTGCTGAGCACGGTCCTGGAAGCTAGCCATTTTTTCTAGGGGTGTTATAGCTGAGGAGAGTTTGTGATAGTAGATAGTTGGGGGCTGACGGAAAATGTTTTAGGGACAACGAGGAAGAGGGTGATGTGGAGGTTGGTTATCTTCAAGTCAGTGAGAGATGACGAGCGGGTCCGGCGAATGACGGTGTGCTTTAGCACGTGACTTATGACGTCCTCCGGCTGCTGTCGTGTGTTAATGTATCATTGATGGCTTGACTATGACGAATGATTCCCAACGGCGGGCTGATCTACTATTAGATTGTTGGTGTCTAATTTATTATGGAGTCTGTGAAAAGAAAACCAATTGTCCGTCCATGTGAGGATTATCAAACGTTCAGGACCGAAAGACCAACTCGTAAACGACACAAGTCTTGGGACAAGAACTCTGGATCTAGTAGTAGAATCGCCAATGCAAAGCAAAAGCACTAAAAGGCAAGCAAAGAAGAGGAAACCGAATACCACTAAATAGACATATTGGTGAAACACTTCCCTTTCGTCCATAGAAGAGAAAAGAATCGGACAGCGCCGTCAGCCAGCATAGCTTATTTGCCGCCCAGTCACATAACGCCGCCACGGGTCCCAGTGGAATAGTACATGCTGAATCGACTTCAATAAAAACAGTGTGAGAAAAGTAAATGTGCAAGCCTCTGCAAGATATCTTTAGAGCAACAGTATATGTATCAACAACGGTCCAAGGTGAACATCACTGAAGGTCATTCATGCCAGGCATAGCACCTCCGGCATTGAACGTGAGTTTCAGCTTCGGTTGTCCTGGTGTTGCAGCCGCGCTGGGAGTGTCACCGACGACAGACATTGAGTAATCGTTTTGATTTGCCGGCGAGCCGTCGAGGTTGGCGAACTGCGGATGAGCTTCAATCTCTTTGCTCAGCTCAGCGACACATCGAGCCTGTGATCATGTAAGTGATGGGCGATAATAATTGTCAATACATGTAACGGCTTACCTCAATGTCATTGGCATCCTGGAACAGGATACTACCGTCTTCGTTATATGTCCGAGCGTTCTGACAAAGGAGAGCAATATCGTTCCGGAAGTCCCTCAGGTTCTGATATTCTTCGCGGTTGATCTTCTTCTTGATCATGTCCATAGCGATGGGGTTCTGGATGATCATGTAATAGTCGGGATACTGCGACTTGGGTGGCGGTTTCATGAATGGCTCGATGATCGCCCGTGTAACAGGTCCATCTTCACTATCGGATGAATCGGCGGGTAGTTCTTGTTCCATGTCCATCAACGCCTGGTAGACATTGTTGAGGATCTGCTGTAGAGCAGCCCGATCATCCGGACTCAATGTCTCAATGGGCTTGGCTTGTCTACCCCTCTTACGCTTGGGCTGGGGCGTCTCCTCGGCTAGCTCGTCTGCTTTGCGTTTTGGAGCGGGACCTCGCCGACCACGCTTCTTGGGTTGGGGTGTCTCAGAAGTCTCTCGCGATGGCTCAGGCGAGGACTCGTCACCTTGCCCTTTGCGACCACGCTTCTCCTTGTTGGTGCGGCGCTTCTCGACTCTTGCTTCTTTTCGTGCGATTGCTTCTTCGATAGTGTCGTCGTCGGCGTCCACGGCCATCAGCCATTGCTCTTCGGTGAGACCATCATCATATCGAGTAACTTTGCGCTCACGAGCACCACGACCCGCCAGCTCAATCTCAGTGGTTTCTTCCGCTACCGGGTTCTCCTCGGTCATGTAAATCTCAGGGAGTTCATTTTCACCCAAAAGACGCGGCATTTTGTGGCCAGGGCCGTACTGGCTGGTCTTCTGGCGCTCCTTATCCATGCGCTGGAAAATTGACAATTCTTCATCGGACCGAGCCATTATGTCGTTCAAATCATCGTCATCCATCTCATCTTGGTCTCCATTTTGCTCTGTACCTTCAGCGGTCTCGAGAAGAGTACGCAAAAGTGCATCACGTTCCTCGTTCGTCGACTTGTTATCGAACTTTCCTGCTTGAATGACCTTGCCGTCCATGTCAAGCTTAAACTGTGCGCGCTCGAGAATCTTCTCCTCGACGGAGTTAGAGGTGATGAGTCGCAGAATCCTGACTTCGTTCTTTTGACCAATACGGTGCGCACGATCTTGAGCTTGGAGGTCCTGATGAGGGTTCCAGTCGGAATCGAAAATGATGACAGTATCCGCGGTCTGCAAGTTGAGACCAAGACCACCGGCACGCGTCGAAAGCAAGAAACAGAAATAATCAGAATTGGGAGCATTGAAGAGCTTTAGCAGGTCCGATCGGTCATCAGACTTGGTGGAACCATCGAGTCGCAGGTATTTCATGCCACGAAGACGAAGGAAATCCTCCATAATGTTCATGATTTGTGTCATTTGGAAGAACATCAAAACACGATGGCCAGTCGCCTTGAATTTCGGAAGAATACGGTCGAGTAGTTCGAACTTGCCAGCAGTACGCCAAATCAAATCGTTTGTGCCTCGTCCAGGATTCACTTGATCTTCCACTTGCTCAAACACGAAGGGATGGTTGCAGAGCTTCCTCAACTGCATCAACATGTTACTTAGACCACGCATGCCAACCTTACCTCCCTTGCCATCGCTAACAACCATCTTATTGTGCGTAGCAAGTTGCTTGTTGAGCTTGGCTTGCAAGGCAGAGAAGCGACATTTGATGACTCTTTCCTGCTTGTCAGGCAAGTCCTTTTCGACATCCTTCTTCAGACGTCGGAGCAGGAATGGCCGTAGAACCTTGTGTAGGCGACGAATGACAAGGAGCTGCTCTTCTTCGCTCAGATCCATGCGGTCTTGACCACCGGTATTGGCAAATGGCGTGTTGAACCATTCGTCAAAGGACTTCACGGATTTGAAGATATTTGGCAATACAAAGTTCAGCAGCGCCCATAATTCAGGGAGATTGTTTTGTAACGGGGTACCCGTCAAGATCAATCGATAGCGGCTGGTGTAGTACTGTGAAAGAGTGCTGCTAAGCTTGGACTGGGTGTTTTTCATGCGATGACCCTCATCGACAATCATATGCGTCCATTTTATCTTGCTCAAAATAGGTCGATCCTTGATGATGTATTCGTAAGTCGTTAGAAGAACCTGAAAATTGCCCCAGCGGATGTTTTGTTGCTGTTGTTTACGAGCGTTCGGCGGGCCTTTGTAAACGATTCTGGAAACAGACGGCGCCCACTTTTCGAACTCAAGGTTCCAATTCGTCAGTGTACTTAGAGGGACGATGACCAAAAACGGGCCATTGTTTCTTTTCTTCTCGATGATATGCGTGATCAAACTGATGGTCTGAATCGTTTTTCCAAGACCCATCTCATCGGCCAGAATACCGTTGAGATTGTTGTTGTAAAGAGAGATCATCCATTGCAAACCCTTCATCTGGTACTCTTTCAAGGTACCACCAACAAGGATATTAGGTTGTTCGGTGATCTCCTCTCTGATACGGTGAGCAACTGCGTAATAGTCAATCTTCCTCCTGCCCTCGCCTTCCTCATCGCTGCCAGACGCGATATCTTCATCTTCATCATCCTCGACCTCAAGGTCTTCGCCATATCGTTCAGCCTGATTACGTTGTTGTTGTCTGACGGACGCAGCAAGCTGTTTGAGGAAACCATCGGTCTGGTTAAGGAGGTGAGAGATACGAGAATCTTTGGCCTGTCCAAGCAGCTTCAAGTATGTCTCTTCGTCATTGGCCTTCAGGGCTTGGAGACGTTGCTTGGCAGTTCGCTCAACGCGCCTCTGTTCTTCGCGTTCCATGTGTTGGTGGTGCTGTAACATCATGCGACCAAGCTTCACGGCACGTGAGCGTTGCTGGTTCGCCGCTTCCCGAAGTTCGTTGCCATGTTGAACGATCGCTTGAAGATGCACATCTTGTTTCCTCTTCTCCCTAGACTCGCGAGCGTCACGCTGCTGCTTCTCGAGCTTCTCGGTGATCCGAGCTTCGCGCAGTGATTGTTTCTTCATACGCCGATGGGTGGAACGATTGGCTGTCATGCCAAGGTTATCATAGTGAAACATCTCATGCTGGATCTGCTTGCGGAGAAGTCTCTGTTTAGGTAAGAGGTTGAGCATCCTATACTCAATCAAGGCCTTTAGCTTCAAAGAGTCGTCGCCCGTGGCGGCATCGCTTTGGCCTGAGTTCCATACGCCAAGGTTCGCAGGGAGTGCAGCAAGTTCCGCTTTCCGCGCATTGATTCGGTTGTATAGTGCGATTTCTCGCTCCTCACGCACCTGCTCCAGATCGATACCTGCTGGCATTAGAGCTGGTATGCGCATACGATGAGCCCGGGAAGCGTGATCCGTGAAGCTGACTGTTTTGGGGAACAGGTCATATGGGGACTGGAAGTCCTCGTAGAACTCTTTAGCGCTGGACACATCGGTAGTTGTCGTAGCTTGGTCTGGCTTTCCCTGAGAGGCATTTTCCAGTACATTTTCAGCTGCAGCGACACTATCGGAGGGCGCAGGTGTGGAGACTTTTTTGGACATAAAAAGCTGCTGCTGAACGCGCGGCGGTATTTGGAGGTTCTTCGTCAACATTTTAAAGGCCATTATTTGATTTCGAAGTGTCTGCAATTGATCCGCAGAAAAGCTGCCACTAGCTGCTGGCGCGCCTTTGTGCGAATTCTGTTGCCCGACAGCAGGCGTGGAGACCACATCTTGGATAGCATTATTGGCAGCAGCGCTGGGGTTAACTGCTCGGTCTATACGCCAAACAATGGTAAGCATAAGTTAGAAAAGAAACATGTAGATGAGCCTTACTGTTAGCTCCATTTGTCGCGGCAAACTCTTGGGTAGTACCATTCTGTTGCTGCTGACGTTGAGCCTGGAGTTGCTGCTGCTGCGCTAATTGTCGCTGCTTTTGGTAGGCTTGTTGTCGCTGAACTGCGGAGAGAAGATTGTGGGCTTTGAGGTATTCGGGGTCGTCGGGGCGAACGCCTTGTTCCTGCATCTGCTTGTATTTCTGTAACAGTATTAAAAATCAGCGACAGGACAGAGCAAGTGATGTTTGGTTGGAGGGTAGTGAGTTCAATTGAGTTCAATGGGGTGAGTAAGGGAAGAGCACAAGGTAGGCCAGCCGTGGGAATAATAATAAAGCAAGACAAACACCATACCTGGATGGTTTCTTGGATATGCTGCTGCGTCAAATTCGGGGGCAGACTCATGTTCGCCGGAGCGACATTATTGGGGTTTGTCTGAAGAGACGTCATGTTTGAGCGCGTTTATTGTCGATTCATAAGTGAAGAGAACACGTCGGGTCCAGTTTTGATGCGACAACTTCCAGGTCAGGGCGATGGCGAAACACGCGGAAAACGAAATTCGTAAGAGTAATTACTAATTCGCGGTGGTGAGGCGACAATACGCGCAAAAACACGAAAGCTATAGGCCAAGGAGGTGTTTTGTCGATGAATGCGACAAGTAGCGATCTGTATCAGCACCTTGGCGATAGAAATTCGTGATGTTTAGACTGGTTGGGGGGACACAGGGCGGTAGGCGATCAAGATGAGAATCAGCGAGAAGGGGAGAAGGGGAGGGTAAAAGCGATGTTGGGGTGGGGAGAAAGACCCCAAAAGGAGGGTGGATGTTGAAGAAAGCGCGTGGAAAGCCTGTCTTGATGGAATGGCGATGGAGGGACGGGGCTTTCGCGACTTTCCGTGGTGGTCGGCGGTGCTTGGGGGGAGAGTTGAAGTTTGCCGTCTTGCCGTCAGGACGGGCGCAGGCTTAAGCTGACTCAGCCGGCCACGTCCGTTTTCGGACTAGCAGGGCGTTGTCGGGTTTAGCCGCAGTCTCCAGATCTACACCACAACTCAACAGTCAAGCGACATCTACGGAGTAAACTGACCCTACATCTACATCAAATTTGACAAATTAAGTCTATTGAATACACCAATGCACCAAAGAGTAGCAACAGTTGCTTAAGCAGCATTAACAATAATACATAATGCGAAATTCAGCCAAACTCCTCAATAGCCCGCAATGATCCGCCTTCAAAGCTCGCCCGCGAGGAGAGTGCGGAGAAAAAAAAGATAGCCACTACACTCCAATCATACAACCCTATCTGTACCCTCCATATAGTGCACCAGTCTCCAGTCATTCCAATGGTTTGTCGACTGCAGAGCCTTCACATCTGAGCTGTGCTGAGTATGGGGCGCTTCATCGGAGGTGGTGGTGCTGGTTTCTTTGCGCGCGAGGGTGGTGGTGGAGGAGGTGCTTTCTTATGTGCAAAGCTGTTCAGTGTGCTCGAGCTAGTCCTTCTCGAAACTGTGCTACCAAATGGCGATTGGCGAGATTCGGTCCAGCCGTTGTCCGAGCGATCAGACACGCTTCCACTGTGGTAACCAACATCCTCTGCGGGTTCGGGGACCACTCGGCTGATAGGACGGGCCTGGATGCTGTTCCTCCTTGTCATGAAGTTCTCGCTGTTCGCACGCGTTGCGCTTTGAGCGGCGACAGGATGCTCGTGAACCTGTCGCAACGGTGTAGAGCCTTCAAACGTCGAGGTGCGGTTCAGGACAGGTCGATGCGGGGAAGTCTCTTGCGCATAGGCTTTTCTGACGGGTGATTCAGAGAAGCTGTGCGTGTTAGATCTAATAACCGGCCGTGCCTCGACACTATTGCTGTGCTCTTCGTGCAAAGGCTCAAACCGGTCATGGTATGAATGGGCCGTGTTCGATCGAGAGCGGGTTCCACGATGACCGTTCGACGGCTGGGTCGCATATTGCCTAATCATGTCAGCACGGGGTGTTCCATATCTCATGGTATATAGGAAGAACATACTCAGAAGGCCATTCGTTCTTCAACCTAAGGAGCACTTCCCTACATTGCTCATGATAGCTCAACTGAGCATCCAAGAAGGCATGAAGATCCATGATATTTTCAGGTTCCGAGTGTTTGATGTCAAGCATGCGACGGTGCACATCGTCGTTGGCTTCCTCGTATTTGACTTTTTGGGTCCGCAGCTCCTCCTCCACACGGAAATCTTCTCTCTTTGCTTTCTGCATCTTTGAAAGAGATGTGTCGTACGCCAGACGCCGAGTGTCTAGTTTTCTGCGGGATGTCTATAGAATGTGTTAGACAAGATAAGGTAAAGGCCGAAATCGCGGGAATAGGTGTTTGTACCTGGTAGTCTTTCAATTGAGTAAGAGAGCGCTCCAAGGACTCAAGCCAGGTCGATGTCGCCTGGGCGATATAAGATTCCTGAATCCGGGCAAGACGCTCCTCTGCCCTTCCAAACACTAAAACGAACCTAGTCAGGCTTCTGATCCACCTTCAACCACACAAAAAATGGCAGCTTACTGGTAAGGCAGCGTCCATATTCGGAATTCGCATCATAGTCCTCTCCATGGGTAATCATGCTACCACCCAAGTGCGCAATGGGCAATGTCTTCTCCTTGTCATCCCCTTCACTGCGCTTGGATACAGACTTGACATAGGCGGTCATGGACTTGTGGATACGGTCGATGCCTTCCAAAACACACGGAATAAGCATGAGTAAACCAAAGTCTGGTTTCGGATAGTTTACCTTCGTGGCGCACTCCCATTTCTGTCTCCAGGGCTTTGAAGTCGTCAGAGACACTGGTCTTAACTTCGCCGCCCATTCTCTCCCCGGCCCATTGCTTGAAGCGGTCGAATCTCTTGTTGACGTTCATTTTGGGCTGTTGATGTCCGTACTGATAGGTCTTCGACCGGCGGCTGAAAGGCTAAAGCAGAAATAGAATTACCAAAAAGAGTGAACGGCCGGGCTCATATATAGGTAGGCTGGCTGTAGTAGTAAACGAACGGAGGATCTGGTCCTGGTGATGGATTGGCGAGAGCCGACTGTGGTCAAGTCAAGAAGATGGGAGGTCCAGCTTCGTAAAGAGTAGAGAGGGTGTAAAAGTAGACGCAGAAGGAAGGAAAGAGAGAAAGAGGCGACGTTACGACAGACGGGGGGGGGTGCACTGACAATTAATGAAAAAGTCCCACCCGGCGACGGAGTAAGTCAGAAACTATTATCTCCTTTTCATTAATTTTTACCTATACTCCGTATGGCGCATAATATTACGTTGGGTTAACCACTAGACGGAGTAATTCAATTACCATTGCAACCAGAAAAATGCCTAAAGCGCTTCGGCAACCGTTGAGGAATGACAGACAGCAACAGCCACGCCAATCGCAATCGTCCAGAAGATCGCCGGAAGCGCCACAGCGTCCCAAATCCTGCTCCAGGGACAGCATCCACGGGCAGCATCGAGTTATCAACGGGATGGCGAGGCCCTGGTCCGTCCTGGATGATAAGCAAGCCTGAAGGTGGTGCGGAGGCTGGACCATCCATGTCGGCACGAATTTGGCTTTCTGGCTGCGGGGCTCACAGCCACCGGTTGACAGACGATAGTGGGTGCCTGAAACCCAGTGGATTGGCCGATTGAAACATGCGACGGCTGGACAAATCGATCGTCTGAACTCTGAACAGTAGTGAACATCCTATTCCTCACTGTATCGCTGCCTGAACGACACGCGTTTCTGATTTGTGGGCCGGCTGGTGGGCCATCTCCAGGACTCAATCGTACTCGTATTGGTTTGCCACGATCTATTTACAGCACAAACCACAGTTGATTTCTGTCTTGGATCACACAGTAGTCTGGACGAGCCGATGAGGTGATGAGGTTGCGATGATCTCTCAGTGATCAACTGCCGCCGCGGGCTGGCTTGCTGCACGGATCGTCTTCGTTCTGTGTCCAGTGCGCCATGGCCTGCAACACTCGACGATCCTGGCGTCTATCGAACAGCATTTCAGTGATACGGGGTGCTCATCAACCTCGATTTATATTGGTTTCATATTTATAATTGCGGCGAGGTGGCAATTGGAATAGCTCTAGCGCGATGCTTTCCGTACTGTCTTGTCCAATATGAACAAGTCTCGTCAAACTTGGCAAAATGAAACCATCTGATACAGGCGATAAGATGGACTAGTTTAAGGGGGCCAGTTTTAGAATTCGAACTGGTGATAAAAAAGCAAGCGGCACTATTCCAGTAATATGGGTATGTATCCAAGGATCTTTGAAGTCGCCATGACCATGCGGGCATCCTGATTCCCAGAATTCAAATTACACCACCGCTTCGAGATATATACTTCGGGCGAGCCAACAATCAACCCTTTCGAACATCAAGTTTTCCACACATGCCAATTGTGCAAGAAGTCACCTAGACATACTTCAATATATGCTAATATTGGATGAAAGGGGACTGAGCTCCTGAGAACGCAGAAAAGCCAGAGCTATACAGACTGGCTCCAGCGATTAAACACCAGCAAATGAAGCAATCCCCTCACCAGACCTCGAGTTCGGGGTAGTTGGGTCCACCCAATCAGATAATCCCAAGGCCCCGGAGATCTCCTGGCGGGATGCATACTCAGCCTCAGCAGCTATTAAAACATCAAAATTGTTCCAAAGCAGAGCCTTTTCAACGTCGGCGCCAACAGTACATCCAACCTCGGGAGTACCGGAGCCACAACCCCAACTCAAATCACCAACAGACCAAGCATCCAGACCAGCGCACAACATCTCGTCCCAGGGTTGAAACATGTCCATGTCCCTGTTCTCAGTATTTGAAGGAGTACCCTCCACCAACGGCGTAGGCGTTACTCCACGCGCCCTTATAGCTGCCGCAGCTGCATACTTCCCCGGCGTAACGCCTGCAATCCTTTTGAACACCCTATGGAAATGACTAGGTGTTAGGCCAGCTTCCCCAGCTAGCCTAGCCAGGGTGGGTTTTATGCCAGAGCGTATATCCGCCTCTATCGTATGACGTGCCTTCTGCACCAAAACGGCCTGCGGGTTGGCAATCGCCTGGAGGGTCTCTTCCGGCTTGCAGCGCAAACAGGCTCGAAACCCTGCGCGTTGAGCCTGAGATGGCGTATCGTAGAACTCGACGTTTGCGCGCCGTGCCAGTCGAGCGGCGCATGAGGGGCGACAATAAATTTTCGTTGTGAGCACGCCGTAGACGAATGAGGCGGTCGGGTCGCGGGTGACTACTGCTTGCCAGCGAATGGCTGTAGAGGATGAAGGGACGGGATTGGGGAGGCGCGGGATTATCTGGGGGTCAAGAGTATGTGACATCTTGATGAGGCAAGTAGGTAGTAAATAATGCTAGTGTACTTATCATTATAGCGATTGGAGGGTCCAAGTTTCAACGCTTTAATATATGGGTAATGGGCATGATGCGCTCCTCATTGTTGGATTGGAATTCACAGCGCTGATTGGTCACTTCAAGAACAACAGCGCCAAGGATCGGTCATACAAAATCAACGTCGAACTGTCTCTGGGCCTTGGATATCCGGAGTATGCAGGCCAGAGGGTGTACTGTATAAAGATCTATAATATATTGATAGTAGCAAGATGTTGTGGCAAGATACCGCTGAATGACGGTTGCCAGAATATTATTAATGAGGCAGCTCTGGCGGAAGAGCATTCAGATCTTAGTAAAAATGTCTGCAATTCCGATTGTGAATAGCAAGCTGTATAATTATCTTTGTGTGTACTGTACTAAGGATATTTCAAGATACTGCAACAAGGTAGGGGTGCCTGGCTACTGTGTACTTGCTCTTTTCCGGCGCTGACTAGGATGGTCAATTTATGCCGAGACAACGTCCCCAGGACTGACAAGGAACAATTGCATTTGCAACTGACAGGGTTGAATCTAATTGAGGTCTTGCAGGGAATACATCCAATGGCTAGAACACAGGAATAAACAGAATTATTCAGATTTTTTTGAACCACCGTGTAACCCATAACCTGATATATGATAGCCCGCCGAATTCACCAGCGACATGGGATTCACGATCCCATTCTTATCAACCCAATTGCTTTTAATCATCAATGAAATTGTTTGTGGGCCACAACCTTGATTGGCTAAGGACGCGTCCGCAGTCGCCTAGGTACATATCTCTCATAGCAAAAAGCCTTTTCAACCCGTCACAAAGAAAAAAACTCCATATGATATCACGTTTAATCCTTGGTCTTCTGGGTACCACGGAGCAGACCAGTTCTCCGGGCGGCGATGAGACCCGCCTTTTGACCGTGGGCGGCGTAGCGGGAGATGGTCGAAGCCTTACCGATGTGCTGGTGGTTACCACCACCGTGAGGCTGTGAGGAGGATTTTTGTCAGAACCAATTTTCGTGCCATAGCCGGAGACGGGGAAAAGCCTTACGTGATCAACGGGGTTCATGGCAACACCACGAGTCTTGGGCCAGCTGTTGCGCTTGACAGCGAACTTGTGCTTGGCACGAGAAGCCTCTGTACAAGAGTTATTAGCGCTTGTTTTCCTCCAATTGTCCCCAGTCTGCCTCGACTGATAGGCTCATGATCCGGTTAACGTACTCAGGAGAGGCTTGTCGGTACGACCACCACCAGCGACGATACCAACCATACCACGGGCAGTGTTCTTGATGACCTTCTTGGCACCGGAGGGGAGCTTGACACGGGTCTTGCCCTCGTCAGGGTTGTGGCCAATAACGGTAACGTAGTTTCCGGAGGTACGACCAAGAGCACCACGGTCACCGGCCTTCTCCTCGACGTTGGAGATGACGGTACCCTCGGGGACGGAGGCGAGAGGAAGGATGTTTCCGATGGTCAGAGCGGCGTTCTTTCCGGCGTAGATGAATTGACCGGTGTACATGCCCTCGTTGGCGATGAAGGTCTCGGTGATGTGCTTGAACTTGTAGGGGTGGCGGAACTGGACCTTGGCGAGAGGAGCACCACGACCAGCGTCGTGGATGATCTCCTTCACGACACCGCGGGTGTATCCATGTCGCTCAGCGTAGTCGAGGACACGGAACTGGGCAGGGGCCTTGTTGAGACGGGTGTGAGCCGCTGAAAGAGAAATTTCATCAGCAATCTTGATCCCCAAGCAAATATCACCGTCGTTCAGCGATAACCCGGTCGCACTCACTGAAAATGGAGCCACGGCCCTTCCTCTGGTTGCGGATCACACGACCCATGGCGACTTTCTATTGCGAACCTGGTGGTTAGTATTTGAAAGAAAGATCGCCAGCGATGGTGGTGGAAGTCGTCGTACCTCAAGAGTTTGGCTTGACGGGTTGTAACTTGAGAATTCAAGATCGAAGGGCTTTGTGGGTTAGGGCCAAAAGGTCGCTACAGAGTGCGCTAGCCGCGTTGGTGCTAGCGGCTTGGCACGTCCCAGTCCCCTTCTCCGGAGTTCAGAAGTCGGCCCCATTACCAAGTCCAACGCCAACATACGTACGTCCTACTCCAGTCTACCAAGTTATTCGGTCTGCTTCTGAGGTTTCTATCATCTGCTTAGAATATCTTTCATCAGCGACATTATGCTGCCGAATATTCACTTGACTATGTGGCGGTCGGATATCAGTGTTGCGCTCCAACCTCACCTTATCGCTCCAGTGTCGGAGACAGAACGCGTCACAAGTTACTCTACTGTCTAGCACCCCAACGGTGACATCAAACTCTTCCATAGAGCTCTTGACTTTGTGACGTTATCCTTGATGCTCCTGGCCTGGGCGTGCTGTCTTCAATGTATTGAAGTAGGCTAACATGGTCTAATAGAGTTCATTGGAATCATTTCCAGCCGGCTGCTGATGCTATGGAATACTTGGTCCATGACGAGTAAATTACTACCGGCTCTTCCATCATCAAGCTCACGCTTCTCTACAGAGAGGCCTTTGAATGTAGCAGGGCATGCGCTTATATGATGGCGGACATGAGCGCGTTGAGTATTTTGTGCTCGACGTTTTCGTTATCATAATATGGTCTTCATTGAACGCGCCGAGCCGCTGCATATCTATCCCATGGGCCTCGGGCATCTTGTTCAGCTCCTTCCGTGTCCCCTCTCTCTCCTAGAGATCAGAATCCCGGTCAGATATCATCCACCAGCCCACGATCCCTAGACAAGGCACGCGTTGCCTTTATTCGTTTACTTCGACAAGCTGGTTAGGCGTTGTACTCTTTATTTGTCGTGCGAGGCTCTTACTCCTGTAAATGCGCGGGATCCTCTTATGATCTCAATGAAATCAATACACGAAATTCTATCATCAACCGTGTCCTCAAGTAGTTTTCGAGATTGCGTAGGAATGACTGTGCTGATCATACCTCGATCTGGGCTGTCGTCTTATTGGAGCCAACCGCGTAGAAGCCGCGTTTGAAGCTGGGGAGGAGTAGCGCAGCAGAACGAACTTCCCTGCGACGCGGACCAGGCTCACCCACTTTTCCCTCCGACACGGCGACATCACACCCTCGCCCCCGCGCAAGCATGTCGAAAATGTCTCTTTCCGACTCAGATCTCTCCTCATTGTCATCTGCGCCTCCCTCAGATGAAGAAACTATGCCCATGGCTCTCGATGAGCCTGTGGGTATAACGAAGTACTTCCAGAGGAAGAAGCAGTCCGAAACTCCGCCACCGAAACGAGCTCCTTCACCACCTCACGAGTATGTATTGGCCGATAATCCAGATATTGCAGTAAGTAATATGTCTCCTCTGGCACTATCTAAGCTTAGCATATACCATACAACGCGTTAAAACGCTGTTCGTGGATGTTCGCTGATTGTCGCAACCCTTAGTTCATTGTAATGTTCCGCGCGCGTTTCCACGAAGTATTCCCACGCTCGACACCACACTTTGGGCCGCAAGATATCGAACGAGGGGTGGAGGAATCCACTCCAGGAGATCATATCGAAAGGCTGCTGTGTGCGCTTCTTGGGCTGGTGCTAAACAGGAAGAAGGACGTGGAGTAAGTTGTCAACTCCGTCTCTCGTCATACACCCGAAGCTCGAAGAAACCTTCAATTGCACATCATCGCACCTAGAGACGTGATGCTAACTTCTACTTCTTACAATCCGCAGGCGGAATCATTACACACGCCCTCTAGAAGAAGCTATCCAGACGCATGCATCCCAATGGCCGAAGGCGTGGGAAGGCAAGAATCCTTTGCACGGGGGTCGCAACTTCGCGTCAATGTCCCCGGAACAGCGCGTATGCCATAGTTCATCATATTAGTCTCTGACAAGTACTGACCGATAATAGCTACAATTATTGAAGTCGCTGATTCTTTGGTCCCTCTCCTCCTCCGACGCCGTTCAAGCAAAAATCAAGGAATCCTACAAACAAGCGCGCCATGAAGATGATCTGAACCAACCTCTTTCTGTGCAGCCCTGGGGACGTGATAGTTTAAAGCGGCGGTATTGGCTCATTGAGGGTCTCGACGATACACACTTCCGACTTTACCGCGAAAGCAACCCGGCGTTGAAGAACGTTACATGGTGGAGCGTGGCTGGGACAATTCCAGAATTGCAAGGGGTCGCAGCAAAGTTGGAGGAAGAGAAGGGGACGAACTCCAAGAAGCTGAGTGAGAGGATAAAGGCTTCCATTCCCCGGTTCGAAGGTTCAGAGGAGGCATGTTCATTCCAAGCTGAATATTGACACTTACTGACAGAATCACAGAAACGCAAACGCCGTGATTATCGCATTGCCCGTAAAGCTCAATTCTCCCGACCGGAGCCCGGATTCTCCCTCTACGAAGGCCGCACTCGCGGGAAGAAGCTCAAGTACACATACTCTGATGATGAGGACATCTTCTCTGATGGCCTACCACCACCACGGCGATCTGGACGTAACACATCTGGGCTTTCTACGCCCGCAGAACCTGCGGGACCAAGATTTACTGCGAGTGGACGGCAAGTTCGATCGCGCGCGGGAGGGCTGTACGGTGAAAGCCTGCTTGCTGGACAGCGCGAGGACACTGATATTGCCGAGGACGACGGCACTGATAGACGGCAGCGAACTCGGGCTACACGGATGAACGGATACGCTGAATACGGTATGGATGACGATGAAGATACAAATTCCAACGACGGACAGTCAAGCGGAAACGAATGGCAGGGCGGCGAGGAGGAAGACGAAAACGATTTTGAAGGCGATGACGAAGATGAAGTAAGCGGAGACGAGTCTGTGCTCAACGGGGAGCCGCCGAGCCTCGTTGTCCAGCTCAGATACGGGAAACAGGGCGATGGGAACGATACTACAGAGCAGCGAGTCAAAACTGGTCCTGCTGAAAGTCAACAGACGATAGTCAGTGATTTACCAGTCCAATCTGCCGGGCAGCCGGCTGTAATTGAACAGCAACAACTTGGGCCAATGGGAAATGGGCCTGGAGGCATTACCCCGGAAACTCGAGCTGGTCTTGATTCAAAGGCCGCGCCCGTTGAAGCACCTGTTGCTTCAGCTATTCCGGCCTCGAATGATGGAGCCACACGAGAGGCCGATGGCTCCGCTGGTACTATTGTGCCTCCAATCCAACAACCTGATGGGACAGTCTAATACCTCTGGCTTTTTAGAGCCAGCGTCATCTATCATCTATACTTTACTTACTGTGGACGGTGCTCTGGTATTGATTTGTTGGAGTCGCTATATGGGTTGTACCGGGATTAGAGTTTCCACCATTTAGAAAAGCTTGTGGGTTATGCGAGGAGTCTGTGGCCTCGATACGCAACTGTCTCTCCCAAGAACGCCCTTTGACGGGGATGATCGTTCCTTATTATAATCATCTAAAGTGGACAGTTAGCCGGGCTGAAGCGAAGCCATGCTCTTATGTATACGAAATTTAATTCTGACAATCCTTCTAGACTCCGAAGTAGCTAATGATTGGTTGATATATGAGCGAAATAGAACAGCAGAGTATATCCTTAACGCCATGAATGCAAACACAAAAAAGTCACTATTTGCCCCTCTAGAATTGACACAAGGCCTTAATCGGCACCCGCGTTAGAGAATTGCGCTGTATAGAACTGTAAAAACTCCGCAAATGTTAGTATGGGTTCTCCAACCTGGTCAATCAAGCTAGAAATAGAGTAATGAACCACATACGTCTTCGACCTGCGCAGCAGCTGCTTTCGGGTTCTTGGGCGTAAGAGGGGGGAGCTTCCAGTTATTGACTCCATACCACCATCTCCTTATCCTACTACCAAGCGTTTGTCCGCTGAGCGATGCAGTGCGGTTCCAGAAGCGCCACCCCGACAGCGCAAGCGTCCAAAGCGTACCTTGAACAAGCGGTAACAGGACCTGAATATAAGCTGAGTCAGACATCTTTGCGCTTGTTCCATATAGGACCGAACAGAGCAGCTGGAAATAGGAGGTGACAAGGCACGCGAACCTGGTCTCTAATAGTAATCCACGCTACCCGCCCCCATGTATCCGCGCCTCGTATGCTCGAGAGATAGCTCTGCTCAAACCGTAAATCGGGCAGCGGGGGAAGCGTATGCCGGCGTGAAAGCGGCCGGAGTGCTCGATGGTGGTCGACGAGGTCCGAAGGGATGCTGTCAGCATCGGAAGGAGTAAGCTCGATTGGGGCCTTCTTCTCCGAAACTGAGGTTGAAGGGTTGACGTTGCGGGCTGCGGATGGCGCTGGATTGACGGAGGCCATCTGGATTGTTTCTGCGGCTTGTGTAGCGGGATCCTCCCTTTCGGTTCGTAAAGAGGAGAGTGATTCGGGGAACCTGTGCTGGTTCGAGGACTTGTTCAAGGAGACAGTAGTGTAGCTGTAGACTGTAGTAACTCCGGACTCCGACCAACAGATTGTCTTGGTGCTCCCGGAGCCAATCAGAAGCTTCGAGGCTAGTTGCACGGGGAGAAGCCTACCCCTCCATACTCGTCACTTCGCTGAGCCCGACTGCCTAGGTGGCGGTCGGTCAGCCCCACCTATATAAAAATATTATCTTAATAAAAATTAATTAAACATGAAGCTATTTAAAACTTATTTTTTTAGCTAAAATAATAAATATTATAAAATAAAATAAATAAGGCTAATTTTTAGGTATTCACGGATTAGCTATATTAATATTAAATTAGTAATATAAAAACTGCGCGAGAAAACGCGTGTTAAACAAGCTACCTTAATAATTAGTATTATAATAGTAAAACCTTTAAATAACAATATTTTAATAAAATAAAGCTATATAAAGTTCTTAATAAACTTATTTTAATTTTTAATAAATAGCACTTTATTTAGTATATTATTAGCCTTTTTTTTTATTATTTTTTTAATATTTTTAGCTAGTTTTATTTGCTTAGCAGCGTGCGCTTTAAATAGCTTATTAATTTACTTTTTTTTTTTTTTTTTAACATGCTTCTTTGCATTTTTAATATATAAAAGGTTTATTATCTTATTAAATTACTTTTTAAACCTAGGATTATAGCGCTTTTTTAACCTTTTAATAAGTTCCTAGTTTAGTTTTCTTTTTATTATAGCTAGGCTTTTAAATTAATAAATAACCCCTTGGATAAGGCGCTGGAGTATAAAAAACTTTAAAAGTTTAAAATATTTTTACTTAATTAATTTAATATTACGGCGCGTTAATTAAATAGTTTTTAATATTATAAAAAAAGGTGTAGTTTACTAGGCTATAAAAGACCTTAAAGCCTTAAGATTAGCCATGCTTTTAATAACACGCTTACTATTTAATATTTATAAAGGCCTTTTTAAAGTTTTTAAAGCGCCTATTTTTTTTAAAATTATATTAAAATTAAATAACTAGAGGCCAGTTTTACTCCAGCCCTTTTTTATAACCCTTATAGTTAATGCCTTTATTTAAATTAACTTAATATTATTAAGAAAATAAACCTTGTTATAGTTCTGGCTATTAAAATAGCTTAGCTTATTAACATGCTTTTTATAAACTTTTTTAAGCTGCTAAAAAGGGACTAAGTTAAGCAGTTAAAAAAGGTAAGTTAGGTAAGATAGTAAAAAAAGTAATAAAACTTTTTTTTTAGCTGCCAGCGCAGCTAATTTATAAAAAATATAGCTTATATATTAATTAAAAATAAAAAGTTAATACGCTCCTTTTTAGTGTTTTTTAGTTTTTTTATAAAAATACCTAAATTATTTATAGTTAAGCTCACGGCTTGTATAGCTAGTTTTACTTTTTTTAATTATATAGTTATTAGGGAAATTAATTAAAAAAATCCAGTCCTTTAAGAACACCTGCCTAGGTAAGATTAGGAGCGGAGAAAGAAGTTAGCCAGCTATAAATATATACTTAACTAATATAATAAGCTTTTGCTAAAATCTTAAATTTATAAAGGGAATATAATTAAAATAATATATAAATATAGTATTTAAAGTTTTTCCCTGGCCTATTTTAAAGCCTGTTTTATTTATATTTTAAATATTTTTATTTTAAATCCCATGGGCTTTAATAATATTATAAAACTTGTTAAACTAGTATAAAATAATCTTAGTATTCTTTTTTTTACTTTTTTTTTATTTCTTTAACACCTGCTTCTTTTTAAAAAACTTTAGATGCTTTTTTATAAAGCGCCCGGCCTAGTTCTTGCTAATTATAGGTGGTTAAAAGTTGTTTGAATTACTAGGGTTAATGTCAAGGTCGGCACCCAACGGCATCCAATACTGCCGTTGGGCACCGCCCTAACCCCTTTCCTTTATTAAAATATAGCTAGCCTTTAGGAAAACATTAATAATATTATGAATCCATAAATCGCGTACCAACAATAATAGTAGCATATCTAAAAACATAACTAGTTAAGTAAACAACTTAATAACTTAATTAGGCACGCTAATTAAGATTAGGCTAGTAAATATTAACCAAGCAATTCTTAGCGTCCAAGAAGCCTAAGCAAATCTCTTCCTTTTAATTCTTTACTTTATTATTTACTTATTTATTTAGTTATCCTATATTAAGCTAGAAGTTTACTAAACTCCCAAGCTTCTAAAAATTATCTATTTATTAATTAGCCGGTAATTATTCTTCTTTTTTTTAAAAAACCCCTTTTTTTCTCTTTCCAACTGGTTAACAAATTTAGCAAACTTATTTTCTTAATTCTCTCTACAACTTTTTCCTTTACTTATTTATTAAAAAACCATTAAACTCCCAAACTCCTAGGAGGCGTCTATATTTAGTGGTTAACTAACAGCCTTTCTTCTTTTTTTTTTAAAAACCTTAGACTTAATAATTTATTCCCTCGGTGCTTAATAACTCCTTCCTTTAAATCTTAACGCCTTAATAAAAACTCTTAGTCTTGGTTTCTTAATTAACAATCCTAGATAACATAAAGGGGGCTTAAACTAAATAAAACAACGCCTTAGTAATATTAGCCTATTAGTTAAAGGTTTTTTAGCAGGTTAAATAGTAGTTCACAAAAGAGTTTAACTAGGGAATAATATTTTTTATTAATTTTATAGTATACTATATAACTATACTATCTTTAACTTAGTATACCTACCCCCTGGTATAAAATATTAATTAGTTAATTTTTTACCAGGCTATAAAAGATCTTTTATCTCTTGGCTAAAAAATAGGAAATATATAAATTAATAAGTAAAAAGCTTAAAAAATTACGCATCCCGCACCTGTAAATTTATTTTTATTAAAGCTAAAATAACTTTTAGGCCGTACGCGGGTAAACTTACTAACATGTACTAATAATATTATTAGTCTAGAATTAACCTTTAGCCTAAAACTAACTAGGTAAAAATAAACCCCTATAATTAATAACCATAATCTAATAATTATATAACTACTTGCTAATAAAGCTGGCTAGCTAACTAACTTTAATACTAGGGGATATTTTATATACTTAATCTTTGCCTTTACCGCGGACATTCCTTTGTTTTTTAGGCTATTTATAGGTTTATTTGCTTTTCTGGCTATTACTTCTTAACCTAGCTTATTTACACCACCTTAGCCTACTACTACCGGCTTATCTGTATTTCTAACTAAACTAACTAGGTAATAGCTAAACACTTCGGCTGCTCACGGTTTAGTAAGTTAGCAAACTTAACTAATTACTAGCTAATATTTTTAGTGTTGTTTAAAACAAGTAGTAGTAAAATTAATTACAAAACCCAGGCGTCCCCCTGTCTTATTAATTATAAAAAAAGAGGATAATATAATTAATATTAATATTAATATTAATACTAGTCCTTAAGTCCGCAATATAAATTCCCAAGCTAATTTAAATTCTTAATAACCTTTTTAATAGCCTTTTAATCCCGGCCTACAACAGGTAAATTAACAACCTTTTAATCCCGGCCTTTGACAGGCAAATCCAGCGGTAAATTTAATAAATTACTAACTTTTTAATCCGGGTCCCCGACAGGCAAATAAGGACTTTAAATTAATTTTATAACAGGAATTAAATAGCTATCTAGAGATTGTTAATAACAGGCAAGCCACTTTTAAAAAATCTTTAAAAAAGGACTTTAAAAATTTTTAAAAAAATAATTAAACTAATAAAACGCAAGAATTAGAAAATGCATATAAATAAAACCTAGAGAATGCGTATAAAGTCCCTAGCCTGGTTTAATAACTAAAATAATAACTAAAACCTTATTTTAAAAGGCTAGAGGCTTATTCACGAGCGCCTTAAAAACAAGAACTAGAACTAAAACCCCTAAATTTTTTTTATTAAAACCAGAAAGATATAGAAAGGGAACACAAACGTGGAAGAGGTAAAGGCGGATTTATTTTACCTGCTAATAAACTAAGACTAGTTCCTTATAAGGAAAACCCTTAACCAGCTAAAGCTGCGCTAAAAAAATACTATTAAAAAATAAAAAATATTAGCTACTTCTGGCCTAATAAAGTTAATAATAAAAATTTATTAATAAAAAAATAAGGCTTAAAAACTTTTTACAAGGATATATACACCTTTATAAACTATATTCTTAACATGGTAATTCTTAAAAAAAAAGTGGTAGTAAAGGTTAATATCCATAGTTATTTAAAAGGCGTAGCCTTAAAGTAGTATATAACTAAGTTATTTTATATAAATAAATAAAAGTTATAAAATTTCCCCTTAAAACAAGAATAGGTTATTAAGCTTATTAAATATTTTAAGCTCCGGCTGGTTAAGGCTATAACTTATTTTTAAAAAATAAGTTATAGCTTTATAAACATTTAAATAGGGAAAACCCCTTGCTTTTTTATATAAAAATTTTTAAGAAATATAAAATTAGTAAATATTAGTAATATTTTTAATTAACTTACCCTAGTATAAAGTAAACTAAATAGTATATTATATTAAAAAATTAACAAGCCAACGCGCCGCACAACAATAATAAATTTCTTAAATATTTTTAACTTTAAATTTAGCATTTAAAAAAACATTATTAAAGCCTGTAATAATAAGTAAAAAAATAAATTATTAAAACTTAAAAAACCCTGTTATAATTTTTATTAAGCTAACTAGTGCCCTTAAAGGCAAATGGCCACGCCCTAACCATGTATCCAAGCGTACCAGGCGCGATTAAACTATATTTAACAAGTTTAACCGCTCTAACCGCTCCAACCACTATCTTTATTACTATAAATAATACCTTGGCCGCTGGTCTACTAGCAAAAGCCGTGAAATCTACCGCCTGTTTTTAACTAAACTAGATAAAATAAGTATCTTACTAAAAACAAAAATAAAGATTAAAAAGACCCTAACAATTAGCAACGCGGACTAGAAAGGCAGCCTTAAAATTAAAAAACCTTCTTGGCTTAGTTTACTCCCGCTTCTTAATTATAACTATTAAACTAATCATAATTACAAGCGTACTACGTTAATTTAAACACCAGCGCCCTCTATACCCAAGTTGCCGCGCCAGTAACTTTATTATTTGCTTATTATAGTAATCTAACAGCCGCACCTTTCCTATTAGCCGCCTACTTTAAAAAGCTAACCAAGACTTTATTAACAGCTTACTTTAAAAAGCTGTTTGAGGATTAGTACCCAAAGGGATATACTAAAATTAAAAGCTTGGAAGACTTAGATTTTTTAAATACTAATAAAAACCAAGCCATGCTAGCTAGTACTATAACAGTTATATATTATAAGTATAATAAAGAATTTAATTTTTAAAATACTTTATTTGCCTATTTTAAAATATATAAAAAGTAAAATTATTTGGTTACTTTGCTAGTAAACACTAAGGTTTTACTTATTATAAAATTAAAAATGTTAGCCAAGACTAGCATAAAAAATAAACTATATTAATTATAAAAATATTTAACTATTTTTTTAGGTATTAGCTTAAAATTAAAAATAAATAAAATTTACCTAGATACTAGGTGTGCTAGAACCTTAATTAACTATTAAATAGTATAGGATTTAGGCCTAACTTTAAAATTAGCTAAATATATATTAATATCTAGTATTAAATTTTTTACCAGGTAAATAAAATAGTATTTTTTAATACTTATTTACCTAGCTAAGTTAATAATTAGCTAGTATTAAGAAAGATCCCTATAATTATATATATTATTAAGAACTTATTAATAAAGCTGCTTATTAGTAATAACACGCTAGGTTTAAAAGGGTTTAAAATTAATTTATAAACCTAAAAGGAACAAGTACATGCTTATTAAGATTTAAAGTTCCCTTTTTAAATTTAGGTAAAACCTAATAAAGTACATGTGGTGCTTATATACTTTACTAGTTAAGTAACTTTATAACCTTATTATAAAGGTTATTTATTAATAATAGTAAAGAAGCCGCTTTCCCTTAATAAAAATTTTTTTTTTAAATTAAGCAACTAACTAGGCTACACGCTATTTACTTAGCTAACTAACTTTTTTTTTTTATAAATTAAAATTAAAAATTATTTTTTTTAGCCTATTATTATTAGCCGCCGGATAAGACTAGGTTATTTTTTAAATATAAACTTTTTTATAATAGCGCAGGTTAGTAATAAAAACACTTATTTAATAAAATTTAATTGTCAGGGCCGACATTGATCCGGGTCACGCCATTAAGCAATGCCTGAGGCACCCAGGTCACGCCACCGCGAAGCGTTAATGTCACCCGTGCGGGATGCCTTAGGCACCTATTTAGCTTAGCAAACCTTACTACCATAAATTACTATACAAGACTTAATATAGCGTTAAATTTAATATAATATTAGGTTTAATATAGCATTAGTTTTAACCAGGGACCTTAGCTTAGGGACCTTAGGTTTTAAGTATTATTTAAGTAGTAAAATAAAGGCGCACTTTATATTAAATTACTTTAATAATTAAAAAGTAGTTATAGGGGGCGTAAATATAAAAATATTTAAATACCACCTATTTTTTAAATAAAAATAGCTTAAAAAATTATTTAAAGGCCTTAGGCCTTTAGGCAAGGCCTATATAAAAAGGCTAAAGGCTATAATATATTTAGTTTTTTAAGTAATTTTTTTGGTTAAATTTATTAAGGTTTTAAATACTTTATTTTTATTAGTTAAGATACTTTACCAAGCTTTATTATTATTAATAAAAAATATTTAGGTGCTAGGGCGCCCTTATAGTTAAAATTACTTTTTTTATTAATTTTTAAATATTATTAATATAGTATCCTAAACTAAATTTTTAAATAAATAAAGGCGGACCAGAGCTGTTTTAGTTAAGGTTTTTAAAATATAAACTTAGGTATAAAAAAGCTTGGGATTATTATCCCTACCTAAACCTATATTATTAATATATAATAACACCCTTATTATTAAGGTTAATAACTTAAACTATAAACTAAATAACTTATTTTCTTTAGGGGGTAAGGCTTAAAAAAATTCTTTACTACCTTACCTTTTTAAAAATCCCATATAATATATTAACCCTAAATATATTATAATAAGCGCTATTTTAATTAAAAACACTATTTTAAAAACACCTGTGGCTAGGTTATTTATTATAATATTATAATAAGACTTACTATTAAAACTAAAGCCTAATAAGGGCAAGCAAATAGCTTAGCAAACTAAAAAAAATTAGTAACTAAATAAGCTACCTCCGCCCGCTAGAAATCCTAAAAAGCTATTTAACTTATTAAGCTTAAATAATAGTAATAGTATTATAAATAAAACACCGCCTAACTAGGACCAAGCGTATAAATAACCTTAAATATTTATTAAAAATAAGGTTATTAAGGTATTAGCATGGTAATTATTATAAAATAAGCCTAAGCTAAAAAAACTAAAGCCTTTAAATATTAAGATTTTTAATAGCAAAAACTTAATAAAACTAAAAATATTTTTTAATAATTTTAAAAATATATTTAATAAAGCCCCTGTGTAGTATAGCATTAAAATAAGTAAAGTTATTTACTTAGTAAGCAAAGTTAAAAAAAATATATAATATAAGTGGTGTGTAAAATAAAAAAAGCTTATTAAGCCACCCACGTGGGCAATGTTTAAGTAGTTTATATATTAATAAGTTAACCTAAAAAAAAATTAAGCTAGTTAAAAAATAAAGCGTTTTATAAATAACTAATAAAATAGTTAACTACTAAAGGTGTAATTAATAAAATTTTAAAAAATAGTTCCTAACCCCCTCCGGGGCATTGCTAAAAAAGCTATTATTTATATTTATATATTAAATAAGTTATATTAGTAATATATAACGCGCCTGCAGAATTTTTTAACTATTTTTAAAGGTGTTAATATAAAAATAACCTAATATAAGTTAATTTTAGCACGCGAAAAGTAAAAAGCGCCTAAAAATAGTAGCTAAAAAAAAAATAATAAAAACCCTTTTATTATAAAAAACAAGAATCCAGTAAAAGGTACTAACTAAAGCTAAAATAAAAATATTTTAGTAAATAAAAAAAACTAAAATTTATTAGGGCAGCCCTTAAAAAAGCAAGGTTAAAAAAATTATTATAGCTTTAAAAGTAAAACTAGTAGGTAAAAGCTAGCGCAAGCCAAGTATTAGCTCTTGCCTAAAAAATAAAATAAATAAAAAAAAAAAAATTACTACTATACGTGCGGCGCGAAAGGGCATTTTATAAAAAATTACTTAATTAAAATAAAAGTAAATAAAAAATTAAAAACTAAATAATAATTACTAGGCCCCAAGCTATTAACTTTAATTAATATAAATAAACCCACCACATTCCCTATCCTAGCAGATTTGCAAGTTTAAAAAAATAATTTAAATAAATAATTTAAAGCTTTATTAAATACTAGGGCTAGTATAAATTTTTTTTTAATTTAATTTTTAAAAAAGTAAAAAATTAAAATAGCTACGAACTAGATGCTGCAACTAGTTTAGTATATTAATAAAAAAACTACTTTATACTATAGCTAATTTAAGGCTAAAATGTAAATCCGCGATTTTATTAGTAAAATAAAAATATTTAATATAATATTTTATATTATTAATTTTATTTATAATAAGTACTAAGCCGTGCTTGGACAGCCTTAAATAACTAAAGTAAATTTAAATATTTTTTTAACCACTAGTTAATAGTGTTGGCGGTATTATACCCCATGCTTTTAAATTAAACTAGTAAAAAAATTTATTAAAATAATAAAAAAGGGTTTTATACTCTTAATCTTATATAAATTAAAAAAAACTAAAGGTATATTAATTATAATCCTACCTTTTTAATATGCTAAATAAAGCTAGGTCTTTTTTAAAAAAGGAGCGTCTTAACTTCCAAGCAAAAAAGTATATTATAAAATCCTTTTAAAAAAAGGCAAAACGCCTTCTTGGGGGCCTATTTATAGCCTTTTTTATTATAAATTATTAACTTTAAAAAAGTATCTTAATAAAATACTAGTAAGGGGTTAAATATAATTATTTTAAAGTTTAATAGGAGCGCCTGTTTTTTTTACCTAAAAAGTAAATAAATCTTTGCATTTATATATTAATTATTAAGGTTTAAATATAATAACTTAAAAAAATTATTATTTATTGCCTTGTATTAATAAACTTATAAATTAGTTAGTAAATATATAATACTTTACTAAACTTAACCTTTATAACATGTATTACCGCATTTACATAAAGCAAGAAAATAAGTAAAAAATGGTATTTTAAACCTAGTATAGCTATTATAAATATATAGTTATATTATTTAATTTTACTAATATACCCGTGATATTTTAGTTTTATATTAATATAATAATAAGCGGGGTTTTTAATAATTTTTATGTGGTTTACCTAGATAATATCCTAATTTTTTTAAAAATTAAAAAAAAGCATATTTAGCATGTTTAAGAAGTTTTAAAACACTTATAAAAACATAATTTATATATAAAGTTATTAAAATATAGTTTTTACTAAAAAAAGGTAAAGTTTCTTGGCTTTATTATTAGCTAAAGCGGAATATTTATTAACTTAATATAAAGTTAAATAGTTACTAATTAGCCAGCGCTAATATTATATTATAAATTATAAGTTTTTTTAAGGTTTATAAATTACTTTAAATAATTTATTAAAAAATATGCTAAAGTAACTCGCCCTATAATATAGCTTTTAAAAAAAATAGTTAAAGGGCGTAAAAACAGCCCCTTTTTATAGCTAGATAATATATAAAAAGCTTTTAAAAGGGTTAAATCTACTTTTACCTAGCCTTTAGTATTATAATATTTTAACTTAAAAAAAAAGATTTTTATTATTATAAATATATTAAGTTTTATTATAGCTAGTATTATTGCGCAGTTAAATTAGGAAAAAACACCTAGTAAAAAAAAATAAAACTAGTAGTAGCCTGTTACCTTTTACTTTTAATAGCTTTATAAACTAGAGCTAAGATACAAGGTTTATAATTAAAAATTACTTATAATTATTAAGTTTTTTAAAAAGTAATAACACTACCTAAAGGGCTTTATGCATTTTATACATGTTTAGTATAATTATAATAACTTATAGTACTTTTTTAAAATAAAGGTCTTAAATTAAAGGCAAGCTTATTAGGCAAAATTATTAATAACCTATAACTTTAAAATTAAGTATAGGCCAGGGAGGTTTAATCTAGTAAATATATTATTAAGGCACCTGGATTATTAAGTAAAAAATAAAAAGTATTAAGTTAGTTTACTTTTAACTTTATAAAAAAAGTTAAAGTTATTTTTTAACTAAATTAATATTAAACAGGCGCTAAAGGGCCCAGCTACCCCTTTAAAAAAAAATTAAAAAAAATATTAGCTTCCAGGGTTAATATATTTTAAGTTATAAATTATAAAGGCAGCCCGCGAGAAAAAACCCGCTAAACTAGCTATAAAACCCCTTTAATAAAAGCTATTTAAAGCTTAATATAAGAACGCTCACGCCGGCTATATTTAGTAGTAGCTAAAAAAAATAATTTTAGTTAAAATAGGGCAGGGCTTTTATTTAAAGCACTAGCATGTAAAAAATAATTTTTTTTTTATTAAAAGGCTATTTATATCCCTCCCGTGTTTATATTATAGTATAAAATTATAAAAATATACTATAATAATTTTTATACAGGCTATTTTAGTTATAGGCGTATTATTAAGCTACTTAAGCATAAGTTTTAGTAAGAAGATTTTAATAAAAAAGTACAAGAGTATATTAAAAGGTATTTCTTATATTAAAAATCTAAAGCTTTATAATAACTAGCCTAAGGCTGGCTTACCTTTTTACTAGTTTTAAATATACTATAAAAAAATCTTTTTATAAACTTTATTATTAGCTTACCTTTATTAAAGTATAAAGGCCGCGTGTATAACATAATATTAATAATAGTAGATTATTTTAGTAAAAAAGTAAAATACATCCCTATTACCTAAAAAGTTAACACTAAAAAGCTAGCTAACAAGTTTATTAAAAAAATAATATATAATATAGGGGCGCCTAGGAGCCTAGTTATTAATTAAGGCTTATTATTTACCTTAGGTTATTAATAATTATTTTATTAAGTATTATAAATTAAAAAACGCCTTAGCACTATATATTATTTATAGTTAAATAATTAAATTAAATAATAAAATTAAACGCTTAAAACATACCTATATATTTATTATAACTTTTAGTAAAATAACTAGGTTGTATTTTTACTAGCTATATTATTTACTTATAATAATTTAAAGCATAATATAACTAGGTACGTACCTTAAATAGCCTCGCGCGGCTAAAAACTCATTATTTTCTTACTAAAAAACTATAGGGAAAGAATATTATATTTCTTATTAAAAAACAGACTTTATTAATTATAAAAGTTATAAGATAAATTATAAAACTATATAAACAAGGCCTAAAAAAAGTAAGCCCTTTACTATAATAAAAAGCATACCCCTACTAAATTTAAGGTTAGGGATAATATTTTATTATTACTATATAATATTAAAATAATCTAACTAAGTAAAAAACTTAACTAAAAGTTTAATAATTTTTTTAAAATTATTAAACCTATTAAAAAGCAGGTGTATTAGCTCCGGCTTACTAGTTATTATACTTAATTAAAAATTTATTTAGTATTTTATATGTCCTTGCTAAGGCCTTACACTAAGTAACCTAAATTTAAAGGGGATAAAAAAATACCTAATATAAAACTTATTAATAAAAAGCAAGAATAAAAAGTTAAAGCTATTCTTACTAAATAACATGCTTATAAACTAAACTAGTTTTTAATTAAATAAAAAAACTAGCCTAGCTATAAAAACTTATAAAAGCTACTTAAAAATCTTAAGCACGCACAAGAGGCTTTAAAAAACTATTATAAACTAGTTAAAATAATACTAGAACACCCCTAGTTTAAAAAAAAGTGGTAATAATTTTTTACCTACTAGGTTTTTATATTACTAAAGCCAAAGGACTAGCAAAGTGGTTACCTTTTTTTTATATTTTAAAAAGTTTAAAGGTTTAATAAACTACTATTATAAATAAAACACTTTTTAATAAAATCTAGACTACCTATGGCCCTAAAAATAATGTTAAACTTATATATTAAAAACCTAGGTAAAGATAATTACCTTTTTTTTTTATTTTATATGGTTTTAAGGTTTAATAAACTATAACCTAAACAGCTCCGGACTGCCAAAATTTATAAGTTATATTTATAAAAGTATATTAAAAAGGAAAAAAAGTCTTTTTTTAAAAAATAAAAAATAAATAAAATATTAAAGTGGCATAAGACTGCCTAAAAGCTAGCTATATAAAACCCTAAAAAAAGGTGTAAATAAAAATATAAAGCTTTTAAAAAGTAAAATTTAAGATTACTACAATAACAGGATTAGTTATATTAAATATATTTTTACTATATATTTTTTAATACTTTTTATTAAAAGCAGCTAGAGACTTGCTAGCGGATAAGTAAAGCTTGTTAATAAGTATAAAAATAGCATAACATAAGTTATTTATAAACTAAACTTTTACCAGCACCTTATTAAAAGCCTTGGTAATATTTTCCGCGTGCTTATTAAATATTTTTTACATATTTATATATTTTTTTAAGCTTTTATTAGCGGGCAAGTATTACAAGACATTAATATTATTATATATATAAATTAAAATAGGCTTATATTTATTATTATTACTATAATACTAAACACACGCTAACCCTGGACCTTAAAAAATATAATTATAATAAAGCTTATAAAGGTTTCCCTTGGGGAATACCACTAGTTTACTACTAGTAATAAAAATTTATTAATTATTTATATTTTTTATTTTTTTACTGTCCTGGAAGATTACCTTGGTATATTTAAGGTATATTTAAAAGTTATTAGTTATTTATACTAGAAGTTATTTAAAAAGAAATAGGGAAGACTTACTTTTATTAAAAGGGCGGGGCCGGCTGTAATAAAAGCAGAGAAAGTTAAAGTAAAAAAAATAAAATTAAAGGGGGTAATTATAAAGGGCGCGGTAGTACTAGTATTATTATTAGTATTATTATTATTATTATTTAGGATGTTTTTATTTAAAATGCTTAACAAGTAAAAAAAAAAATTAGAAAATATATTATTAGGCTTAAAAAGCCTGTAATAATTATATATATTATTTATAAGCTAATTAATAGCAGCCTGGCAGGGAATAAAAAATAATAATAAAATAAATTACTAGTTTTAATAAGTCCTAAGTTAGCATGCTTTAATATTAATATATTATTACTAAAATACCTTTAAATAGGCTACTGCAGGCAAGGAAATATTTATTATTAAAATAAAGCCCTATATATAAATACAGGCTAAAAAAGGGATTATTTTTAAGATTAGTAAGATAAAAGGGCGCTATTTATAATTAGCTATTTACTACTACTTAAAAAAAAGCCTTAAAAAGCTTTATTTAAAATTATTTAGGGGACTTACCACCGGGGGAGTGACTAGGCAAGTAGTTAAAAAAGAGTAATTTTTAAAAGCAAGGGCCTAAAATTTTATTTATATTTTATTTTTTTAATTTTTAGTTAAAAAAGCTGCTAGCCGCGCTTTTTTAATATTAATAAAGCGTAGCGCCGTATTAAAAAAAAAATAATTTTACTTAAGTATAATTAAAATAAAAGACAAGGTAAAGGGGTAAAATAAAAGCTAGAATAAAGTTATATAGTTTAGCTATATAAAAGTAATTTAAGGTTTAAAGTTTTAAAAAAACTAGACTTAGGTTAAATTAATAAAAAAGCTATTTTTATAGTTAGGCGCCTTTTTAAAAGTAAACAGGTAGTAAAGTATTTTAAATAAAGTGTTAAATATTATTTAATATCTTAAACCAAGAATAATAAATAATAAAAATAATAATAATAAAAAACGTTATTATATTATAATATAATAATAAGTTAGTGTTATAAATTACTTATTTATTATTTTTTTAAAATAGCTAGCGCTGGATCGCGGACAATCTATTTTTTTAAAAAGAAAAAAATTATTAGGGCTAATATTAATCTAGGTTATGTTATTAAGTAATACTTAAGGCACCTAGGTCATGCTACCGCGAAGTGTTAATATTACCTATACAGGATATTTTAGGCACTTATTTAGCTTAGTAAACCTTATTACTATAAATTATTATATAAGACTTAATATAGCGTTAGATTTAATATAATATTAGGTTTAATATAATATTAGCTTTAACCAGGGACCTTAGCTTAGGGACCTTGGGTTTTAAATATTATTTAAATAGTAAAATAAAGGCGCGCCTTATACTAAATTACCTTAATAACTAAAAAGTAATTATAGGGGGCGCGAATACAAAAATATTTAAATACCACCTACTTTTTAAATAGGGATAGCTTAGGGGATTACTTAAAGGCCTTAGGCCTTTAGGCAAGGCTTATATAAAAAAACTAAAGGCCATAATATATTTAGTTTTCCAAGTAATTTTTTTGGTTAAATTTATTAAGGTTTTAAATACTTTATTCTTATTAGTCAAGATACTTTGCTAAGCTTTATTATTATTAGTAGAGAACATCTGGGTGCTAGGGCGCCCTTACATTAATCCTGCTACCTAAACTTTAGCTACACGGGCTATTAATCTTTAAGAAAATAAGTAATTATAGCTTTTATAAGAATTCTTAAAAAATTACTTGCTTACTAAGCTACCGCCTCCTAAGCCACCTTTATATTTATCTTTTTTAAAAATATTTAAAAACCTTTAAACCACTATTTTATAAAATGGGATTTTTATTTATAAAACTTTAAAGGTTATATAAAAAATCTCCTGCCTTATAAAAAATTATTATATTTAGGGAAACTTTTTAAATAGTAATATAATAGCTATTTTAAAAAACTAATAAATAAATATATTATTAGTTAATAAATAGGAGTCCTGGATAACAAAACTAAAGGTTTATTAACTAAAATAAAAGAATAAAAACTTAGTAAATAAAACATTTAATAAGCTTTATATTAATAGTAAAATAAAGTAGGCAAGAAAACATACCCCAAGCGCCTATCCTGTTTTTATTATTTAAAAAAATATAATAAAAAATAAAAAGATAGTGCGCAAAGGCCGCGTTATAATAAATATTAAATATTTAAATATTATTTTTAAACCTAATTTATATCCGGTCCTGGAACAAACCAAGATCTTAAACATGCTTAAAAATAAATAATTTATTTTAGTTATTAATATTAAGGCTTGTTTTTACTAATGGCTAGTATGCCAAGATTACTATTATTGCCTGGTGGTAGTAAGCCACTAAAATTAAAAATATTTTAATATAGCCATCATGGGCTATATAAACTTGGTTACTTTTATTTAATAATAAATAAACCTATTTCTTACTAAATTTAGGGATTTTTATTAGTACTATATAAATAATATTATTATTGCGTTAAAAATACTGGATAAATACCTAATTTACCTACACTAAGTATTTTAGTAACTACAAGACCTAAACCTTAGTTTGGACCTAAAGAAAAGTTTTCTTGCTTATTTAAGTATTTAGTTGCTTAGGCAGCATGTAAATACTTTAGAACTTATAATAAATAAAAAAAAAATTATAGCTATATAGTATTTTTAATTTTTTAATACTTTTTATTAATTAAAAATATATCTTAGTATAACTAAATACTTATATTACTATATTCCCTAATATATTTTTATAATCGCGCCCTTATAGGAACGTAAGGTGCGCTTTTTAAAAGGTTTCCTATTAATAGGGCACCCTTAAAAATAATAAGCAGCAAAGACTTTAGTTTTTAAACTAATATTCTAGAAAATTAAGGCTTATTAAAAACTTTAGGCTAAGTTTACCTATTTTAAATTTTTTATATATTATAATTTATCCAGGTAATTTTATATTAATTTAAATGCTATAGTAAACGGACATAAAACAATAATATATTATATAAAAAACTTTTTTAAACACATAAACCCTTCCAAGCCCCTGCCTAGGTTAACTATTAAGCTAGTTCTATTTCTTAGTAGGGGTTTAATATTTGCAAAGTATAATTACTAGCTAATAAAAATTAAGACCTCTTATTTAGTCTAAGTGGTAAGAAAAACTTATTACCTAATTAAGGCTACTTTATATTTTTTACTAATAATTATTTATTTAAACCACTCCGCAACAGCCAAGCTATTTAAGAAAATATTTTTTTAATTATAAGCTACTAAAGGTTTAAACCTCCGCCTGGTCCATGCCTTATAGTATTTATAGTAATTTAATTTACTTATATATTACCAGCCTAGAAAAATAAACCTTATTACTAACGCCCTTTTTAAACTATTAAAAAATAATATAAAGGTAATAACAAGGGATCTTAACCTAAACACGCTAATAAAATATTTATTTTTAAATATTATTTTAGTTTAACTAGGATACTTAAAGGTTTATGTTAATCCTAACTTTATGCGTAAAATTTACTAAAAGTATAAAAATAACTCGCGCTGCGCAGTTATTATTAATATTTTAGCTAGGGTAAAAAAAAAAATAATACCTTTTATTTTATTTTTTATAAAATTATTAAAAAGCTTTTTTACCTATAAAAAAATAATAAAGAGCTTTGGTTAGTAATCCTACAAGGACTACTTAAAAATATTTTTATAATTATTTATAATTAATAAGAATATACTAGTTTAAATACTTGCCTGTTTAAACTACGTGGTTTAACTATATATAAAAAAATAATAAAATTATAAAAGTATATCGCGGCGTGCCCTTATAAATTATTAATTATTTTTTATTATAAGTTTTATAGATTTCTAAATCCTATTACTATATTTAACGCTTTTTATAAGATATTAACTATGGACTTTATAATTAATTTATTAATAATTAATAAAAAATATAATTAAATCCTAGTCCTAGTTAATAAGTTTTTAAAATAAATTAGCTTAATCCCGGGTTGCTCTTGGTAAAAAGCTAAAAATTAAAATATAATTTTTATTTAATTTATATAATTAAAAAACTAGGGTATTTTATAAAAAATTATCTTAAATTAAGATTTAAAGTTTATTTTAAACCTTTGGTGTGTAATTTTTAAAGCCCTTAGTATTTAATAATTATATAACACGGCATATTATTTATAAACTAATAAATAGTTTAAAAGAATAATTTAAATAATAAAAATTATATTATATTATTAGTTAGTATTACACCCTAAGTTATAAACCATATAAAAATCCCTCCTGCCCTTAATACAGGCCGTGTTAAATAGTTTAAAAAAATCCTTTACTAGTTATAGCCCCTATAAATTACTGTATAGCCGCCCACTTTATTAGGGATAAAACCTATTAAAATAACTTGGTAATTACTTTTTTATAATATGGTAAGATACTTATAAAGCTTTATTATTTATAGTAGTTTAAATAAAAAAATATTATAATTATAAATATTAGCTAATATTTTTTATTATAAATAACAAAATACTATTATATTTTTATAAAAAATATAATATTTTTATAAATAAGTAAATATTAAAAAAACTTAGCTAGTAGTTTGCTGGTCCTTTTTATATTATATACTAAGTAGGTTAATTAGCTTATAAGTTAAATTTCCTTAAAAAATAGTAAATCCACCCCGTTATCTTAATATAAATACTTAAACCTTTTTAAAAGGACTTTTTTAGTTAATAGCTAATAAAGCCAGGCGTAATAGTTAATAAAGGCTTTTTAACTAATAAAAATTACTATAAAATTAAAAGGATTATTAGCAGGAAAATAGTATATACCAGGCGTAAATAAACACTAGTAATAAAGTACCTAGTTTACTAAATAAGTTATAAAATAAAAAATAACTAGTGGTTATTAAAATCTAAGCTTAAAGGCGCGGAAAACTTAGTAAAAAAATATAATAAAACTTACCTAGAGTAGTTTATGGTGTTTATTTTAATATTTATTATGTTTATTTTTATGTTATATAATTATCTTTATTATTAATTTACTTAATTTCTTATGCCTTATCCTAATACTATGTTTTTTTTTTACGCCTTTTATATTCCTGTTTTTTACTAATAGCAATTTTACTAGCTGTGTTTCCTATGTTATCCATCTATCTTTTTTTTTTTCTTTTTTGTTTTCCTTATTTTCGTGAGTAATAATTATAACACACCTTCCTTTTAAGCAAACGCTGCCTACCCTTATAGCAAGCAGTTGTTACCTATTTTATTATTTAATTTATTCTTATTTTTTTATTCTAGCAAGCAATTCAGCAAGTAAATCTTTATTTTTTAAGTAATTTTTAAAAACAGGCGTTTTTTTTTTAACCAAGCCTTCTTTAAGCAAGGCCTAGCTAAAATCTTTTTTTTTTATTTTAGTAAGTAAACAAGCAAGTTAGCTTATCTTACTAACTAAGATTTTTTTTCCTTTTTTTATTTTAGCAAGTAACCAACCAAGCAAGATCTTTTTTTACTCCCCTTATTTTAATATTTAAAACTATTAGCTCACGTCTCTCCCAAATAAAACCTTTTAATTTTTACTTCTTGTTATTTTTATTTTTTTTTATTAGCTTATGTCTTTTTTAAATAAAGCCTCCCAAGCCTTACTTTAGTAAGCAACATAACTTATTACCTTTATTAAATAAGCTTTTTTTTTACTTGCACTAGTAATAAAAAAACTTAAAGTAATTTAAAAGTAGGATTACGCTAATATTATTAATAAAAAAAATAAAAAATAGGAAAAAAATAAAAAAAGCTGCGTAAACTATTACTAAAAGTAATATAATTATTATAATTATTTTTTAATATATTAAATATATAATAATAATAGCTACAACCGCCCGTGGACGTGGGTAGTTAATAGGAAAATAAATTTAAATAATCTAAAAGTAGGGAGAAAACTTATAATTATGCTAAATAAATAAATTAAAAATCCTAAAATTTATAGTTTCCCTCCAAAGGGAACGCGAGTTTTAAACCTTAAAGTATTTTTTATTATTTATATAATAAATAGGTTATCCAGGCACAAGAAATACTTATATAATTTTAATTTTAATAGGGATTTTAAGGTAAAAAAAGTGCTTATTAACCTAATTATATAAATTTACGCGCACGGGGAGTACTAGTTTTTTATATATTATAAATAAATAGTTTTATATAATGGAAACCTAGTATTTATTAAAATATAAAAATTAAAAAATATAGTTTTACTAGGTATATTAAACTTAAATTTTATATTTAACTTTATTACTAGGCTAAGACTGCACCCTATTAAGATTATTAAAATAAATAATACTTAATTATTATTTTTAATTATTATTATAAGTTATTATATTTTAAATATTTTTATTTATATTATTCCCCCAGGGAGAGGCCTAGTAATATAAATAATAAAAAAAATAAATTATAATAAGTTTACTTAGGTAGCAGGAGGGAGCTATTTATATTTATTATTTTTTAATAATTTTATTACTTACAGCTTTTATTAAATAGTAAATTAAAATCTTTTAAATTTATTATTAAAAATAAACCTTTTACTAGTACTTAAGGGCCTTAACATAGCAGGAATAAAAACTTATTAACTTTAAGCTATAGTAAACTAGGACCTCCCGGTAATAAAAACTAGGAAAATAAAAAAGTATTAAAAATTAAGACTAATTATTAAAGGCGCCTTAATATTACGCATAAATAAGGATTTAGAGTTAAAATTAATTAACAAGTCTAAGCTAACTATAATAAAGTCTAAGAATAACGCCGACGCGGAAAACTTAAAAAATAACTTTATTTTTAATAATAACTTTAAAAATAAAAACACTATAAATAATAATAATAGTTAGCCTAACGGCTTTTAAATATTTAAGGTAAATAACTCTTGTTTTTAAGCATTTAAAATAAATAACTTAAAAGTAAAAACGCCAGGCCGCCTTAACCGCTTTTAAAGAAAAAAGAGGTTATTAATATCTTAGAAAAATTTATGCAAAGCTGTAAATTAACAAAGTTCTTTAAAAGTAAAAATAGTGCCAGATAAGCCTATTTCTAGTGCTAAAAATATTTAAAACATAGCAGCCTAAAGCCTGTTTACTAATAAGTAAAAAAATATATAAAAGAATGCTGCCCAAGGTTTTTTAACTAATAATTAAGTTAAGCCCCCTATAGCCGCGACGTTCACCAGTAATTAAAAATTATTAAATTTTTTTACCCCTTAGGCACCTATATTAAATGCTTTTGCCCCTTAAGCGCCTATATTAAATTTTTTCGCCCCTTAAGCGCCCGCGTTAAATCCTTTTGCCTCTTAAAATAAAGCTATTAGCCCTTTATATAACCCAGCTAGTATATTTAACTTAGGTTTACAGCAAAGCCTAAGTTTCTACTTATAATAATTTAATAAACCGCAATTACCCGTGCAAAATTAGCCTATAAATTAGTAAAAAAATATATTAATCCCTCCTGCTATCCTAATAATAATATTATTAATAACCTAAAAAAAAAAGTAAAAACTTAAAAAAGCACTTAATCTTATTTTTACTAAATTTAACAAGCCCACTCCCACTGCAAGCAAAAAACAAGCTAACAAACTAGTAATTTTTTAAGTATTTTTTAAAACTTTAAACCCCATTACTAGTAGGCTATTAAAGCTAACTAAAAACCCTGCTAGCCCTATAATAGTAAATGCTTCTACTTAATATCTCTCCCGCCAAGAAAGTATAAATACCAGTTTTACTTTTGTTAGTAATAAAACCTTTACTATTTATTTAACTTTATTATTTTTACTCTAGTAAATATTACTTAAAACCCTATTATTCTTAGCCCGTGCTTTAGCTAGCAACCTTAATTTATTATTAATTAGTTATAATATAGTATTAAACGCACTAAAAAAAAAATACCCTGTTATTTATAAGGCCGTGCAAGTTTTTTTAAAAGCCTAAATATAAGCTTTACTAAAGGCCCAAAGGCATATTATTATTAATATAACTTACTAAACAAAGGATTAGGTCCTGGAGGTTTTTATAAATGCGCTATATTTAATATTAAAAAGGTTAAAATAAACCTAAACTTAAAAAATAAACTAAACTAAACACTTTTACTTAGTTTCCTTTGTTTTTACTTTTAATTGCGCTTATATTTCTTTTACTTTTATAATATTAAACTACCAAGCTGTTTTTACTAAAAATACAAGTCTTATTTTTTTTATTTCTTACTATTTTTACTTTTACTCTCGCTCGAACCTCGAGCCTTTTTTTTTATTTTAAGCCTTTTATTAGTAAACAAGGGCGTCCGCCTTTTTATAAGGGGGACTTATTAAGGTTAGCACCTAATAGTATTTAATACTACTGTTGGGCACCGCCCTAACCCCTTTCCTTTATTAGAATGTAGCTAGCCTTCAGGAAGACATTAATAATATTATGAATCCATAAATCGCGTACCGACGACAGTTAAAGCTAATTTAAAGGATCTTATTTATAATACCTTTAATTATTTAGGGGGTTATTAAAGCGCCTAGGTCATCCTATTTCTTAATAAAATTTAATAAGACCTTTTCCTGCGTGTTATTTATTTATCTCCCAGCACCCTAGTGTTGGGATTAAGGCCCTATATTAAAAACACGTTTTTATAGGCGTTAGTAATTAACATTCCATATTTTCGTAATTTTAGATAGCAAGATATTTGGATTGTCCGCTTTTTTTTACATATATTTAGCAAGGGCGTTTTTAATAGTAGATTTATCTTTAAAATAAAGCTCCATTTTAAAAATTGGTGGAGTTATGGTAATTTAAAGTTAATAGGTTAAATCAAAATCTATAATTTTTATTAAGATAATATTTTTATATGGGTGGGGCTAACCGACCGCCACCTAGGCGGTCGGGCTCAGCGAAGTGACGAGTAGTACTAATTCTTTTGGTCGACCGGCTCCCCCACCTTCTCTCTCTCTCTCTCTTTCTCCTCATTCTATTCCGCCCCTCTATATACCATAAGCTCCCTCTGTTCCCATTACCAGCACAGATAATCAACAATCATGGCTGCTCCCCAAGGCTACCCTCTCCTCTGCTTGGAGAACCCCCTCTTAGGTGCGTGAATGGATCCCTTGACAGGCCATTGTGAAGTCAAATTTGGCTGGTACACTTTACTGATGAGTTCTTGCTGCTTGATTATAGATATCCAAGCTGTAGGGTATGTTCAATGGCATTGACATGTAGAGATGGGTTAAACTAACAACGGCGATAGTGATGCCGCTCTCCTCGAGAAGTATGGACTCAAGGCCAACGATGCTATCCTTGCCGAGGATAAGCACATGGGTCTCTATGAGGAGTTGCTCCAGGACCGCGAGGCCAAGTTGATTGCTGGTGGTGCTGCGCAGAACACCGCTCGTGGCGCTCAGGTATTCCTAGACTCAGCCGTCTTTGTGCGACCTGTAAGATTGCTAATCCGTCTCTGCTTTCAGTACATCCTTCCTGAGAACTCGACTCTGTACATCGGCTGTGTCGGCAAGGACAAGTACGCCGACATCCTGAAGGAGGCCTGCACCAAGGCTGGTGTTCACACCGAGTACCGCGTCGACGATGCTCAGCCCACTGGCAAGTGCGGTGTCATCATCACCGGCCACAACCGCAGCATGTGCACTCACCTTGCTGCTGCCAACGAGTACAAGGTCGACCATCTCAAGCAGCCTCACATTTGGTCTCTCGTCGAGAAGGCTCAGTTCTACTATGTTGGTGGTTACCACCTTACAGTCTCTGTTCCCGCCATTCAGGCGCTAGGTGAGGAGGCTGCTGCTAAGAACAAGGTATGAGAGGACCGGTTTATCTACATCGGCTTAGAGCTTCACTAATCGGAGTCTGACCGACTAGGTCTTCATGCTTTCTCTTTCAGCTCCTTTCATTCCCCAGTTCTTCAAGGACCAGCTCGACAGTGTCCTCCCCTACACCGACTACACCTTCTGCAACGAGACCGAGGCCGTTGCTTACGCTGAGAGCCACGAATGGGGCACCACCGACATTATCGAGATCGCCAAGAAGCTGGCCCAGCTCCCTAAGAAGAACACCAACCGCCCCAGAGTTGCCGTGGTGACCCAGGGTACTCTTCCCACCGTCACTGCCACCGTTACCTCCAGCGGTGAGGTTGAAGTCAAGGAGTTCCCCGTTCACGAGATCTCCAAGGACGCCATCAACGACACTAACGGTGCTGGGTAAGAAATCGAACTGCCTACACCAAAGATGTTTCTTGACTAACAATCCTGTAGCGACGCTTTCGCCGGTGGTTTCGTCGCCGGAGTGGTGCAGGGCAAGTCCCTTGAAGAGAGCATTGATCTCGGCCAGTGGCTCGCCAAGCTTAGCATCCAAGAATTGGGACCATCGTAAGTTCTTTTTTCCATTTTTCACTTGTGAAAAAGGAGTAGCACTCTGCTAACAAAACCACAGCTTCCCCTTCCCCAAGCAAACCTACACTCCTGAGCGCTCATAGAAAGGCCTCTGACGCATAGCACGCCCGCCATTTGGCAATAAAAACTCTCAACTTTGTTTTGTCATCTAGGATTCAACCTTCTATACCCACGTTGCCTTCGACCTAACGTCTTAGACTTGGCTCTACTTATTCCCCTTGCATTTGCTGTCAAGTGGGAAAGGCGCTACTATTACATTCTTACACTACCTCGACGAAAACATGATAGACAGGAATTGCAGGAAAAGGCGTTCTCAACAACGAATTAATGATGGACTTTGACATAATCTTTTTTGCTTCCTCAGTCTATATTCATGATACATATCTTCAACACTATATGGCAAGTTCATTATTATAATCTCATACGAAAATTTACGATTGAACGAGCTTCGGAAGATCTGATCATTGGTATTTGCTGGCAATTTAACTGCAGTAAGCTAGCTGCAAGAGCAAGAGATAATGGAACATATTGATCGAGGTTCTCCGAAATCGGCTTAGATACTCCGTAAACCCCTCCACGTTGAAGCCCAAGTTCAACACATAAAAAGCATTGAACTAGGGAATCAGAACGCATAAAAACCTCGCTGACTTCACTTCAACTAGGACATCCCAATCCGCATATGTAGCAGCAACAACGCACGGTAGCTTGGGCAAAACGGGCTGTAAGCTCGAGACAGCTGGGCTGCTAGGTTACGGACCGGCAATGACGGGAACCATAAAGATACACCATAGCACAACTGTCAGTACTCGTGCAGTTCCCCTCCCTATAAATGGAAAAGCCTGTCGGTTGCAGCAAACTTCACCGGTTATGCCCGTTTCCCACGACGTTACCTTCTGCATCCTTTCTTATCTGGAGAAAGAGAAGATATCATACCCGTGACGAGGCGCTTAGAAAAGTGTGGTTCTCGAAACACTCTTTTAAAATGTCAAAGCACTTCAGCCACCGTGTCCGAGACGAGGGGATTGACCAATAGCGCCAAACGGAGCCGAGGGCGCTCTCCGAGCACCGTCGAGGCCTGGACTTGAGACGTATCCCGATGAAATGGTATTATCAATGAAAGCATTGTTAGCCCACGACGTGTTATCAAATCCACTTGACATTGGCTGATTGGCAGGTCCGAAGCCTGCAGAGCGAGGATATGCCTGTTGTAAAAAGGGACTCGCGGGCGCGGCTATGCCATATGGATCCCAAGAGGAGCTAGAGAAGCGTTGGTGATATATCGACGGAGCTAGGAATGGGGATATGGGAACATTTCCGTTGAGCGAATTACTCTCGGGCTGTCCTTGCGCAAAAAGACTCTGACGGGGTATCGAGTCGCCTTTAACGGTATCTTGACGCGCGTATCCAAGACCCGGACTGCTGGTGTTTCTGGTAACCATTGATCCCTGAGGATTCTGTATTCCAAGACCAGGCGGAGTGCGTGGAGAAACATCGCGAAATTCTGGAGAGAAAGCACCAGTGCTCCAAATAGTAGGAAGTCCGGGGATCGCAGCCTGTGGCGTAAACGATTGGGACGATGACACACGAGGCAAAGCGGCAGAATAGCTAGCCAAAGGGGGGCCAAGCCCAGGTGGAGCAAGAGGCGTCTGACGAGTAGGGACATTGTCATTTATCGGCGTGGCGTTCGCGACCGGGTCGAATGAGCGATTAGGGACGACTGGGGCATTCTCGTAAGTGTCAGATTCAACCAAGCGCTCAACTCCCTCAACGATCCCATTCATAGCAGCAGACATAGAAACAGACGCAGATTGAGAGCCCCCAAAGGTGCTTCTGGTATCTGTTTGGAAGTTCGCTTCTTGTCTAACCTGCTGGATATCCTCTCGTTCAATGCTTGCGGTGGAGAGCGAGTGGTGATGACCGGAGGGACTAGCGAAGAATTGAGACGGAAGACCATCTTCCTTGTAGATAAACGTCTTCTTGTCTTCGTCGTCAACAAGAGCAATAGGGATTTTCTGAAAAAGTTAGTAGAAGCCCAAAAACTCAGGAACTGTTCCGTACATTGCCCACAACTAAATCCAAGCCGTCAATGACAAATTCCCGGATGCGGTAGAGCATCTCAATGTTAGGGTGGTTTCTCTCAACGCCTGGATCATTCATTGAAGGTTTCTGCTGTCCCTGTGCATCCAAGTACCGACGCGTAACACCTTCGCTAAGCGGCACGAAACACAAGGTCTCTTCGTCTTCTTCAAGGAGATATTCCACCTCTGGGAGATGTACCACGTCAAAAGTGGACGCGAGTAGAGTAAGCGTGTTGGCATAGATCTTCCAAAACTCTGCGAGTTGGACTGCAAGAGGGGTATCTTTCTCCTTGTAGGCGACCAAGTGGCTGCTGACTGTCAATAGCCAAGCGCTATAGTTGCGGAGGGCTGGCAAGATCCGCCGGGCAACAACGGTGACTTTGTCAGCCCCAACTTTCTCTTTATTATTACTGCCTGAATCCTCAACAGCGAACCGCTCAACCTCAGCTAAGAGAATCTGCAGGAGTGTGAAGTATGTTTTGACGTTAATACGTTGGAAGAACAGGTGAGCGTTTGTCCCTGAATTCTCTGCCATTTAGGTTAGTGCAATATATCCCAGAAGATGTCCGGAAACTTACCATTCGACCGATTCCGGGAGGCATCCTCCGCTGCGATGTTGATCAAACAGAACTTTTGCAGAGTTCCCTCCAAGGAACGTTCTTTGAGATCCACTGCCAGCTGATTTAGAACTTCACTTTCGAGTTCATCATGTTCCGTAAAATCAATGCCTTTGTAACACTGTGCATGAAGATAGACAAATAGAGGGGCTAATGCTTTGCCCGGAATGCCAGCATCGCCACGCGGAATCAGCTGCTGTTTTGCCCATAATCCCCTGACCTTTCTGAACTCGATCTCAAGATTGCCCCTGGCACCTGGATGGGGTTCTTGGGCCGAAAGTGCCCTATAGAGATGGTAGGTGGCCTTTAAATGGTTAGCATCAGCAAGTGCAATAACAGCCAACTGATTGTGCGATGCTCCGGAAGCTGGGTAGATCACAGTGGCTAGATCATAGTAGCCGATTGCGGGGCCCCAGTTGCGTTCTTTGGTAACCAACTCGGTTTCGCGGTAACGGGAGAGATCACCAAGACGAATAAGAGTTGCATGGCATGATTGAAGGATGTAATTGCGTAGGATTTCGGAAGGATAGACGGGAGGCTCTGCGGAGAGATCTAATTTGGTGGTTAGAACAGGAAGCTGCGGGGGCAGCCCTAGGAGTAGTCGAGTGCTTACTGTCAAAGCTGAACTTCCGCGCAACCTTCTCCAACTCCGAGATGCCGCCAAAGTGGGACGCCAATTGTTGGATGTAGCCGCGATAGAATCGCTGGCTTGATTTGATGAATTCCAAGTAGTGCTTCTCAAGCTTTCTCCGCTCCACCGGTTTCTTTTTCTTCCCGTTATCCTTATCTTCCCGAATCTAGGTCTCGCACGGCTGACATTAGCGCATGGCGAGCGGAATATTATGGAGTAACTCACGCGGGAGAGCAACTTTCGGAAGCGGGTGTTGATCTTGAGATGCGCCTCCCAGAGGCGACCTTCAACTTCGACGGAGCGGGAGGTCTCAAAGTCCAGGAGGATGGCATTTTGGCAAGCGCTGCGGAGCCTGCGAACGGAGGTGTCAGGTCAGCTGCGCGTAACAGTGGACAGGGCGTGTGAATGGAACTAACTCCGATATGTTGTGGGATATATCTGCAAACGTGGGCTCTTTTTCGGTGAGGAGGTTCAACAGCGCCTTTTCAACGTCGAGCGCAGACCTGAGATATTCCAGCTTCAGTCTCATGTGCTCACCTGTCAAGTTTCACTCAGCGCAAGGGAAGGGTACTGACTGCCACGCATTCTGAAAAATGAGCGCCATGCTCATAGGCAGAGTATTGGTCCGCCTATATCACCCCACTAGTCGCTTCGCCCGTCAGATGGCTGGCTGGAAGTCTGCGGGCGACAGGATCAGTGAACGATCCATCAGTGTTGTCTTGAGGAGCGGCAAAGCGACGATATGGCTCGGGCTGGTCGGAATAGGCGCCAATAACGCGCTACTGTGACTGTAATGTGAGGTGAGGATGCCCTAAGAGGTAGACAAGAGATGACAGCGAGCAAGACGCGGAGGTGTTAAGGCCGCTGTCCATTGACAAGAAAACGGGCTGTACCTTAATTAATCCGAGCGGAAACGGAACTGAAAGTGAGACTGGGATTCACGCTGCTGGTGATTCTCTGTGGCTGGCCAGACGCTGATTGGCCCAGCAGGTGCTGTGGCGGTGCTGGTCTCCATCTGATAATGTACGGAGTTAAGGGTGCGGAGTTAAGAGGACAGTGAAGAGAAACACCATCATTATCTGGGGACTTGCTAGAGTATCATCTTTCAGTACATCTGCTGAGGCTTGGGTCTTGCATGAGAGTATAGGGTATTTTGACTAGCTGATATTGCAGTATCAGGAAACTGTGAATGAACAAAAGTCATTTCACTTACCAGTAGCAGGGGATGGTGGCAGATATCTTCAAGACCTAAATCCTTTGGGTTGACAAACCATGCGGGACACTGGCCATCAAATCATCAAACTTACGCAATAATATTGTCTACCATTCACCACCTGCAAGCCCCCTGCAGAAATGGCCAAACGTTCAAGATCCACGTCTATTGACCCGTCTCCAGAATGTCGGTCAAGATCCTCATCCCCAGACTCGATATCATCATCAGACTCCGCGCCAATTCCGTCCAAGACTCATCTCTCACAGCCCTCAACAAATCTCACTACTGAAGAAGTGATGCGCTGCTCTCTCCCACCGCACAGAGAAACCCTCTCTTTCGCTTCCTACGAAGACTACGAAGTCCACTACCATCAAGCCCACGTCAACAGATGCACCCAATGTGGGAAAAATTTCCCCACGAATCTATTCCTGAACTTGCACATAGAGGAGAACCATGATTCTTTAGTTGCTGCGAGGAGAGATCGCGGGGAGAAAACAGTATGCAAGCATCCCTCTCCAGTCCTAAATATATATTGACAACAACATAGTACGGATGTTTCGTCGAAGACTGCGAGCGGAAATGCTCCACGCCCCAGAAACGCAGAATGCACCTTATAGATAAGCATATGTTCCCAAAGGTACTTCGTCCCATCCTAGGTTCACAAATCACGCCCTTTCCAGAATCGCAGACATGTATTAAAGCTCCCCAGACCTACAACTTCTACATCGTCAACGATGGCATCGACAAGCAGACTTCGATGCTCCGGTCCATGCAATCCCACCGACGTCGTCTGTCAAGTACGCCCTCATCACCGAAAGAAGGCCGGTTACGACACCGCCAGACGTCCATTTCTCAGTCTAGCCCTAACTCCAATTTCAAACCTAACTCGGGCGCTGGACACCAACCCCCTGAATCAGACGAGATGGACGTGGAGGTAACGGAGCTCGAAAAGTCCATGTCTGCGCTGCGGTTTGTCCCTGTTAGTGTAACGAATGCAGCAAGGCGGGCGAAAGGGCGAACGCCGTGAGTTGCCCTGACACGCACCGAAGTAACAAGTAACCCTATATTTTATCAATCACATAGGCCATTCGGTGCTTAGTGATATCAATGCTGCGACAGAATGCAGATCATGTTGAAGTTATATAGTAGAAGGATATATTCGAGGACTCGTGATAAAGGGAATAATAATGTGACACAGGAAAGTCATCCCTCATCAATCTTATATCAGAAAAGAGAAAATAGCAAGAGAAACTCATAACTAGCCGTCATAACCACCGACCCGCGCCGCGCGAAAAGAGACCTAACTATATACACGAAGGAATAAAAAGGCGAATAGATGAGGGTATTAGTCAAGTTGTTTATAAGATGCCATGTGTGACGCAACTTTTCTTATGCTTGAAACATTGTCGTGATAGGTTATACCCCTCGGGCAAGACCAAGCATTGCCGATTAAAAGTATGCAACTACCTTTTATAACCCATGAGTAGAGGCTTGGAATCTCACAAAGTTCATCAATAATGTTCCCAGTGAGCTTCAGTATAGCCACTAGATCTGCGAATCCAATAGATCAGCATAGGCATCCAGGCTTTGCCCAACCAGGTCCACTATGGCCCAGCTTGTATTTCCCTTAAATGTCCTCGCCCATACCCGGACAATGGCGACACTCAGTTGCTTGGCTTTGTAAGGGTTGGCAATGAAATCATATTCAGGCGCTCCCGCCGGATCGACAGCCATGTCTGTCTCGTCCATCATACTCTTGATCCATAAGAGCAGTTTTCTCTCATGCTCCGAGAGCCTTTGCTCAGCTTGGGTTGCTGGTATAGACAGCAGCCATCGACTTAGAAGGAAGGCACATTCCAGGCTGCATAGAGAGTGCTGGATGCTCCAGAAGAACGAGTGAGTCCTTGCAACAAAATCGATGCCAAGGCGCACAGGGATCGAAAGGGCATGTGCAGAATGCAGAAGGGCCATGATAAGACGCGGACTTCGCGCGATAGGTGGTGATTCATTGAGTGCCCTTGCAATCTGGACCGGATCTTGAGTCACGAGGCGACGGCACGGGCCGAGGTCGACATGCAATCTAATGTATGCAAGTCCCAAAAGAGCGGTGGACGTAAACGCGATCGGACCAGCCGGGTTTTGCGGATCAATACTCGACTCAGGGGTGCGTTTCCACAGCGCTTTCCAAGAGCCCAGTGAACTATCTAGGACATTCAGATCGTCTGGCCTAAGACTCGTACCATGAAGACTTGGAGCAGAGAGGCAAAGTTGACGAGCAAAGAAGATTTGTTGGATGAGCGCATGTATCAGAATATAATTCCCGAGAGGCGAGATAGGGGCGGTGTTTGTGATGTTCGACTTGAAGAACAATTTTGTAAAAGCGTCTTGGAAGGAAACCTCCGAGCCATGCCGGGTGCGAAGGAGACGACGCCACTGAGCAGCGTTGCTTGCTTTCCAGATATCGTGCGAGCAGGGCATGTTTAATTTGAGCTCGGCGTTCAATATCAAGGGGGGTATGTTGTACATTATAGAGTGGAGATTGAAGAAGCAGTAAACGATAAGCTTCGTGCGCCTGTTGCATTCTCGCCGAACCCATTCTTCCCAGTTGTTTGGGTCCACGCCAATGCTTGACTCGGTGAGACCATGTTCCCGAACAAGTCTGGCCAAGGTGCTTTGAAGAGACAGAATCTCTCGTAACAGCTCAGGATGCCGCTCCCATGAAGCAAATACTGTAAGCAGCAAGAAAGTCTTGATTACCTCCATGTGTGCATATGAATCTTCAGGAGGTAAACTTGCAGTATCAACCGGATATAGGACGTATGGCTGATGTTGGTGGGATTGATATGGGCTGTTTGAGGTGGCGGACGATCCACGCGAGTTGTGAAAGCCAGAGGAAGGGGATAAGAAGTTCCAAGTAGGAAACTGCACCTGCTTACTGTCTCTCCTCTGCAAGCGCTCTAGAAGAATCGCTTTAGCAGCGTGGAAGAGGTCAAACCCTCTATTATTCTCAAAACGATAGTGGGAGCCGGCGGCCGCCAATGCGAGAGTAAGCTCCGGCGAACACTTCGCAATTGATAGTGTCGGAACATGAATGAAAGGGAGGTGCTCATTCAACCCATTTATATAGCCAGCGAAGAAGCGGGACAGAGCATGTCTTGACGGCGGCACGAATCCCTTTGGGAGGACGTAGGCGAACTCCTCCAATTTGGAGACGAATACCTGACGATCCGCATTAGATATATCCCAAGCTGGCCGCGGACCTTCATCGCCAAAACCCAGACGATCATCCACATCGTGGGCTTCCGGCTGCAGGGATGGCAGCCGAGATCCAAAATTAGAGAACGACGGGGCTTCATCCGCAGCAGTCCTGGGGTCACTCATCAAGTCCGTCCCTAGCCTGGAGCTCTCACGCACTGCGGGCTTCGAATCCATTGGGAGGCTAGTCGGTAACAAGGGCTCTTCTACGCTAGAGAAGATACCGGAGTCCCAATCCGAAGAAAGACCGACGCTCTCCAAGAACACTGTAAAGTCCTGAACCGGATCTCCTAGATCTGTAAGATCCAGGATAGAAGGCTCAACGCCATAATTATCAGTAATTCCTCGTTCTGGTACATGGGAGAGCGGCGGTGGAGGGGGCGGCGCAATTGGTTGCGAAGGCTTCCGAAAATTCTCTAGACTTTCCTGTTGTCCCTCGAGAGCGACGTGACTCGCAGCATGAGATAGAAGGTTCAAATCATATCCCCATGATGGGTTGAAATGGGTGGTCTCCACGATAGGAGGGGGCTGCACCTGGACTTCGGGAGGAGCAGGAACCGGTTGGGTCTGAAGCGGAATAGCATCGGCTAGCTCGAGCATTCGAGACTCATGGTGAGAAGGTTGGACTATTGAAGCTGAAGCTTGCGAGACATCATGGTTGGTATGGTTTCGGTTTTCTCGATTCGCTGCTGCCTCGGCTGGATGGACTAGGCGCTCATGTCGTACAAGTAGATCGCTTTTCAGGAAGAAAAGATGAATAATTAGTGCGAGCGGGCTGAAGTGCAGTGTACCTGGGGACTTACCTCCTTGCGAAAGACTTTGAGCATATGTCGCATGAAAATGGTTTCTCCTTTGTATCTGGGCCGACAAGTTAGCCGGGACATATGCCAAATGAAAAGTGCTCTTCTGAGCAGAATCAGGGTTACTCAACGGGTGCGGAGGTGGCGCTGAAGGTGCTCGAGGCGGGCAAAGGACCGGTTACAGTATTCGCAGGAGAGCGATTTCCGATGGACGGTAGTTGACTTCTTCCTCACTTTCCCCGAATTTGATCTCTCATCGTCCATAGCGAACAGCCTTGGGGTTTTGGAGTATGTCTTCGGTGGACAGGCGCGGGGGAAGGAAAATGCTGTGGGGGGTGAGGGGGCGTCACGTAAGCGCCGAAAACAGATGCATAGGAGCCTGAGGCACCAATATTCTTACTATCGCATCGAGTTGAAAGCAATGATAATCGACTGTCCATTGGATGATGAAATATGACTTTTCGCTAGGCGTATCTGGAAGATACCAAAAGGCTCTGAAGGGTTGATTTCAAGTCTTCAAAGAGGGGACAGAAATAAGAGCCTGGATCGCTGACTCCAGTTATTCTCGTGTTGACCGGCATACAGCTGGAGTACAGCACCCACTGGTGCGGAGATGCTGCTTACCTTGAATCATGATCAGACCCTCTGCGCACCACGAATTGCTCATAGTCTCTGGCCTGCATATAACCGAGGCCCGCATGTACCGATAACGAGTAGCCTTGACCACGGTGCTTAGCGTGGCTAACAAGACAGGGGGACCTTGATTAGATGCAGGCCCGAGGGTGTTAGATACATGCCTTGTGTATGCAGAACCAAATGCATGTATGGGAAGCAAAACCGGCTCTCAAAGGAAGAAGAACAGAAGCATTGAGAGAACTTCGCCTACCGCGCTCTCTTTCTCTCCGACAAACCCCCCTTTCTTGCGGCGCTTTGGTCTTGTGCTTGATATTTCCTGGTTAGCTTTTGACTCAATCTATGCACTACTGAGTCCTGACTCGTCCTTCGGTTCGACCACATTTCGCGGACAACGAAATGAGCCCCATGTCTCTTACACCCCAGGCCCATAACAGCATTAATCCCGCTCGCGACTCGCAACCGCGGACCAATTTAGACTGCTGAATCGGGTTGAATTGCCAAGTGCCGACTGTTGACGCCATCTCCTTACCCTCAGGCTCAACGAAGTAACAATCGCATGCTATGGCTGGTAAGACGAAGACGGCCTCGATTTGTTCCCATATGAACGGAGTATATGCGCTTGACTCCTTCATCAACTATGAACGATAGGCGGAGTCAACCAGGGGCAGTAATCCTGTAGTTCGCAATGCTGTTATATAATCTCCATGATCTCATCTGATCAAGAGCTGATGGGGCCTGCGGGATACTAATACCGCCCGCAGTTCCCCTGCAATACAACCCGAGGACGCGTAGTGCTTGGTTGTTACGCCTGACCATGCATATCTGATTATGAGAAGTGGAATGTGTTGACTGCTCCAGTACCCATCAAACCTCGGTGATGTCCAACGTATTTCTCCATATCAAACTGGATGTGCGGGCTTCTTTGTCTCGTCGATGAGAAGATGCTCCGTGAAGACCAGCCGCGACCGAATGGTGCCAATACAGCAATCGACGAGGATCGAAGCAGGAATCAGTGAAACCTGCGCCGGTTGACAGCCTGTATAGAGTATATTGGCTGGAAAGGGGCATAACGTATGTATATGCTATCAGTCCATGGTTCCAAGAAGGGGCCCAACCCAAGAATAGCAGAGGCGGTGATAGTCTGACAGCCGCCACAGCTTATTGTTTCAGATTCGGCTCTTGACAAATCACTTCCCGCCCGTGCTGGGCAGTATGGGCCGGTTGCGACAGGTTTCTTTTGACAGAGTAAACACTCCGTGGAGGCCCCTCCTGTGTTGCTTGGGCCACTCTTGATGGAGACCAGTTGCTGACGAGATCTTTGCCAGTCCGATCCAACGAAAACGCTCAGATTGAGACAGTCACATGACCCACTTAGCCCAAAGCTGAAACAGTGGAGGAGATCGGGCGGACAGACAGACAGAGGAACAGCCAGAAATAAGACCATGGCCTCCCTTTCCTCTAAAACCCCCTCCGCTGAGAGTCTCAAAGGCGTTCTCAGCTGTTGATCGGCTGCCTCTTCGCTTCAGCGTCTTCTCTCTCCTTTGAGTTGTTCTTTGTTCCTCTCTCCGTCCTTCTGAAGCTCACTGATCGATGGGCGTGTTTGTTCAACGATAGAGCCGATCGTCAGTCTAGTCCCAGGCCCATAGTTCAGACTAGACAACCGCAAGGCAAGACAAAGGGAACCAACACCTCTTGGACAAACCATCCGGAGTCTCTGTGTTCACGTTACCTATAACCACTTTGATTCTCTTCTTTTTTTGGTACGCGTTCCTCAGGTTCAAGCTGCCTGGTTGTTTTTGACGCGGGGGATTCCGGCTTACTCTCGTCATTCCAACCGTCTTTATTTTGCGACAGTGCTAACAGCTTGTTCCTGCGGCTCTAGATACCCTTTGTCATGCATTAGAGACCCTTCAAGCCTACCGAACACGTTCTTTCTTCCAGTTCGGACCGATATCCTTCGCTAGGGATAATTTGCGATCGTCGCTATTCTGGTTGTGATCTGAGGAACATTGCGCTATAAACCCTTATGATATATCCGCCATGCTAGCATCCAAAGCATACGTGCCGCCCATGGGGCTGCCATCGTCGCAAACGCCGACTGCGTCTTATCATACGGCCCCGCAGAAGACCGCAACATTCTCGGAATCACAAACGGGGACAGCGTACACCAGTCCAACCAAGTCGGAGTTTTCGGAAGTCGATGACGGGCTGGATGCTGTGAGGTGCGAAAGTCATGATGGTGCGCGTCGACAAGATCTTGGTTAGCTAATTCCTCTAGGTCTTGGGACGAGAAACAAGTCATTGGGTGGCTCCATAGTATCAACTGTCAGCAATATGAGCCGTTATTCAAAGGTACGCGGCCTTCAGTCACTGATATAAACCATGATTAATGGAGACTAACCGTGCCCAGCAAATAACTTTAACGGCAATAATCTCATCGAATGCGACCAGAAGATCCTACAGGAAATGGGTATTAAGAAGATCGGTGACCGGGTACGGATTTTTGTGGCTATAAAGCAGCTCCGCAACAAGTCGGTGGTCAACCGAAAGCAAAAGAATCTGGTACGTCAGTGCCTATATATCCAATGATCACGTTTACTCATATCCTACAGAGACAATTAGCAGCTCTGGAAGCGGCTCATCAACAAGCTTCGTCTGAATCTTCCCGCTCTTACAACCCGCGTCAGCAAACATCTAGTGCTGGACGTTCATCCAGGGCGGGCGATTATAGCTATGGCAGGCCTACCTCACGACCAGGATCTCCGTTACGGCCACATCGTTATGTTGCCAGCCCTATGGATTCCGGGCGGAAAGACTATTTCTCCAGTGGCTCAGGTTCTGGACGCAACCCTAGCACTCCAGCTGAGCGAACTGCAATGCATCTGAGACAAAATCCTAGCCTTGACGGGATGACAATGGGCTCTTTGCTGAGCAATTCTCCTGTGATCAGAGTGATTTACACCGGTGGTCAAACGAAAGTCCTGGACATCAAGCATTGCAAAACTCCGGACGAGATTATCCTCTGTGTTCTGAAGAAATTGCAACTTCCTGAGCATCAGTACCGCAATTATTGTTTCTATGTGCTTGACGGTCTGGACGCCGATCCATCAAATTGTCGGAGACTCTCTGACCACGAGCTGATGGAGATATGCGAAGGTTTTCACAGGTCGGAGCGAGGCCGGCTTATTCTCCGTAAGATCCATGCTGGCGAACCGGATGCTGAGGAGGTTCACCGTGCATCCCAGCTCGCGCTGGACGAAAGCCAGGTGGCACATATGAATGCCCTCAGCAGCTCAAACATGCGGAACCAAATGAAAATCCAGCAGTTGACGGGCGAATCATGGCATAACATCAGGCAACCAATGTCACCAGTATCTTCGCGTCATAACACGACTCCAAGTGACCACGACATTCGGCCTCCTCAAGTCAACGAACGTGTTTCCAAGCTGCGATCATTCTTCGGTGCTCGACCACCTAGCGAGATGATTATTCATGAAATCTCATCTTACTTCCCTGGCCACCAGAGAGAGGATATTGAGAAGACCATGCGCATGTCTGTCCGCAGATCTCAACGGCTGAGCAGAGCGGCCAGTCGGCTAAGCGTCGTCAGCAATACCAGTTATGCTTCCAGCTTGCGGGATGCACCGCCTATCCCTAGCATCGCCGACACTTGGCTCAATAACGGCGCCCCACCCACTCGAGCCGCACGGCCACTCTCTGTTGTTTCGACACGACCTGGTCTTCCTTCAACATCGTATAGGGATTCGATCGCTTCCAGTTCCCTCCACCCCCTCCAGGAGGAGTCGCCCATTGAGCCGAACCGCAAGTCATACGTGTCTTTCGATAGCGGGTCCGATGACCCCAACAATTCGCGTCACAGCCTTCTGGATGAAAATGCAAGTGTTGCCGCAACAGATGGTGGCTCTTTCAATGAACGTCTAAGCGTTCTTGTGGCTGAAGACGGGGAGGAAGATGACGATGGGCTGGCTGAATTCTTAGCCGGTAACAATTTCGTCAACTGGATGAAGGGATCATTGATCGGCGAGGGTTCTTTTGGCAGCGTGTTCCTGGCACTACACTCGATAACCGGCGAACTTATGGCTGTCAAGCAGGTTGAAATCCCGTCGGCAACGAAGGGTACCGAATTCGACAAGCGTAAAAACAGCATGGTCGATGCGCTCAAGCACGAGATTGACCTACTACAAGGTCTTCATCATCCAAACATTGTTCAATATCTGGGAACTACTGCCGACGATCAGTATCTGAACATTTTCCTAGAGTATGTTCCAGGAGGTTCTATTGCCACAATGCTAAAGCAGTACAACACGTTCCAAGAGCCTTTGATTAAGAACTTTGTGCGCCAAATACTCGCGGGTCTGTCCTACCTGCACAGCAAGGATATCATTCACCGTGACATCAAGGGCGCAAATGTTCTCGTTGACAATAAAGGTGGCATCAAAATTTCCGATTTCGGTATCTCCAAACGAGTAGAAGCGTCTACTGTGCTCGGATCTCGAGCAAGCAATGGTGGGGGCCATATTCATCGACCTTCGCTACAAGGCAGCGTTTATTGGATGGCGCCAGAGGTAGTCCGCCAGACGGCCCATACAAAAAAAGCTGATATCTGGAGTTTGGGTTGTCTCGTTATTGAGATGTTCATTGGGTCGCACCCTTTCCCAGACTGTAGCCAGCTTCAGGCTATCTTTGCCATTGGGAGCAACAAGGCTCGGCCTCCAGCCCCAGAACACGCCAGCAAGGATGCCGTTGCTTTCTTGGACATGACTTTCCAGCTCGACCACGAGAAGCGACCCAACGCAGATGAGTTACTCAAGTCGCCCTTCCTTGCTACGTCACTGAGCTGAGCTTCTTTATGATATTGGATGAACAAATGGGCATTTTCTAGCATTGAGTTTGGAGAATTGGAGTACTCTTTATTGATTGGGTTAATAGTCGTCTTACTCTTTGCCTCTCTTTTCTGAACCGATGTGAAGCCGTTACTGAAACTCAATTACCGGCATTAATTTAGGTAGATTTGGGTGTTATATATAACCCACCACTCCCCTGGACATTAATATACTATGCAACCATCGAGTTCGCGCCAGAGGCTGGCTGTGTTCTCAGGGCTTTGTCCGCTATCTATGTTGTGCACCGAAACTCCATTGTAGATGGCCTACTCGGCCTCTTATAATGCTAGAAGGTTGTTCGAGATTTACATTGTATTCGTGCACCACCCGCAATCCAAGTGCTTACCAGAAACAAAAAGAATCATGTGTGATAGAGTACTAAAACAGAGAGTAATATACAGGTCTTCGAAGCCATGGTCGCAGTATGCGTTACATGTCGGTCCAGAGATATAGGGGTGAAATGATGGCTGGTGGTAGGTATGTATGTTAAATGCATGCGCTCGGTCTTGATCAATAAACAATTATTTAGTCAACGAGCTTGCCGTAGAATGGAACTCCCATGGCACTCAGGAGCAGTCGGGCGTCCTTGTCGGTTTTGGCGGTAGTGTGGAGGGTGATGTGGCAACCAGGGATCATCTGGGGCGGGTACCTAATCGCGAAGTTCACGGTCAATACTCGGTTTATTTAGGAAGAAGGGAATGGGATTGAGGAGACATACATGTCATAGTTGACCTCGATCTCGGGAAACAGAGCAACCTGCTCGGGTTCCAGACCAAAGGTGATGTTACCGCTGCTGTCACCGCTAGTACCCTTGACACCGGGCCAATCCTTTAAGCGAGGCATCACGATATCGAGCAGCTTTCCAAAGAAGTGCTCCATATCTTCTCCATGGAGCTCGGCCTTGGCGGCCACAGCATCTCTTCCGGGAGAGATGTACCATTTGGCAACGCTGGTTTTGGACCGGTAGGTCGTGACCTTGACGTTGGAGATCGCCTGCAGCGCCATACCGGCTACATGGAGCCACCCAGAGTTCTCCTTCGCGGCGTTCTTCACGTAACTATGGATCGTGATACGCTCGAGCTTGGGGATGTTGTTGAAGGTGATGGGCTTGCGGAGAAGTCGGAGAACGTCACCACCACGGGGACCGCGAAGAGATCGATTCTTGTGGTAAGGGGAGCTATCGTCCCATGTGCGAAGACGCGGCGCCTTTGGCGGAGGCTTGAAACCTGGCGGGTTGTGAACGTAGCAGAGGGTGAGGATATCGGAGGCGATGGTTGACTCGTGGGTCTGATCAACTCTGGAAAGAGAGAAAGGGCCCGGTACGAAGAGTCGAGAAGAGGGATCAGAGGGGGGAGGAGGTCTGTGAGGATGCAATGGTCCGCGATCGTATTTTGGCGATCGGAATTGATACCTAGAGCGGGTGATTAGGACATGATGTTGTCTTAAGAGCCTGGGTGGTTTGCGGTTCACTCGGGGTAACTTACCGACTTCGTGGGAGCTGGGTTTTGCGTGCTCTGGCCCGCGCAACAGGGTCAAATGATTTTGCGGCTTCAACTGGCGTAGTTGTACCCTTCAGGAGACCGTCTGACTCCAAATCGCTGAGGGCGGACGGTTTAGCGGCCGCTTGGTCAGAAGCATGGCGCCGCCAGCAGAGGCCCTGGGAGCGGGCAGCAGGGACAATAGCCCGGGGCAATGACCTTGCCAGGTATCTTGACGGCTCACTAGCAGCCATTGGAATAGACGGGTTATGGTTGTTGCTGCGAACTTCGGGACTGTAAGAGGCCCCGAAAATGTTTCTCGGCCAGATGATTTCGGAGATGGTCACGTGCAGTCGCGGTATAGCTGCCTGAAAAAATTAGGCATTCATATCTTGCTCTCAGGCACCCAGTACGGAGCTGTGCTCCGCATCCCCGCCATGTTATTGTTGGAAAGCATTATTAGCGCAGTGAACACCCTCTGGCCAGGTTCCGAACCTGCAAGATCCCTTTTAACAGATTGTTTTCCAGTGGGGCCGTGATCGATCAGATCTATGTCTATCATCATCAACCCATAGACCCTTTTTTTCTTTCTCCTGCCTCTTCTATCGACTTCTACCTCCTTCATCTCATTGTCAACTTGTGATGTCACTTGGCTAGCTCAGCTGGTGCCTACCATACGGAAGTTCTTTGCCAACGCCGGCGCAATTTACCAGAAGAACCCCTCACCTGATATATTCGTTTACTACTGAATGGGAGCTCCGCTACGTATCCAACCGGAATTTGGTGGCCTGTTCAAGGTCTACAGCATACAACTTTCTCCATGTCGGCTCGGTCCGTTCTCAGTCGCATATCCCTCAACTCGTTCAACATCGAACTCATAACTCCTTGAAGATGAGCGGGATACACAGATTCTTGACTAGGCGTGAGCGGAACAACAGGTATTCAAAGCACGCGAAAAATGAGGTACGATAGCATTACAACTGGAGAAATGCGCTTCGCTCATACTGATGATGCGCCTCTCTGAAGTCGACAGATGTCCCCCGCCCTGTCCTGCGCGGTGTCTTCACATCGGAGACTAGCATCAGCGATTCTGCCGATCAACAGAAGAAGGTGAGCACTATTGAGTAGCCAGTCGCCCGGCTTGTTCATCTGGTCTCAAGTCTCGGCACGGACTCTCGCTTACAGGAAGCAGATCAAGACCCTAGAACGACGAGTTTCACACCTTGGCATCACTGGACTGAACGAACAACATCTTACTTATGCGCTGCAGTATACACAGGGCGATGTGGATGCAGCTTTTGAGCTCCTTCTATTAGTCGAGGACTCGATCGAAGGAATTATCAAAGGATATTCACCAAGCACGAAGTTACTTGGCGCCGAGAATCGTAATGGCGTTACTTGCTACCTGGATGCGCTACTTTTCGCCATGTTTGCTCGGCTTGACTGCTTTGAAGGAATACTGTACAAAAACTTCAGCGATGAGCCTCGTGGGAAACTATCAGTGCTCCTGAGACTCTGGGTCAACATGCTACGTTCAGGAAAGCTTATAACGACGGATATTGTATGTAGATTACCTGCATGCTGGACCCTGATTGAAGGAGAAATGCTGACTGCATGGACTCTTCAAAGACGAAACATTTACAGGAAGCACTTGCTGAATGTGGATGGGAAGATGCTGCTAATCTTCGCCAGCAAGATGCATCTGAGGCATTTACGTTCATTACGGAGAAATTGGAGTTGCCACTCTTGACACTCAAGATGGACATATACCACACGGGAAAGGAAGATGTGAACGATGACCATAGGTTCGTCAATGAGAGGCTTTTGGAGGTCGCTATACCAGAACCTGTCGACGGGGAAACAGTGACGCTGGAGGAATGCTTGGAGGCATACTTCAATAACAGAATTGAGGTTAAACGATACCTTGAGCGCCAGAACACTGTTAAGTCGACCAAATCGGTGGATTCATTTCTCAAGGGCTCTAGCACGCACGTTGAGGCAATAGAGATCAGCACACCCACCTCTTCCTCACCAACAGCATTGTCTCCCATGATGACGCCGGTCACAACGGTAACAGAGAACCCTTTGCCAGATAGAACTCGATATCGGCGGAGCAGCATCATCCAACCGAAGTATATCCCCGATTCGGACGACGATGACATCACCAAACACCGTCATGGCTCTTATAGAAAAGAGGTTATGATGCCTGCCTGGCAGTTTTTTAGCTTAATCCGTGAGCCTTCCTTCCCTCTGTGACTATGCTGAGTGAAAGAGCGCTGATGTAGCGACAGCATGGTATACAGATAATTCTCCTATGAATGACTCTCAGGTCGCGGCCCATTTCTCATCAAAGCGACCAATCTTAGGCCTCTGTTTAAAACGGTACTCCATGCTCCCAAACGGGAAGGCCATCAGACTCGACACCTTTGTCGATATTCCGACCGAAATCGGGCTACCGCACTTTATCCAGGATGACAACATGGAGGATGGCCCGATTCGTGTGAACTTCAAGCTATCTCTGCAGGCCATAGTCTGCCACAGAGGAAACTCCGTCGATTCTGGGCACTACATAGCGATCGTTCGAGGCACCAGTGCGGGAGCACCTCCGTCAAGTTCTCATGGCTCGGAACAGTCCGCGTCAGATACTCCAAGGTATTGGATGCGGTTTGACGACCTGGCCAAGGAAAGAGTGACGCTAGTGGACATTGAGCAAGCCCTGAAGAGCGAATCGCCATACCTACTCTTCTACCAAATTCTGCCAATTGATGAGGATGCAGAGGCAGCTAATTTTCCGAATAGCGGAACATCCACATCTTCCGTGGGGTCTATCGAGAACCAGGATCCGGAGGCAGCCAATGTCTCGCCCAGGTTGCAGGCCAACCGACTCAGTGCAGGCTACAGGTCCAACCGCCCTAGCCTTGAGATCACAATTGCAGATCCCGCGAACGCCGTGACTGGGCCTAATGATGAATCTCCAGACAATCATCGAGACACTTTTGCAGGCTTAGGCTTGCGCTCTGTCCCTTCTACGTCGCCAAGACTTGTGCCAAAAGATGAGGACGAAAACCGGGGTTCATTTTCATTCTCTAGACGGGGCTCCAGAGCTACAAGATCAAACCCCGGAAGCCGCGCAGGAAGCCAGGTCAGTGAAAATAGGATCAGTGCCACGTTTTCACGTTTTGCGGGCCGCCTGAGCAAGGACAAGCTAGGCAGTGACTCCTTTGCCATCGATGACGATTACGATGAGACGATCAAGAGTGACGCACCGGGTCTCACTGTTGATGTTAATAAGGTAGATATCAGAGGAAAGAGCCCTAGACGGTCGAGGTTCTCTGACAAGCAGAAAGAGAAGGGGAAAGAGAAGTCTAGGGAACGGAGAGGGCGCAGACTCGAGCGCGAGTGTCTTGTAATGTGAGCATATCCGGGTCATTGGGTTACTTGCTTCTTTTTGTAGCATTATAGAGATACCTAATGGTTATGTGCCTCATGACCATTGCTTTTCACGATAGATTAGTAGATTAGTGAATAGTAACCCAGAACGGTTCCCGCACCTCCAGATATGTATCAACCTAACAAGCATGTGTACATATACCATTGACCTAGGTGTGTGACATGTCTACACACCTTAAACTTGCATGGAACACACTCAGTAGTGAATAGCCCTAATGCCAAAACCAACAAGTATATAAAAAGTTGAGTTTTATCCCCACTTGATGCATTGAAGCTCACCTACCATATGCTTGTGGGTGCCTCAGGTGTTAAAGCTAGTCGGCCTCCTCCGCAGCGGAGCTTCAAGGTACCTTTTGACATCATCACACCGGAGCTTTGCATCTCTCGGCGATTCATGCTGATAGCTGGCCTTTTTTGCATACCGGTATGATATAGGCCGCTTGAATACAACTGGCGCAACATGGCGCTGGAGACGTCCAGTGGGTATGCCGCTCACAGCAACCTGATTGAACCGGATTCGCTTCCTATGTTCGATATCAAGCATGTTCAGCTTCAGTTCCCTCTCGCCGCTGACTTTGTAGCCGCGCAAGTCGCTGACAATGTGCTCATTCTGGCATTGTCAACTGGGCGCATCTTGCGGATCGACCTCAATAATCCTGAGCATATCGATGGTGTGGACCCCTCAGTAACATGAACCTGGTTCGAGGACTACAACTGACTGCGAGGGGAATAGATGTCGACCTCCCGAGGAAATCGTCAGAAACAGGCGTGATACGGCGAATGTTCCTAGACCCTTCTGCCTCCCACTTKATCATCACCACGACCTTGGGCGAGAACTACTACCTCCACACCCAGTCAAGACAGCCGAAGCCATTGTCGCGACTCAAAGGACTTCTGATCGAAAGTGTCGCGTGGAGCCCCTCCCTTCCGACAGCATCCACCCGAGAGATACTATTGGGCACGACTGATGGTCAAGTCTGGGAAACGTATATCGAACCATCTACCGAGTTCTACCGCCGCGAGGAGAGATACGCTAGCTCCATATACAGAACGTCAGAAGGGTCCCCGGTGACGGGCCTATGGGCGGAGTCGGTGCCTACAAAAGCGGAGCAGAGACGGGTACTGGTGGCTACCCATGGCAAGTTGTCGTTTTTCTTAGGGCGAACTGGGAGATCTGGTAGAGAGGGCGGGGGCTCTATATACGCTGACCTTCTCTCGCGAGAGACTCCTGTCGTCCATGAAATCGGACGACCGTCTGGCTCCGTGCCGTCGAGTTTGGCCATTTCGCCATTTGGATCCGATGCTCATCATGTGGAAGGTCATCCTGACAAAGAGTTTGCATGGCTTAGTGCTGAGGGAGTATATCATGGCCTGCTCCCATACTCCTTAGAGAAGTTGCACCAGCCTTTCGAAAGCGCGAGTATGCTTCAACGGTCCACCTTCCCCGCAACTGAATCCGCACGAGGAGGCAAGAAGCTGATTCAGAACCCGATAACCGCCATGACGCTATCGGAATGGCATATAGTAGTGCTCGTCGAGGGCCGAGTCGTTGCTGTCAATCGCATGAATGATGAAATCGTGTTTGATCAGGAAGTTTTGGAGCCAGGCCAGGCTGCTCTAGGTCTTGTGACCGACACGATGAAGGGCACTTACTGGTTATTTACCGGCCAAGATATTTTCGAAATATGTGTCCAGGATGAAGACCGAGATGTTTGGAGAATATTTCTGCAGAAGCAGATGTTTGACCAAGCTCTCCAATATGCGCACACCAGTTCCCAAAAAGATGCTGTTGCTACTGCGTCGGGCGATTTTCTTGCCAGCAGAGGTCGCTACTTGGAAGCAGCCGGAGTCTGGGGCAAAAGCAGCAAGGCATTTGAAGATGTGTGCCTAGCGTTCATTAAGCGTGGCCAGCACGATGCTTTACGAAAGTACCTGCTTTCACAGCTCTCGGTGTACAAGAAGTCCTCATCGATGCAACGGATCATGGTTGCAAGTTGGCTAATAGAAGTATTCATGACCAAGTTAAATACTCTTGACGACAATATTACCACAAAGGCAGAACTGGCTGAAGGAGCAAGCACTGAAGACATCGAGGGTGAGCTTCGAACGGTTCGGAATGAGTTTCAAGAGTTCGCGACAAAATACAAATCTGACCTGGATCAGAAGACTGTTTACGATATCATTAGCAGTCATGGACGAGAAAAAGAATTGCTCTTCTTTGCTACTGTGATAAACGATCACAACTACGTCTTGTCATACTGGATCCAGCGAGAAAACTGGTCTGAGGCGCTCAATGTCCTGCAGAGGCAGAGTGATCCCGAGGTGTTTTACAAGCACAGCAGCGTCCTAATGACCCACGCGGCGACTGGACTAGTTGATATTTTGATGCGGCAGACTAATCTCGAGCCCGAGAAGCTCATACCGGCATTGCTTAATTACAACAACACCGTGAGCGTGCCTTTGAATCAGAACCAGGCGGTGCGGTACCTCAACTTCATCATTGTCAACCACCCAAGGCCTACGGCGGCAGTGCATAACACGCTCATATCAATACACGCTTCAAGCCGCTCTTCCTCTGAGGCTGGACTTCTCACGTATCTCCAGTCTCAGCCGTCATCTCCTCCTCCGTACGATGCCGACTTTGCACTTCGTCTTTGTATTCAGCACCAGCGTTTCCAGTCATGTATCCATATTTACAGCGCCATGGGGCAGTACCTCCAGGCTGTGGAGCTCGCCCTGCAGCATGATGACATTGAGTTAGCAGCCATCATCTCAGATCGCCCAGAAGGGAACAATAAACTACGGAAAAAGCTATGGCTTCTGGTCGCCGAGAAGAGAATTCGGCAGCCAGGCACGGGTATTAAAGACGCCATTGAGTTCCTTCGTAGATGCGAGCTACTCCGGATTGAAGATCTCATTCCATTCTTCCCAGACTTTGTGGTCATTGATGACTTCAAAGATGAAATTTGCAGTGCCCTAGAGGATTACTCTCGGCACATTGATGCACTACGACAAGAGATGGACAATTCAGCCCAGACGGCCCGCCAGATCCGCTCTGAAATCGCCGGCCTCGACACACGGTACGCGATCGTCGAGCCTGGCGAGAAGTGCTGGATATGCTCGCTTCCCGTGCTCAGCCGGCAGTTTTTCGTTTTCCCATGCCAGCACGCGTTCCACAGCGACTGCTTGGGGCGTGAGGTACTCGAAGGTGCGGGTGGTAAGAAGAAGTACATCCGGGATTTGCAGTCCCAGTTGAACGAAGGTGCTCTCACCGCGTCCCGGCGCGAGGAGGTTGTGAAGGAGCTAGATGGGCTGATAGCGGAAGCCTGGTGAGTACTAACCATTCTACCATCAATTTTATACTGGTAGGCTAACTTGGCTGGGACGTAGTATTCTCTGCGGCGACCACGCCATCAAACAAATCGATAAGCCATTCATAACCGCATCCGACAATGTCGACGAATGGGCTCTATAATTGTTATATCTGCTGTCTATCTAGTTAGCTACAAAGACTCCTCCAACGCCGGAACATCCAAAACCTCAAAGTGTATACTGTCCTGATATATAACGTCCCTACCTATACTCCCCTTGCTTGCTCACCTGCACGAATACTTACCGGCATTCTTCCTCCCGCATTATACTTACGGAGTACTTAAATATGTATAAACCACGGAGTGATATTTCTTACACACCACCAATCAGAACTCAATTGCAGGTGGAAGTCAATCGAAACCGATAGAATTTCGATTTGTGCTACGCCCCGGAGTATTCTGCGTTCTGAACTCTATTCGTCCACCTGAGTCCACTGTTCTTCCTCCCTGGATGCGTGATACACCAAGTCTGAAGAGAATAGTCGGTAGACGCTGATGCTGAAACGTCATCTGTCGCATACTTGGGGATTCCAGTCTCGATTTACTCCTATCTCCTACGGATACTCCGTCTGCGACTCTGCATGCACTCTGGACATGAATATTACTCCGGGTCTGGACTCCATGCACCGTCAGCTTAGAGGTCTTCCCTGCAGAATAGCGAGCTCCCCAATCAGCAAAGATACAGGAGAAACTTTTCCGTAGGCTACTGTCCACTCATAGGGTAAGACGGTAAGAGGGTAAGTAGGGATGGTGTGATGCTGACGACGACCAGGGCGGGGGTTGTGTCATGTCACCTCATTTGTGCACGGCTGTCGGGTTAGTTGCGGAAGTACGGAGGAGGACTGGGCCGGCAATGGCGATACGCCGGTCATATGTTTGTTTGTTGTGATGCTGTTAGTACATTCTCTATACGGAGTAGGTGGCGAGTTCGCAGTCGATGCCTTTACGTAGTATAGTCTAGGCGCTCGCGCCAAATCGTGGGACTTCGGAAGCCGGCAAGCCTTTGGTATGTTGAAGATTTCCCTTTGTGGATATTTACATGCGCTGGAGTCTGGACATTCTAGATAACAGACTATTGATATCATTGAAGGACAGACTGACGAATGGATAGCAAATGCGTTCATCGTGATTTCAGCGGAGGGTCCAAGTGTTTGATAGCGATAACAAACGATAAGGACCCTTGCTGTTGTCAAGTCAACAAGGACTTGACAAGCCTTTGCGGAGGATCTACATTCTACATTCACACCTCTGGCCTGCATACAATCAAGACCCACCTGTTTTGATAACCAAGCTTCTCGAGCATGGTCCTAAACCCGGCTAACAAGACAGGCGGATATTGATTACTCCTATACGATGCAGGTATATGACAAGTTGCTAAGGCGTCCTGGCAGCTCGTTGCCTGAGCAGTGAGGAGGCTGGTGGCAAATTCCCCAGTCCACAACAATATTATTGACTGACTTGTCACTTGTCGCTCGCTTAGAAGAAGAGCGGGCTGACTGCATGGACGGTGGACCGACCGCGGTGTGGCTGGCAACGGGCCTTTGCATTGCAGCTTGTCCTCCGATGCTCCATACTCGTAGTCAGTCAGGAGATTCCAGCATTTGGGAGTACAGAGCACAGAGCCGGCTGCACCCCATACTCTGTTCCATAAGGAAGGAAAGACGAGGGGCATGAGTCGTGCGGGATTTTCGATGATCGCAATAATGTGACTTGATGGTTCACTGCTCCTCGCTGCATTCCATTCCAGTGCCATCCTACATTCCCTGGGTTGGTCGGGTTTGGGATGTCTGGGGAAGAACCAAATTCAATCCTCGAACCCACTTCTGAATCTCAGCATCTCAGATTCCAAATGCCAGGAGTGGAAAAAGGTTCCAATTTCCACTTCCAATCCCAATTCTAAAACCCAAAAATTGGGCAAAGTGACAAGGCGTCATGTGGCCGTGGCCGGAATCCGGGGAATATCTTAACGTCGTCTCAACCAAGCCTTCCTGCGATGATCGTGCGGGGTAATAACCACGCTGTTATGCTGTGCTCTGTTCGTTCGATAGTCTGTCCTCTTGTCTCCCTGGGATCGGTTCGCAAATGGATGGAGCTTTTACTCTCCGAAACGGCCAGTCAGCACTCTATCAGTTCACTCACTCCGTCAGCTGACCCTTCCCCAACACTCAAAGGACTCGTGTCCTGACGATCAAGACAAAGATCAACAACGAATCAGCCACTGAGCATGGCGCCCCGGGAGGTTGGTCTGTGAATAATAGAGTGGTGTGGTGTCTTTGCCAGGTGGCATCACACGATGTAGTCCCTCTTTGATACTAGACTGAGGAAAATTCTGCAAGCTGCACTCGTCCCAGAAGGACATTCCCATTCTTGGAAGACGGCAGAGATGAGACACGCAGTTGGCTGTAAGACTGCAAGCATGAACCTTACGGGCACACAACACAGCGGTCAGTGGCATCCGGTCTCACCGCCATCGCAGACTTCTGTATGCCCGAGAATGCAGTCTGCACCGTTCAGCGGTTCAAACACCCGCCCAGCCACAGTCCTGCCGCTCGAGGACCGTGAGTCCAGACCCAAAATCTCCGCTATGGAGGCAACACGAGTCAGCAATCGCATCATCACCCGCAACTCGAGAGTTGGTGGCTGTTGCCGCTGAGCATCCATCTGTGCAATAGAGAGTCCCCATGGACGGTGACCCTGGAGATAGCCAGAGCCAGAGCACCCCAGACGATTCGAGACGTGGACGCAATTAGAACGGCCCTCGCTGGCGTCATCAGCCATTGATTGGCCAGGTGCGTGACCCACTATGGCGCCTGTGCTGCACGCCCAAAGAGGCTTAGCGGCTAATGCGCCATCGGCCGAGGTGATGGCATTCGCCGTATTCCTGCTCCTCTCAGGCACCGAGATCGAGGTATCGACCATTTCCGGTTTCACCAGGTGGAGTTCGTCAAGCAAGTAGGAGGACCTAGAGACGGGCGCGAAATCAAGAGAGACAAGGTGTTTGGCCTTGATTGATGGAGCCTTCTTGGACCTGCAGCAGCTTGACGTTAGTTGAATCCTGGGGACAGCCCATGGGCTGAGATCCCTGTCTGGTGCTGCTGTAGCGTAGCGGACTGCTTTATATTCTTTATCATTATGCCTTTGTATCAGACATACCGCGTCAAGGAACTACTCAGCAGACTACTCCTATCTGTCTGTCAATTAAAGTCAAACGCTGCCCGGGCCTGACCCTGTCGTGTTCAGTGTTCACAATTGACAACCTTCTCCGCATCTGTCCCTTTCGGATCGCCCTTATGGGTCGATCACAAATTCAGGAGAAACAGTCGTCATAACTGCAATGCTCTGAAACATACTTGCAGCCTGATTGGGAATTGCTCGTCCTTCTAACTACGTACACCGCACGCGGCAATTCGGCGCTGTCTCCTCCTGAACCACAGTCTGAAGTCGACCACGGTCCACGAGCCATGAAAATGCGATGAACCAGCAACCGTGTCTTCCTGATGATGATGGTGCATTCTTCCGCCTTCCATACAACCAAATCTCAAGGCTCAGGGGTGTGGGGCTGTGCCCAATGCAGTGTTAGCGCGCTATCTCCAGCCAGTCAAAATAAGCGCATGGGTGGAGCCGCTTAGTCTACGTAATAGGCTTACGGTATTTACGACTGGCGTCGTCTCAGCTTAGAGTGAGGCTGTAAATAACGGTACTTGCACCAACTCAACGTGATCACTGCAGTACCGCTGTTCTTCGTTTTTCTGCTTCTTTCGGTCCCTCGCCCCCCTCAGCTCATCCACTTATCACCCCAGCCGAGTACGTGGAGCTCCTTATCCATCTGGCATCCGTCACCTCCGTATCCCTATCGCCCTCATCTCCCCTGCAACCTAACCTAACCTACAACTTCCGAACGCTTCCTCCTCAGTTCTCTCTCACCATCCTCTCCTCCATCCCGCTTTCTCTTCTTTCATCATCTTTACCTTCACCGACTTCTTTCCTCTTCTACCGTCTGCTACCCGCCCTGTTCCTTCCTCACCTCCGCCTCGCCTCGCCTTCTACCTCCCGACTTCTTATCTCGCCCTCTTCAAACCACCACATCGACGCAGAGCCATAGTACTGTCAACGCCGAGATTTAGATCAGATTCGATTCTGTTCTACAAATCGTGTCTACGCTGGTCTCTCCTCCTACCTAACTTTCCATTGCCGCCGGAACGTGTCTTGTTTTCCCAAATCTTCGAACGCCTTCCGTGACTCATTCAGGTCCACCATTTCGGACGTGCTCTGGGACCCACGATCTGTTGTCAACATCCGTCCAAGACAGTGATACATTTGTGAACCTGCAGACAAGTGTTGGGATTGTTGTGATTATTCAGGAGTTTGCTGAGCTGTCCATTCGACCCTGTCCGCGACCCGGACCGGCAGCTGGTCTTTGACCTCGCCGAACTAGGCTTCGAAGACCCTTTACAGTCGACCGCGGTCTCGCTTTGCGCATTCTACTCACCCACATAGTGGGTAGTTGTTCTTGACCCTGGCCTATGACTGTTTGGCATCCAGCTGCTTCCTTTTGAGTCACGATCAATCCCAACCTTGAACCCGGAGTTCGAAGGCCATTTATAACGAGACGTCTTTTGTTTTTGCCTTTTTTTTTATACAACCCATATTGCGGTTACGATATTACGCAGCGTTTCTTGTTTCATCTCAACAAATCCGTGCTTCTAAACACGGCCGTCCTTCGTGACAGACATTCCTTCGTCCATTCGACTTCTTTATCATTATATCGACTTCCACTTTCGACACTGGACGATATACAAATGAAACTATAACGGTCTCTACAATTTCCTTGCGTCGTTAACCCACTCGGGTATCCTCAACTCGCGCCTCGCGCTGCCCTGCCATCTTCGATTTCTTTTCTTGTCCATTGAATATTCTTCACTCTTACCCCTTATATATATGAAACTTTGATATCACAAATCCGGTGTTTTCTTTTCGTTATCCTCTCCTGCATTTCTTTTTTCTTTTGGCTTCATCCCAGCGCGCTTATAGAGCTTCTGTCTCATTTCTGGGCCCTGTTATCATCACCGTCGAATTCCTCTTCCCATTCTCGGACTACGACAGTTATATCTCTGGAAGATTACCGTCTTGTCTGATTAATTGCCCGCCATGGAGTCTCTGAAGAACAGTTTTATCCCAGGCCAGCTGTTGAATGGCCGCTTTCGAACAGTGGCCCCTCTCAACCATGGGTCGTTTGGTATGGTCTTCCTCGCAACCGACATCAAAACCGGCAACGATGTTGCAATCAAATGCATGATGAAGTCGTCTCCGAATGAGTTATGGAACCCATCTTCCACCGATGGCCGATTCGAAGAGCTCGACTGTCACCAACGCCTTGCATACCATCCCAACATCGTCAACCTCGTCCACCATTTCGAAACAGCAACGCATCTGTATCTTGTGCTGGAATACTGTGCGAATGGTGATCTCTACGAAGCCATTAGACTCAACCGTGGTCCACTCGAAACGGAACATGTTCGCGATTTCATGCTGCAACTGGTGAGCGCCGTGGAATTCATGCACGCCAACGGCCTGTACCACCGCGACATCAAGCCAGAGAACATCTTTCTCACGCAAGATGGTTCCATGAAGCTTGGCGACTTGGGTCTTGCAACCCGGGAAGCTTGGTGTTATGAGTCATGTGTTGGAAGTGACCGCTACATGGCCCCTGAACAATACGATCCGGCCAATAACGGATACTCGCCCGCAAAAGCGGACATATGGGCCATTGGTATCTGCCTACTAAATGTTCTTTTCGCTCGGAACCCATTTGCTACGCCGACCGAATCCGACATCCTGTTTGCCGATTACGTGAGGGATCGACAATCCCTCTTCGACATCTTCCCCAATATGTCTCAGGACACCTTTGAGATCCTAACGATCAGCATGGCTCTTGACCCTGAGAAGCGGTCTCTTCTCGGTCTCCGGGATGCGATTATTCGAGCTGTGTCCTTCACGACGGATGATGAAGCCTTGGACGAGTTCTGCACTGATGAGCGTGAGGTTGTGCCTGCAAGTGCCAACAGGGAGCCCCTTCGCACCCCCTCCATTCAAAGCCCTCAAATCAACCAAGGCGACTCGTTCCCTTGGGCCAAAGCGCTTCAGTTCAGCCCACCACAGGCTATTCGGCAGCTTTCTGCCATCCCCGACACCGAGAGCTATTCGGAAGACCTGTTCCCGCCCTCGGAAACTGCGGGCACTTCGTGGTTCTCGGTTCATAACACGCCGTCTATGGCTTCGGTTCTGGAATCTGCTTTTGGGGACTCCTATCGATCGACCGCCTTGCCGATGCTTACCAAATCCGCTCCTCGTTACCCCCCTCCTTCAGACCCAGTCCTTATTACCGGGTCTCTGCCTAGCCAGGCGGCCAAGCCTGTACCGTCTCTGTCGATGGTGTTTGGGCGGAAGAACAAGAGCACCGAGCAAATCTCTAAGAGCTGGAGTGACCTCTGGGAGGAGGAAGAATCTGAAGGTGAAGATACTGCTCTGAACCAACGGCGCGAACAGAACTCCCGTAGCTGGAGCCATGAGAGCGCTTCAGTCGACACGGACAGTTCCGAGACGACATGTTTGCGAGACACCCATTCCACTTCGATTCCTGTTTCCAGCTCTCAGCTTCCGATTCCGACCACGTCCAAGCATATCGATCCATTGGACAAGCCGGTGCAGAGCGAGCTTGTCGCTGCTGTCCCTAAGGCCATCTCATCGTTTTCCAAGTCTTCTCCAAAAAAGTCCAGCCTGGACAAGTGGGCTGCTTTGGGTGATAAGAGACGAAACTTCAAACCCTCCCGTCCTTCTTTCGAGTCTAAACGTTTCCCGAACAACATGGCCTGGCGGAAAGATTGGGGCCTTGGTTCTTCTGGATTCGATTACGGCACCTGGGCTAAGAAGGAAAGCCTTGTTTCCCAAGATCGCAGACGTCGCCAATTCTTCAATAAAGAGTGGCGCCGAGATTCCTTGGAGACTCCGAAGCCTGTCACTATTACTAAGCCCGACTATCATGGCAGCATCGACGAGGATCTCGATCTTGTGGGAGGTTGGCACGACCTCCATTTGTAAGCGACAATCCATCGCTTACCTTGTCTCTTCTGTTTCCAGCCTCGTGTCATACTGTCACTGTTCCATGTGCTTTGAACATCAACTTCACTTTATTTTCACATTCGATAACACCCATGTTTATTCCATCGACTTTGCATAGAAACTTGGTGTTCTTCACCTCTTATCTCACGTCTCTTTTCTTTTCTCTCTCATAGACCATGCGTTTGTGCTACAGTTAAGCGCTTGTTGGCCTTGCACTCCTGTATAATATCGTGGCGCGAAACATCCAAAAGTGGTATTGGGAGGCGGCAGTTTTTGAGATTGACACCATTTTCTTCTTCCCCGAGGCTGTCGAACCTGGCCTATTTTACTTCACGCATGTTCTTTTTCAAAGCGGTTTCAGCATCACGAGCTGGCAGATGACTCCAGACAGGGACGGGGTCGCGCAATCATTAACTCAACTCAGAAAGAAAAACTACGGGAAAAGCGGATGCTATTGATTCTACCCAGCAGGATGTATGTAGTCCTGGTCTGGCATTGGACTGGTTTCAGTGTATTCTAGTTCTACAAAGGTGGATGGGTAGCCACAGAGGATATTTATAATCCAAAAGTGATTCTCGTATATTCTGTCTCTAAAGTAAAGTTCCTTATCGTCCGTTATCATCCTAGTATTACGTAGTGTTGTAGCGGCCTGTGCCAGACTGTATCACCCGCTTCACAAAGCAAGGTCTTGGAGCCTGTAAATAACTAAATATCTATATATAATTATCAGAGTGTGTCTATCCGCGCTGTGTTCATGAGCCCGGCATTTAAGTACTGAGTAACTTGTCGGACAAATCTGTCCTACGAGGTACTCTTTGCATGCCTTGCTCTCGCCCGAGCGCCAAGCGGTGAAGCCTCTGGAGTTGTCGCAATCGAAGCGCTCCTCCAAAAGTCCGCCAGTTGCTGCTTTCAAATATCATCGATCACTCTCTTTGCTGTATTATATTGCTATTCCTGTATATTATCAGCTACTCCCTAGACATTCCTGAATTATCTCCTTCGAACTCATTCCATAAGACCTCAACTTGCCAGACGACACCTGGCAAAGACCCCGGCCGAGACTTGACAGTTACGAACAAAGGTGGTCAAGTCCCAACCCCACAGAAGCTGATAAGAGCCTGCCACCCAGTCCCACTTCTCTATTCTGCCGGGAAAGGATAGTCTACTTCCTCATTTCCACTGAGGACGCTTGCACGATGTTTTCTGCTTGAACCGAGTTTTGTCCTAATAATGCTGGCACCCCGGTGGATCACAACCGCCATCTGTGTGTTGACCTGGATCCAAGAAACCGGTGGTGATTCACAGAAACATCAAGTATGCCTCGCGAGGGACTGGAAGGAAGCCGAAGCCCTTCTGGAATGGCCCACCTGTGTCGAAACCCGATGGGATACAAGACCAAATGCTGAATTGACGCCGACGCCTTCATCTCAAAGTACGCAAAAGGTCATCAGCGAGACGAGCTCCGTTTCGATTTCGGTAGCGGTAGAAGCAGCTTCAGCGTCATCGTCAGCGGAACAAGAACTTGACACAGATTCGCCGCTCGACAACGCGAACTTTCTCTCGTTTGAAGATTGGAAGAAACAGAATCTTGCCAAGGCAGGGCAATCGGCGGAGAATATTGGCGGCAACCGGCGGGCCGGGGCCTCAGAGAAGGACCGCCGACGGCCTACGGGGATAAACAATGCGCTCGACTCTCTAGGGGATGATGCGGAGATCGAGCTTGACTTTGGCGGCTTTGGAACTGATGCGCCGGAGGCTCCCAAAACCGCGACTGCATGGGGCGCTCAGGTCCATTTCAGTGGGGGAGACGCGGCGCAGATAGTCCCAGGTGCGGACAGTGATGTTGTCGTCGAGGCTTCTGGACAGAGTGTCCCTCATGCGGGTGGTGAGCGCTCAAAAGACGCTGGCACAACTTGTAAGGAGCGGTTCAATTATGCATCCTTTGACTGTGCCGCAACAGTACTCAAGACAAACCCCCAGGCGAAGGGATCATCGTCTGTCTTGATTGAGAACAAAGACAGCTACATGCTGAATGAGTGCCGGGCTCAGAATAAGTTCTTGATTCTTGAATTGTGTGATGATATTCTCGTGGACACTGTTGTTCTTGCCAACTACGAGTTCTTCAGCTCGATTTTCCACACATTCCGAGTCAGTGTCGCGGACCGTTATCCCGCAAAGCCAGATCAGTGGAAGGAGCTTGGTATCTACGAAGCGAGGAATACCCGCGAGATTCAGGCCTTTGCGGTTGAGAACCCGCTCATCTGGGCTCGATACTTACGGATCGAGTTTTTGACGCATTATGGACACGAGTATTACTGTCCGCTGAGTCTGATTCGTGTTCACGGGACGACAATGTTGGAAGAATATAAGCATGACGGAGAGGCGAGTAGGGCCGAGGAAGAAGTAGCTGGTGAAGTAGCTGAACCAGCTCCAGGGGCAGCAACTGCCGCAGAAGATGCCACCAAGACTGAGGTGCCGCTGCGAGAGGCGCCTACTTTTCACATTGGCAACGCTGAGATACGCCCATCCGAAACCTGCCCGAATTTAGTCACGACAGTAGAGCAGATATTACTGGGTTCCACGGAACTCCAAGAATGCGGAATTCAGGATGCCCCGAAAGAGTCTCCCACATCTGATGGGAATATTGACCCATCACTTGGTCAGGCCTCGCCAGGGCCAATTTCTTCGTCATCCGGCGACGTCGCCAACGCCGCTTCGCCCGGGGCTGGAGAGAACAAAATTTCTAGCCTCCAAGGGACAAACACTCCTTCTGGTGCAGGTACTGCCCCTGCAATAGATTCGCTGGAAACAACCCCTCAGGATGTCACTACTAGCCAGGACACCCGGCCTAGTGGTCTTTCAAAGGAGGAGCAGAGTGCTGAGTCGATTCGAGCGACTGCAACGCAACCGCCGACGGCTAACCCAACCACACAAGAGTCTTTTTTCAAGTCGGTCAACAAACGCCTACAAATGCTTGAGACAAATTCAAGTTTGTCTCTACAGTATATCGAAGAGCAGTCACGAATCCTACGAGACGCGTTCAACAAAGTCGAAAAGCGACAACTATCGAAGACATCCACGTTCCTGGAGAACCTGAATGGCACGGTGGTTAATGAACTGAAGCAATTCCGTGAGCAGTACGATCAGGCGTGGAGAAGTGTGGCGTTGGAGTTCGAGCACCAAAGAATACAATACCACCAGGAAATACACTCCCTGAGTGCTCAGCTGGGTGTCCTCGCAGACGAGATAGTGTTTCAGAAGCGAGTAGCGGTGATTCAGAGTATCGTTGTGCTTCTCTGCTTTGGCCTCGTGCTCTTCACCCGCGGCGCGGCTGGCGGCTACATCGATTTCCCCAGCGTACAGAACATGGTCTCGCGCTCGTACAGTCTACGACCTTCCTCTCCCATGTTTGGTTTCGGGTCACCACCAGGAAGCCCACGTTCAACGCGACCGACATCATCCTACCGAACCACCCCCGGCCATCGACGACAGAGATCACAAGATTCGCAGGACGGGTCGCTCAGTCCAACGATGTATGCGCCCCCAACCCCAACTTCAGACGACTCGAGACACGGACAAGATGAACGAGACACTACATCATCACCGGAGCAAAACCAGTCCCCACCAGATGCTGCACCCCCGTTGCTTAGATCGAACAGCAGCCCACCCGACTTGAACGGAGAGAATGAAGGAGGGGACGAGGAAGAGTCTGGGGGCTTGGAATCTGGCTCAGAATGTTCTGATTCTGAACCCGAGGAAGATGGCCCGTTGGGGAAATGTATAATGCCTACGTACAAATCCTAGTAACATTAATTGGGCCTACAGCCCAGGTATAATGAGACCATGACGGAATGATTGAAACCCTGAAACATGCATAGATCGCCGGTAAATGTCATAATGAAACCATCAGTGCCCGTCATTGGCATTCATTGGCGTCGGGCTCGTGCAGTTGTGCGGTTGCCATGACAACAATCAATGTGGGCTTTTCTCGGTTTTTCTTGACAGTGCAATCCCTCTTCATCACCACTCTCTCTATCATTGACCTCAATACTCCATTTATCTTTTCTACGTCTCAAGAAAACCCTCACAGTCTGGTAAAATGAACTCCACTCCTCTGGCTGCCCGCTCGCCCAACACCCATCTCGCTGTCTCCAACGAGCAGGACCTGAAGGCCGCATCAACAATGGATCCGATGGACCAGCACCGTCAGAAACTCCAGGGAAAGATCGAGAACCAAGATAGGTATGTTTTCTACGGGTTAGCAGAAGCGAAAGTTATATGGTTTTCTGGATGAGAATCGCATGCTAATTCGACGCAGCCAGCAAGCAAGCTACGTCTCTCCATCCGACGACATCATGAGCCCCTGCTCGAAGAAACTGAGCGACCTTAAGGGGAAGCGCTTCAAGAAGTATGTCAACGCGTCACCATTCCGACTCATATTATCGCTTTTTCTTCCGTTCTACGCAAGTTCCAGGCAAAGTGCTAACATGCCAACTCTACAGCGCCGGAAAACCCCAATCACTGTTCGCCAAGCTGGGCAAGAAGAACTTCGAACAACAATCATCTGCCGCCGCCGCTGAGAATACCGAGAAGAGTGTTTAATTTAATTCAACCTGGCTTTACTCTTCTTGATGTTTACATGTCTGGCTGGCGCAGGTCGCAGGAGTTGATTTTCGGTCATTCTTGTCTTGTCTTGTAATATTACGACTTCTGGGATGGTCGGATGGATTGATAATTGGGATCGTTCTTTTGTTTTACTTCCTAGATTTGAGATCTGGATGGTTTGGTTGGGTTTTATGGATTCTAATGGCTCGCTACTGGATATCGGGGTTTTGGCCGATACTCTGTTATGTTTCTGATGATGCTTTCAATGAAAGCGACTTGATCAGCGATGATCATTGGCTACTCTGTGGCACAATCTATTCATCGGCTCAGCTTGTACAGCGTAGAGCAGAGCAACCACGAAGGGGGATTCGCTGACGCAGCCGAACTTGGACCTCGGCTTCTCCGCAATATACTTTGCTTCTCCAGCTCGGCTTCGTTGCTTTTTATCGTCTTGTTCCTTCTCTCTCTCCACTCCTCGCTCTTTAATTTACTGTCTCATATCAATACTCAACTTATTGCCATGTCTGCCTCAACTCGAATTCCCCCAATCGCCCAGCCCTTCGTCAGCGACCGGGCCAAGAAGACCCTGGATCTGGTACCTCCCCCACACCACTTCCCCGGCCTCCACCCCGAAGTTTGAACAGCCAAAAGTCTAACTGCGAGTTTAGGTCGAAGAATTCGTCGAGAAAGAATGTATCCCCGCCGAAGCCCTGTTCTCCGCGCAGCTCGGCGTAGGCGAGCAACGATGGAAGACCAACCCCGCCATCATGGAGGATCTCAAGATTAAGGCCCAGAAGATTGGCCTGTGGAACATGTTCCTGCCCAAGAGCCACTTCTCGCAGGGCGCAGGGTTCAGTAACCTCGAGTATGGGCTTATGGCAGAGTACTTGGGGAAAAGTAAGGTTGCGAGCGAGGTGAGACATGCTTCCCCGCATTTGCTGGAGACTCTCAATGATCTTCCATGCGCTAAAGTGCCTGATGATAGGCCACGAACAATGCCGCGCCGGATACTGGTAATATGGAGGTCCTGGCCAAGTATGGCAATGAGGAACAGAAGGCTCGCTGGCTGACGCCTCTGCTTGAGGGCAAGATCCGGTCTGCATTCCTCATGACAGAGCCAGATATCGCGTCTAGCGATGCGACGAATATCCAGCTTGATATCCGGCGGGAGGGAAATGAGTACATTCTCAACGGCTCTGTAAGCCATATCCATCTGTTCACGAGCAGTAGCAGGAGCAGATCTGACGGTTTATCTATATAGAAATGGTGGTCCTCCGGCGCCGGCGACCCCCGCTGCCAAATCTATCTCGTAATGGGCAAGACCGACGCCCGCAACCCAGACACCTACAAGCAGCAGTCCGTCCTTCTAGTCCCCGCGTCCACCCCGGGCATCACCATCCACCGCATGCTCAACGTCTACGGCTACGACGACGCGCCGCACGGCCACGGTCACATCACCTTCAAGGACGTGCGCGTCCCCCTATCTGCCATGGTCCTCGGTGAAGGCCGTGGCTTCGAGATTATCCAGGGCCGCCTAGGCCCCGGTCGCATTCACCACGCCATGCGAACCATCGGCGCCGCAGAGCGCGCAATCGACTGGCTTATTGCGCGCATAAACGACGACCGCAAGAAGCCCTTCGGCCAGCCTCTCTCGTCGCACGGCGTGATCCTCGAGTGGCTTGCAAAGTCCCGCATTGAGATCGACGCCGCGCGCCTGATTGTGCTGAATGCGGCAATCAAGATCGACCAGGGCAATGCGAAGTTCGCGCTCAAGGAGATTGCCCAGGCAAAGGTGCTGGTGCCGCAGGCTGCGTTGACGGTCATCGATCGTGCCGTGCAGGCTTATGGGGCCGCGGGTATCTGTCAGGATACGCCGCTGGCTTATATGTGGGCGCTGGTGAGGACATTGAGGATTGCGGATGGACCTGATGAGGTGCATTTGCAGCAGCTTGGGAAGAGGGAGAATAAGTCAAGGCGGGAGGAAGTTGTCAAGAGAGTCGCTTGGCAAAAGGAGCAGAGTGATAAGATTCTTACTGCGAACGGGTTTGGGAAGACGAAGAGTCTGCTATAGGTTTTGGCATTTTGGATAAAACCCCAATTTCAGACCTTTTGTTCATATACGCTACAAACCAATAAGTATTCAGTTTGATCATGCACAATTCGTATGTACCATTGAGTAACCACGTGTAGTCAATCGTAAGGTAATATATAGGGAGGTACAGCAGAGAAGTCCGTTCAAAGAGATAATCAGGTATAACCAGACGCCATCTAAACCCGTCGTCATCATAACCAACATGTGAATGAAACCAAAAGAAAAAAAGAATTGAGTGAAATGCTTTTATGTCATCACCACTCGCCAGCGAGCTCAATCAATCAGTAGTCATCATCCGCCGCCGTCTTCATCCCCTTCTTCTGGTTCTTGTGCTTGATCTTGAAGTGCTTCTTCGACGAGCCCCGCACCTCAGAGACATCGACGCCTCGCTCCAATGCAACCATGACCCTCTCCTTCCGCCCAGTGAGTGGCTTCCGGATCTGCTGGCCCTGCTCTGTGTACTTGGCGTTGAAGGGCATGGTCAAGCGCCCGCCGGAGGATGATGAACCGGGGCCAAAGAAGCCCTTGTCAACTGTTTGGGACTTGTGGCCTTGCACAGGTGCTTTGGAGGAAATCTGGGCGGCTGCGAGCATTGCCTGGCGGCGGGGCGGGAGATGTGCCCAGTCATAGAGATCTTTGTTGAACTCGGCGGGGTCGATGGATTCTTCGCCCTCAGCTTCGTTGGCGGGTGGGGGGTGGCAGAACAAGAGCTTGCCGTTGACGTAGTCCTTTAGAACGTAACGGGCTGCGCGGGATTCATCGGGATTACCTTGTCCGGTTGTAGCGAAGCCGCGAGCGCGGGCGTACGCACGGAGAACATCGTGAGCAGTTGGTTCACCCGTGCCGCCTTCCTCAATTGGGCGAGTGCGGATCGTTACACCGTAAACATCCTCGAGGAAGTGTTTAGGGATGCGCTGAGCTACGAGACCGGCGGGGCCCGTGAACTCACGTTGCTGGTCGATGGGAAGAACGCCGTTGACGACGAGCTCGGCCTTCGTGGAAGCGAAGTTGGGAAAGACGAGACCGGGACAATCGCAGAGCATGATCTCGGGGGAGAGATAAAGGGTTTGGAAGTGCTTGGTTTTACCGGGGGTAGAGGAGACGGAAACCTTTTTGGCGCCGAGGAGCGCGTTGATTGTGCTGGATTTACCGACGTTGGGGTATCCGACGAGACCAATGACTGTCTTCTTAGGCTTGGGCGTGCCGTCCTCCTGGACTTCGTCGTCTTCTGCGGCATCGGGCGCGTTTGACAGGAAAAGCTCTTCAAGCTCGTCCACATCCAGAATGTTGGTTCGCTTGGAGGATGGGGTTGCTGGGTTGCTGGAAATATCAACGCCCCCATCCGCTTCTTTCTCCCCGGAATCCTCGAGATTCAGACCTTCAGTATCCTCAGCCAACGACTCGGTATCCTCCTCCTCGCTTTCATTCTCACGGGCCTCGTTAGCTTCCTTGGCCATCTGTGCGGAGAAGAAACGGTATTCAATCTGCTGGCGCTCAAAGTAATCGGCCCATGTCTCGCGCTGCTTCTCAGTCAACATATCGGCCTTGTTGACGAGCAGCAAGTTCCGTTTCTTCGGGTCGAGTTCCTTCACATAGATTTCGAGGTCCTCGGAGCGGAAGAGTAATGGGTTTCGGGCATCGACAATCTGCACAACAATATCGGACCGTTCGATAACTCGCCACAGCTGACGCCAAACTTCAAGGTTTCGTTCGAAGGGCGTCATTAGCAAGTCGTTGTTCTCCTGCAGTTCCGCCAGTCCCCGTCGCCAGTCCATGAAACTCTCACGCTCCATGGCATCAAGCTCATTCCGAGTAGTCGTCGCATTCCACGCCGGACGACGCGGAACCGTAAGACGGCCTTTATTCTTCTTGTGTTTGCGCAGCGCCGATTTCTCTTCCGCGGCCGAGAGCAAGTAAGGGTTCTTCTGGTCGGTGTGGATAATCTGAACATTGTTCATTTTCTCGGCTGTGAAATCGGTACCAGCAAGCTCGGCGGTGGTCAGGAACTCGTCCAACGCCGCTTGCTCCGTAATACTGCGCATCTTGACCCACGAAGCCTCCTTGGCCGAGTTCGTGATGTAAGTTTCGCCATTCATATCTTTGCGTGCAATTCCGGCATTATGCGACGACTTCTTCATGTTAGAGGCCTTTCCTTTGCCAAAACGATCATTCATGAGGCTCTGGCCGAGCCCCACGGAGTTTTTGGATTTTGCCAACACCATCTTGAGCAATATTAGTGATGGATGCGGAAGGTGAAGTTGTTGGAAAAAGTTGGATTTCTAATAGAATTTTGGCATGGCAAAAAACCCCGCGGACGGACGGCTGACTCAGCACATTCTTATCGTCTTCCTCCACACAGCTGCTATGTGCAAAAAAATAAAAATGGGGAATATACTCTAGGTATTTGAGTTATAGATTATTCCAGCCCTCCTACAATAAACGCACAGTATAATACAATACTCCTGTAATTGCTGCTCAGTTTCTTATCAGAAAGAGGGGTCTACGGCACGTGACCCACCGCCCGCAATTTTTTGAATAGCTTCACTTTTATCACCGAGTCTCCGCCCAATCTTTCCTCCTGTCAACTTTATCCGGGCTACAGCTCAAAATGCCTCCCCGCAAACAGTGGATGTATGCATAACTTTCTACTGGTTTGTCTCCTACTGTGACTGACATGTTTCCAGAGATAAGAAGAACGCCACAACCTATCAACTTTTTCACCGTTCTCAGAATGATCCTCTTATCCACGACCCCGAGGCCCAAGACCGTGTCCTCCACCCCGTCTATGGGCCTCCCGCCGATGCGCCGAGCGCTTCCAGTGCAGATCGCGCGAAGCACTTAAGTGACCTCGCTAGCGAGTTCCGAGGCGATGCCGTCCGCAAAAACGAGGGTGAAGCTGCCAACTATGGCATCTACTACGATGACTCGAAGTATGACTACATGCAACACATGCGAGAACTTGGTACCGGAGGCGGCGGCGCATACTTTGTCGAAGCGACTAACAGCGACAAGGGCAAGGGCAAATCCTTGAGGCTGGAAGATGCGCTTGCTCAGACCTCACTTGAGGACGATGACACAAGGAGCAACTGGGACGGTCGTAGTACAATGAGCTCTGCATATGGGGCGTACTCTACTGCTTCTACTTACTCCCGGAAACCGACCTACCAGGACCAGCAAAATGTGCCGGATGCCATTGCGGGTTTCCAGCCGGACATGGATCCCCGACTCCGGGAGGTGCTCGAGGCGCTGGAGGATGAGGAATACGTGGATGAGAAGGAGGACGATGATTTCTTCGGTGAGCTGACTGCCGACGGGCAGGAGGTAGACCCCGGTGACTGGGAGGATACCTTGTTCGATCATGACGAAGAGGACGATGGATGGGAGTCCGATGCGACAGAGAAGGCTCCTGTTCAACCAAGTACTTCCTCTTTGAAACCGAAATTCGACGTAGCGCCCGGAGAACTCCCCGAGCATGACGCCCCCGCACCTGATGCGCACCCAGGTGACCAAGACTGGATGCGCGAATTCGCCAAGTTCAAGAAATCCGGAAAGCCCCAGGCTGCGCCTGCCGCACCCGCCAGCGTCGTCCCATCCGAACAGCGCAGCACTCTTGCCTCCACAGTCTTTACAGTTGGAGGAACACCGATCCGGCGCAAGAAGCGCAAGGGCGCTCTCACCAACCCCTCCGCCTACTCCATGACATCTTCCTCCTTAGCCCGAACAGAAGGCCACCGACTCCTCGACGACCGATTCGAACGCCTTGAAGCTCTCTACGCCCTTGATGAGGAGGAAGAATTTGACGACTCCATGTCCATGGTCAGCGGCATGACCGGGATGACCGACATGTCGACCGCCTCCTCAGTGGCGCCCAGTCTCATTGATGCGAATGGCAACGCTGTCGCACCCCGCCACGACTTCAACAACATCATGGACGATTTCCTAGGTGGATGGGACAACAACACCAGTGCACAGGCCAAACGGAAGGGCGCGAAGAACAAGCGTGGCAAGAACGGCAACGAGGCGATTGGTATCCGGATGTTGGATGAGGTTCGTCAAGGACTTGGTCCTGCGAAGGTGCCGGGTCGGGTTTCTGGCAGAGCTTGAAATCTCTTCGTGAGAGCGTTTGATTGACGACTACTATGATATTCCCCTTTTTTAATGCTCGTGATGGTTAGGCATGGGTTTAGGCGTTTGGCAGGATCCTCATTTCCTCATAGACCGGGACTGGTATTTAAAAGTCTTCATACTACACTTGTTGATTATACTCTGAGAATGAATGGATTATTATGATGCTACAATGTGCAACAGCCATTAAGAGTATGCTTTCCTTTCATACCCGGCTAAGCTATCGCACAAATCGTCTCATCAGAAAAATGATGATTTCAACTCAGAGATGGCATTACATGGTAAAAAATACATCATCTATAATCAATCAATCTATATATACAGGCTTCACCTAGGGTAAAGCACAAGCCCTAACAAGATTATAATGCTCCTCCAACTTTCTCAACAATCCACATGGCAAGTCTAACATTCCACCTAACCCTTCTCTCTGTTCTCCTCAAATCCTCTCTTGAGATCGGACTTGCGTCCGCCTGCAACCACTTCGTCTCAGCCTTCAACCTCCTCTTCAGCTCCTCATCCCCAGTAACAACCAGCGCCCCAACCTCTAAATCTAGACCATAGCTGCGCTTGGTGTAGTTGCTGCTGCCGACGAACGTCAGACTGGGGTTCTCTTCTTTGGGAAGCGTAACCCAGAGACCCTTGGCGTGATACGTCCAGCCACCTGGTTCTCCAACTGTGCCGCGGCGCCACTCTTTGAGCTCGATGGAGTTTGTTGCCTGTGCCGCGGCGACTCGGTCGAGGAATCGGGCTGAAAGATGGGTGTATGCTGCCGGGAGCATGCCAGAGATGCCTGGTGAGCCGTAGAAGCCATTTGCCCAGGGGGAGGCGGTAAGGACAGTGCCGCGGGTTGTTGAGGGTGTTTGAGAATCTGGGGGGCATGTGCTGGCTATTAGGAGGGAGGAGAGAGTGGGATGGATGTTGAAGTAGCCTGCTGTAAAAAGCCAGCGGGCGCCGGAGAAGGCTGGTGAGATGGAGAGGAGGCGGAGAATTGTTGTGACGGCGGGAAATTCAGTAGATGTGTCCGGCTTGAGCAAAGGTGTAAATTGAGCGACTGGGTAGACGAATGTCCCATTAGGGGACTTCGGCCCGAGTGTATGTTTATTGGTTGATGGTTGAATAATTGGCTTCAACACCGTAGAAGCATATGAAATGAAGCTTTCTGGGTCATCAAGAGGTGAACAAGCGCCATTGGCAGTAGGCCAATCCAGAAGATACCCGGCCTTATTATGAGGATCGGGAAGTACTTTGAAACTGAGGCTGCAGACTGCGTTGTGGATGCGCGCATAGTAATCAGCTAGCTCCGTGGAGCTGTAGACATGATACCTATCTACGCGGTCTGTGAAATAGTTATCTGAGAGGTTTGCCCTGCGGAATCATTAGTCGCTGTATCGAGGTACGTTTGGACGACGAATAAATACCCCGACAGTATAATCTCATCGTCAATCCCATAGAGCTTCATATGCTGTAACCCCCAACCCTCATTTATCCGCCGAGGAATCCATTTCTTCCGCAACCCGGTCAGATTAGGCGTATGAAACATCCGAATATCCACTCTCTCCTGTCCATGTTCTGCGACCAGTGATGCCAGAAGAGAGGCGCACGATGGGTTCGGTGTCTCTCGGGTCCCTCGCAAAGCATCGGTAAGAATCGAGACTCGCAGTTCGGGGTTGTCGCGAAGAGCTTGATTCACGGTTTCGATCAATTCATGTTCCGTCTTGCCGATATAAAGAGTAGAGAGGTAGATGCGTTTTCGGGCCTTGCGGATTTTGTTCTAAGCACCGCCATAATATCCCCGGGTTAGCGCTCACTTCCGCGGTCAACGCCGGATCCGGTTCGCACCTTGAGGGTTGTGTAAAAATTCGCGGGTGAGTCCAGAATCGCTATCCGGGATGCCGAAATTTCGAAGCACGGCGATATCCGATCCAGCTCCGTCGTAATGCTTCCTAGCGGTGACGCACTTGACGGAGCAGATGTACTCGTCGGGGATGGTACATGCGATGAAAAGCTGCGCTCCCAGAATTTCCGTCGTACCACGGGGCTGCGCGCAGCGCACCGAAGCGTGTGGCCGCCAACACGTCCAAACATTCTACACGCGTGCACTGTGAAGTATACACCGCAAATTGACAGTAACCAGAGAACATGTGACGATACTTGAGTGCTGGACACTTTCTTGTCCTCCGCATTTCAATAATGTAGACTGTGCAAACGGTGCAAACAGAGATGCGACGCTAGGCTGGATTGGGACGATACAACTTCCGAGCGGAAAGACCGACGACACAGAAGGACGACGACATTGAACCTCTTGGTCTAGTGATACAAGCTCCGCGAGCGCACCTCGTCCAAGATGTCGACTATTATTCGTACTCTGCGGAACCTGAGAAGGATTGGCCTCAAGGTGGGCTTTTCTGCGGCCGAAGCTGCTGCGCCAAAGTGCACCGCACGATTGCTAACGATGCCCTTTCTACAAATAGGAATATGGCCACCAAATGCAGGTATGGAGCTCCCGGCGTCGCGATGATGAACCGTGGGTGAATATCTCCGGTGTTGTGATACTGATGCCCGGCGATGATCATATAGTATATGGGTATGTCCTCCCATCATTACCCCTCAGCCCCGAGCCGGACCAACTGGAGGTGCAATTGACTGACGCAAACCACTTGCAGGTGATACCAAAGCTGGTACCCTGATCGGTGTCGACCGCTACGGTAACAAGTTTTACGAGAACATGGAGGAGGAGCTTCCCCGTGAGTCAAGCTGGACCTAGAGCTGTATTAGGCCGTGGTGCTGACTGCAAGCAAGTTCGGACTCGCTGGGTTGATTACAAGCAGCAGGAATACGACCCTTCGCAGATTGAGCCTGGCTGGTGAGGATCTCGTGGATTCAATCTCGATGAAATTCTCGTGTTGACTCGTAGCAGGCACGCCTGGATCTCGTACATGGTCGACGCTCCTCCCACTCAAGACAAGCTCATGCAAACCGGTGCTCGTACCTGGGAGTTGCGAGAGCACAGACCGACTCTGACTCTGAGCCGTGCTGCTTTCAAAACCTACTCGACGTGAGTGCAGCATTGGAGCTTTCCCGGAAACCGCCGGTGAAGTATATGGCTAACCGCGTTACCCTTCTAGTACCAAGCCCAAGTACACCGCTTGGACCCCCGTTGCTGCTTCCCGGTAATCAGGTCAAGGTTATTACGTTATCTGGTTCTCTCAAGCCGCGAACTGCCGGTGCATTCGTGAGCTATGTGTAAATAAAGGTGTTCCTATTCCGTTTTCAATCGATAAAGAGATATTTACAAAATCTATGGTCATTACCTGTACAGTAATAAGACAATCCTACTAAGGTATCATATCGACACTGCAACAAATGGCGAAAAATGCAAGGTTATGAGAGCACATGGACCAAGAAGCACTCCAACAGGAATTATTGCAACCAAAATGATGAGATGGATTCGATGTTCAATCATAGAACATATGCACCAGAGCCGAGGTTGGACCAGTGACGTATAGGTCGTCGATCCTCCAGCTCAATGCACCACCACAAGACCTCTTTTAGCTTTTGCGTTTGACCAACAGCCTCGTATGCTCTGGAAAGGGCGAACCACGCTTCGGAATTATCCCACGAGGTTCCGCGTTTGGTTAAGGCCGACAGCAATCCAGAAGCCCGTTCCCGGGCGGCGATACGGTTGATAAGTTTGGGTTCTTCATCTTCGGTGATAGGAGCCGAGGCCTCAGTCTTGGGCTTGACTAAATCAGAAACTCCAGATTTGCCGAGACGCCTGCTCTCGGCTGACTTTCTGGCTGGTGGCGGAGTCACCGCTGGCAGACCAGTTTCCACACCCGGCTCTGGAGGCTGAAGAGGAAGTTTCTGGTCCCAAATGTCAAGAAGCAGGTTCGCTAAGCTGACGGTGGCCTTTGGATGGTCAGCGTTGTATAGTAAAGCCTCCTCGAAATGCTCTATTGCCTCATGGGGACGCGACTGGGCGTTCAACAATAAGCCACGCTCAGCGTAAATATCAGCCCAAAGTTCGTCGGAGCTTTTAGGAGTGGCCCATCCACGCTCGCGAAATGACCGGGCTGAGGGATCCTGCGATGCTGTAAGAGTTTCTATCCGCTTCAAGTGTTTTGAAGCCTCCTCGCACGCCTCGGCTGCATCTTCAAAGGACGAAGCCCGCCGATAAAGTCCTGCGATAAGCAGCCATACTTTAACAAGGATACATAGAGCATGCTTTTGGGCTTGAGTATGGGGAAACTTAGTCAAAGCTCCTGTTGGCGATTCAAAACCGTAGGACGTGGGCAGCCGTATATCCTGCTCCGGCGGCTGGTTCTCATGACCAGCAGGAGCATCTAGTTGCGTGTGTTTGAAATTATGTGCGATTGGAGCCAGAGTGTGCTTTGCGCTCTGTGGTTGATTGGCAGCCTGCGAAACCGCACTACGCACCGTTTCCGGGCTGGGGGGCACCTCTTGCTCACGGTGTTGTCCGTTGATTTCGCCGAGTTCAGATCCCTGATGGCTAACGCTATCACCATTGAGAGGTCCTGAATCATTTGTCGATTCCGCTTTCTTGAGAGTGCTGCTGCGCTTACGGAGCTTCCGCGACTCGGACCTTGCCAGAGAAGCATGACTATCGCCAACATTTGGGTCATTTTCGTCTGTCACCTGGATAGAGGGTGCACCATCAATGTTTAGAGAGTGGGCCTGAGGCAAAGAATGAGTTGGGGAGTCAGTTTTGGATTCGCTGGCGGGCATGGTCTTCGGGTCTGGAATGCGAGGGGCCTTGTGCCGTCCAAAGATGCTGCCGCGGAAGCTTCTTACTGTACCGGAAGAGCTTTTCGGGCGGGCAAGTTGATCTGACTTGTTGTTTGCCTGGGTTCCAGGCTCAAGGTCTAACGTTCGGAAAAGGGTGCCGAAGAGGCCGAGAAGCTGATCGCTATGGTTGAGTGCAGCCTCGGGACCTTCCAAAACCTCGACGAAAGCGAGTTGCGTCATGCGAGTCTCGATTATACGCTCCTTTTCCCGATTCCGCATTTGATCGATGAGCACCCGTTTCAGCTTCGTTTGGTCTTGCGCATTAGGTTGATGTTTTGGTGGCCTCCGGTCACTGTGGGCAAGCGAAGTAACTGCGGCGGGAAACTGTTCAAATGCAGCCTCGCAGGACCGCTCTGCGATATCAAACTCTTGTTTTGCACTTAGGAGTAATGCCAGAAGATGCCACAATGGTATTAAATCCCGCTCGCGACTAAAAGCCGACGTAGCTTCTGGATCCTTGTTTGATGACAACGCTGACCTAACGTATTCAATCGCAGCATCAAGGTCACGATTCTCCGCCAACAGCAGAGCTAAAGTGTAAAGGGACGAATAGTTGAACTGGTCCCCTAGCTCAGGGGCAATACTTCGTTCGAGGCACTCAATGGCCTCAGTTCGAATGTCATCACGACTTTCGTTAAGTGGCGTCCAACTTGCCCAGTTCGCAAGCCCGATACCAATAGCACGGTAGGTCGCACTAATATCAAGGGGAGAAACGTTGCTCGAGTCAACAATCATTCTCCGCTCCTCCTCATTCTCGCTGTCCGTGACGTGCTTGCTGATAAATTCCTTCAAGGTAGTGGTGAGATCTCTAGCTTTTTCCGCCTCCTTGTCAGAGCCGTAGGAGCATAAGATGGTGACACCTTCGGAAAGTGTTCGCATGAAAACGCCATCGTCTTCCAATTCTTCGTTAGGCACCGATTTCTCTGCTCTGTCTTTGGCGCCTGTGACAATCTCTATGTAAGAATCGAGCGCCTTGAATGCCAGATCAAACTCGGCCAGTGCTGCATGCACATGGAAAAGACGCCTCAAGATCAGGAAGGAATGGTACGTTCGGGTTGCAGCACGGTAAAGAATCTAACCCAGACAATTAGTATATGAGTGCTGTAGCCTGCCAAATGCAGCACGTACCTCAAGAACATTCTTCCCCCAGCCATGCTGGCCACCTTCACCGAGTTCCTCGTCGTGCCATTGGGGGCCACATAGCCTTTCCCAGTTCTGGATGACTTGCTCCACCCAAGCCTCAACACCATTATTGCTGGCATCAGCCGTGGGAAATTTCACGTCGCTGAGAATGTTGGCCTCGCAAATTGCCTCAACGCGACGTAACTCGGTAGCAAGCTGCGAGCGCTCATGACCTTGCGCCGGTGCAGTATATGGCAAGCCATGTATCAGGATGGCGGAAAGAACATCATAATAGGATTTCGAGATGGAAGATTTCGGGGCAGGATCTGGGAAGCTCTCAGTTTGCATGCCAGGAGCGCCATCCCCTGGCTTGACGGACGGATGAGAGGACCATGCCCGGAAGATCTTTAGGGCAGCCCTCACCATTTCGCCATCTGCTGAGACAATATCCTTGCACACGTTGTCTCCCGCAAGCAGCGCACCATCCGCTAGAATTTTTTCCGACCAGTACAGGAACTGGTTGGACGACGACCCTAGGTTCGTGCTGTTCAGCCAGGGGGCGAGAGAATTGAATATTTGCAACGCATCTTGAGGACCCGAAACCTGATGTTGTGCAGCGCCTTTTATATAGCAGCCCTTCACCAAACAAACGCTGGTCCATGGCGACAATTCATCCCCGGTGGCTGTCAGGTTGTCCAACTCTTGTTTGAAGTCCTTGGGCAGACGAGCTGCGGCCAATCCCGGTTCATTAAGAGTGTAATGAACCCATCCTAGGCATACCTGTGCCTGGAATATCTCCTGATTTGAGCCGTCTGCCTTGTCAATCGTGGAAAGGAGTGATGGTATTAATCCTGATAATTCGGAGGAAGAAGAGGACGGCGGAGGGCTGGCGGTGGAGGAAGTGTTCTGGAAATGGGTCACGACCTGGTACTCTGCTCTCGCAACATCTAGAAAGCCTATCCGCAACAGCGTTAGATAGCGAGTCTGTTAAGAAGGGGACAATGGCATTTACAGGTCTTGTGAGGAGCATGTTTGTTGACCTTCCGAATCAGTTCAGGAACCTCGTCCCATTTGTTCTGACTTCGAGCATTATCGAGGGCAACGATGTAGCGATGGCCCTTTTCAGATTCTCGCGCCTTGAACAACATCTGTTAGCGAGAGTGAAGATTGAACCGGTGACGTAGCGGGGTTGCGAAGAGCACAGGGGAAAGCCCGAGTGAGAGGTACATCACATACACTCATTGTGAGAGAGATTAGAGCGGAAGATGCACAGCAGCGGGATCTGGGGGGAAGCAGTTGAGCAACCGCTGTCCATCACGAGCGCCGTCCCCGTGGCTCGAAGTTTGCTGGGCAGCAGGGATATTTGGGAGAGAGATCCTTGCACAAGTACAACGAGGACGACGAGGACAACAGGCCCCCAGGAACCATGAAGATCACTATTATTCGGCCAGGGGAGATCCACTGTTGTATCATTTGTATTGCGGTTACGTATTGTTACCTACCATCCCGAGGCTTCATGAGGTGGTCCGAGCTTTTGTTATCGCGCTATCAATTTTATTTTTTGGCGAGATTTTTGTGTAGCAGGCCAGAGCTATCGCAAGCTTTCGAATTGCAACTGGTGGCACCTAGCAGGTCTCTAGACCTCAGATCTCAAAATGGCGCACATATCAATGACTTTGCGCGCTGTCAATCACCGATTGACCAACCTGCCAGTCCAGAAGCTGCCTTCTATTGCGGCTTCGCTCGCGGCCTCCATCACAGAATGCGGGGAGTTGCTCTCTGCGCCTCAGTCTCAGAGGGCTGGCAAGTCGGATTCGGATCATGCAGTTCAGGTCCACAAGCTAGTGACCCGGCTTTCTAGTCTTTTGCAGGATAGGTCATTTGAGGGCCGGTGGGCTGCGGTTGTCTTCGTCAAGGCGCTGGTGGAGGCCGGCCAGTGGGAGATCCTCCGCGGCAGTGAGCCCTTTGTTCGAGGGCTTATGAGCATACTGAGTGTGAGGATACTGGATGACAGACTTCGTTTCGATTCAATTGCTGATAGTCAGCCTCGAACAGAAATCCGACCCTGCCTCTACAAAGACAATGGCCGTCATTACTTTGACTCGTATCTTCCACCTTACATACCAGTATCCCACCCTGGTTCGCGAAATCACGACGCCGTCGCTCCCTGGATTCATTACAACCACTTTGAACCTCATCTCCGTCAAGCCGCCGTCTGAGCCTACTCGGAAACTGAAACCAACTACACCGTTACTGGAGGTTGTTCTTCGCGCCTACGCAGAGCTCATTGCTAGACACCCCACAATCTTCCGGCCTTTCACGGCGCAGATTCACAGTCTCCTCCAGGCCATCGTTGGCTCCACTGCGAGCTTGTATTCACAGCCTGTTTTGAACGTTACGGAACAGTTATTTGTTGCTCTTCACCATTGCGCACCGAAAAATACTGGAGGAGAAGAGTGGAAGGGGGCCTGCCGGATGACGATCAATTCAACACATGCAACAGCGAACCATGTTTTTCGGGCCATTGTTGAGCAGTGGGAGTCTATTGATCCTTCATTGCGACAGCAACTGAGCCACCCTATCGATTACGCCCTCGAGGTCGGTAGCCACGGACCTGACGCTCTGGGACTGGCTGGCTGGCAAGGGCTGGATGCGGGGGTTAAGAGATTGCTCGAGCTGTTGCGAATGCTCTCCACCTTTTTAACCACCGCAACGGCCTCTACCGTATCAATCCCTATCGGCTCCGTGCTTGATTTGACTGCGCGATTGATGTCTGTAGTAGTCCCAACAGAAGCCAGCGATGTCCAAGCCAATCCTCAAGTGAGTCGGACTGAACGGGAGACTCTCTTTACGGAACTACCCCAGATTCACATTGCTTGCATTAAAGTCCTTCGTGCCTTGATTGGCACACTAGAAACTGCTGCGCTTTCAGTCGCTCAGACAATCTTAGAGCAGACTCTTTGGGTCTTCCGCGCGGAAAAGTCCAGCAAGAAGGTCAGAACATCAGTGTACGGCTTACTCGATGCATTGCTCAAGCATATGGGCCCATCTATGAATAAGAAGAGCGTATCCTCTTTGACTGAGATGATCCGAATCTGTTGCTCCGATATTTTGCCTACGATGGGCGAGAATGGCTCTAAAGACACCTCTTCGGATACAAAGGGCAGGTCCAAAACGAACTCAGCTACCGTGAACGCGGACTTTTTCTTGAACCCCAACCTCAAGCAAAGCCGCCAAACAAATGCGTCAACCAAATCTTCCAGACTTTCGCGAGCTGCCTCAAACCTACTTCAATCGGTCCTCACGCACCTCGCGCTGGAGTATCTCGCAGCTCCGATCCGCGCCGAAATTGACCGCACCATCATCATGACCTCTGACAAGAGCGCCATGTACGCCAGCGTTCTCAACCCCCACCCAGCGGTGAAGGGCCGCGGAGTAAATGTCAGCATCATGCCTTTCTTAGCCAGGAGCTACACATCAGAAATGGACGTAGAGGCCCTGATCCGACCTCGGATGCCCATCTTGACGAACTCAAACAGCATTGGCCACTACGCCAACATTGATGAAGACGAGGACGAAGATATGGAACATGCTGGCGCACCCGAGTCCATGCCCGCCGAGAATTCCGGGTTCCTGAAACCAGCCGTCACCCCAAGTCTTCAAGACCTTGTGGATTCCAGCACGCCCCAGGGTTTTCCTTCGTCGGTAAATAAACGTACCTACGCAGAGGAATCGTCCCATAGCACACCCACTTCTGCCGGTTCACTGGCGAAGGCAGACAGTCTTCAGCCCAAGAAGGCGAGGTTTGATAGCAATGCGTCAACGACGCCAGCTACGACCCTAGAACAGCCCTCTATTTTCTCAAGGGCTACCGCCGCTGCGCCTGCTTCCATCCAGACTAGCTCAGTCACGGAGGAGACCTCAACGGTGGGCAATGGCGTCACGACTAGCACGACGTCTGTTATGGTGGAGCAGTCATCATCAGTTCCTCAAGTCGAAGCCGCAACGGCGCCGGGAGATGAAGATAGCGATGAGGAGATGCCGACTCTGAATATCGAGCCTGACACGGATGACGAAGACGAGGAGTAGGTTCTGGGGCTTGATGTAGCGGATTTGTCATGTATAGGTGCTAGAGTATCGACAAGTGCACAGGCATAATACAGATGCAAGCCTGTTGCGATTTGTCGAGCATGAATTACACGATTCTGGATGTGTCCCATGTATCCACTGCACATTCAAAGAGCCAACGGGCAGTAAATCCTGTTTTATATTCTCGGATCCAACAATGAAGTGTATCCAATTGCAGGATGGTATCTAGTCTAAATGTTCTATCTATTCTACTCTAATACTAGTTCTGGATCCCAATCTATATCACAAACAAAGGAGGCCGAAAAATCCAAAACTCAAAATCCAGCAGCCCTATACAATGCGCACACCTCTCCCCCAAAACGTCCCATCATCATGGTACACAAACCAGGGTGTCCGCCAACAAAGCCAACCTTGACCCAACAAGCCCCTCAGGAAACTGAAAGGCAGCGGTTCGGTCAACCACAACCCACCCCTCGCAAAATCATCCGCGATCCCGGCCCCCGAGAAATGAAGCCAGCCAAGCACGAAAACCACATTACCAAGTCGGCGCAACCAGCGCGGCGGTGCAAGACCGTACCGAATGAATTGCGCCACTACGACACGGGACCAGATCTCTTGGATAAAAACACCCACGGCTTGCAGGATGAAGAAGAGAAACGGACCCGAGACTGGCCGGGTATCCTCGCCGAGCTGCGTGTAGCTTCCGAAGCCGTGGAGAAGGCCGCTGATGCCGAAAGCGACAATAGTTGTGATAATGCGTCTTATGGTGCGCTGCGAGGATATGGATGCGGGAAGAAGCGAGATTATCCATTTTGCAGTCGACACAAAGCCGAAGCGGAACAGTTGGTGCCACCATTTACCCCACGCACCTGCGAGCCCGTCATCCAGAATCGCCGTGATAGGGCCGAATGAATCGGCGTAGAGCCATGGGGCGTCCAGCGGCGTTGCGGTTAGTGCGCGAGATGCATTGGGGAAGGCCGCAGCTAGGCCGAGAAAGCAGATTGGGTTCAAAGCCGTCACGAATGAGAGAGCGAAGTATACGGCAACGCCAGTAAGCAGTGAACGGTATGCTTGGGTCAGCCCAGGAACAATCGAGAGATAGTCGAGCGGGAATGGAGGTGGTGCAGAGAGAGTGCCCAGAAAGTACGGGTCCCAAATCACTATCAGCTTGAGAACGTCCAGAGCTAGATAGGCAACGAAGAAGCGGATAAAGGCGGTTCGTATACGGTTTCTTGCTTGAGGCGGCGTGCTTTCCTCGTTTGCCGAGCTATGCTTGAGGTCGAGCTGAGAAGGCAGCGGATCCATGGAGGAGATCCTGAAGCTGAAATCCGGGCCTCTGAGGTTCAGCATCAAGGCGAATACCCAACCAAGTCGGTGCTTGAATGATTGAGGGTACAGCTGCCATACAAGCTGATTATCATCTCTATGAGCTCCGTCCGTCTTGCGCTCCTCGGTGCTCGCGTGCCTGTTCTGTTGGCCATTCGCGCCTGTGTCTTTGGAAGACCGTGCTCTTTCAATCCGTCGAACATCACGCTCGACATTGTTGAAGAAAAGAAGTGTTGAGCTCCAAACAAGCAGCCATGCCATGATTAGGCCAACCATATACCCATTCCCCCCCAATAGCACGCGCCGGTGTCGTATGATCTCCACGCTTATGCTAAGGGAGATCGCGTAGAGGATCTGCCGTACTATCCGGCCCCCTCTGCGGCTGGAAATCAGAAGTGCACAGATAGGCAGTGCCATTGGAGTAATCGCATGCCATAGTAGCAAGGGCTTCGCGTCTCCTTCTTGCAAAAGTGATTCATATCGCTTATTTGTATCGAGGACGATGCGCTCGTAACGAATGAAAGCGGAAGTGAGATCCACCATGGAGAGCGCAAAGTAAAGGATGAAGGATAACCAACTCAAAATAATAGATACGATCAAGTAAAAACAAGTCAAAGGCCTCGAGTGTAGTAAGCACACACGCTCCCAGAAAACTCCCTTGACGCAACCGATGATAAATACTAGTGAGGAGGGGGGGAAGAAAAAAGAAAAGATGATGCTTCATAATCCCGCCACAGCAGCGTTGCTGTTCTCAGTCCATCGGACGGACCTGAGAAAACCCACTTCCAATTGTCAGTGTGGGAAATACTGATTTCGATTCATTGCAATGACTGGGTCGATTCACTGTCCTGATTAATGTCTATGCCAAAATTAGTACATGTTCTTGCATACAAGCAGTTCCTGAGCCAAAGATATATATGAATACACATGTCAACCTACAACCTACAACGCTCCAATGAAATTGAGCCCAGACAATATGAAAGCCGCAGCAAATATCAGAAGAAAACAGATACTAGAGAAACAGAGTCTTCATATAGCACGGACAGCGTAAGATTCAGATATAAATTACTCCGCCATTCAGGGGAGAATCCGTCGAATACTACTCGGTACCTGTTGAACAAGTCCATAGATAAGCATTTCCTTAGACGTAGGTATCTTATCGATAAGAGCTTATCGTATGTTTCGGAGCGCGTCACCACGCGTCTGCACTTACACTTCATCCATCAGAGACCATGGGTGCCCCTCCAGCTAAGAGACCGATCCGTCAGGTCGATCTCACCCTGGATGAAGTTCACGAAGTCGCTCCAACGCCCCCGCCAAAGTACCCGCGGGTCTCTGGACAGCGTTTTGGCCAGGAGACAACGTTTGTTCCTCTCAGCCAGGCAGCACAGGTCTCGCTAGATGAAGACGAGGACGATGCCGCAGCTGCAGATCTGGTCCAGGGGACCCAAGTTGTCGATGACTCCGCAGATACCACGCAGCTGCATTATGGGGATCTGAACACCAAGATTGTTGGCGTCCGCTACTATAGAGGACAGGCCACCATTGGAGAACACGTTGTTCTGAAGAGAGAGCCGCGTAATCAATATGATCGAAATGCAATCCGGGTCGATAATGTCATGGGGGCTCAAGTTGGCCACATCCCTCGGACCATGGCCGCAAAGCTCGCGAGTTACCTGGTAAATTCAGAAAGGTATTCAGACCGAACGACTTCCGCTGACTTGCCTTAGGATAACAGACTATTGGTCGTCGAAGGTATACTGACTGGGGTAATTGGGGCTTACGATTGCCCAATTGTGTTAAAGCTGTACGGCCCAAGCGATCCTGAGAGAAGAGAAGCTTTGAAACAGAAAATGATGCAGGACAAGCTGCCACTCAATCATCTCAAACAAGCCGAGCGTGATGAGATTAAAGCGCGGAAGGAACGGGAAAAGGCTATGAAAGAGGCTTCCAAGAAAGCACGCAAGGGACAGCTGCTGGAAGCTGCAAATAATCTGGGCTATACCAATCTTGCTCAGCCACTCGGGGAGGGGATCATTACTGAAGAAAGCCTGGATGAGCTTATCAACCAAAGCAGTACATTCAACCCCCGTGAGATAGGTCAAGTGGCTGAAAGCTTTGGCTTGAAGGAGGCAGATCTTGAGAACATGCCCATGGCCGACAATCCCCCGTCTCTCACAACCACTCTCCTCCCATACCAGCGTCAAGGCCTAGCGTGGATGATTAGCAAGGAGAACCCGCAGTTGCCAACCGGCGCCAATGATGTGGTACAGCTCTGGAAGAAACAAGGCAACAAGTTCACTAATATCGCCACGAATTTCTCTACGACCACTCCGCCACCTCTTGCTAGCGGCGGCATCCTAGCTGATGATATGGGTCTGGGCAAGACGATTCAAATTATCTCTTTGATTCTCTCAAATTCGGAGCCGAAGACAAAAGAATCGTCCAAGGCTACGTTGATCATCTCCCCTGTCGGCGTTATGAGCAACTGGAGGAACCAAATTCAAGAGCACACTGATCCAGAACAAGCACCGCGAGTGCTGATCTACCATGGCCCTGGGAAAAAGGAAGGCGCAAACTTAGACCAGTATGATGTGGTGGTCACTAGTTACGGTGCACTTGCGATGGAATACAAGCCAGAGAGCAAAGCCACTCCTGCAAAAGGCCTATTCTCACTCAAATGGCGCCGTGTTGTGCTCGACGAAGGCCATACAATCCGCAATCCACGATCGAAAGGTTCCTCCGCGGCCAGTGCTTTGTGGGCTGACTCCCGCTGGACATTAACAGGAACGCCAATCGTAAACAGCCTGAAAGACCTCTACTCCCAGATTCGCTTCTTAGGACTCACTGGAGGTCTCGAAGATCTTGGTGTCTTCAACAGCGTCCTGATTCGACCGCTCATGTCCGGTGAGCCGGACTCTCATCTACTGCTCCAGGCCCTCATGAGTACCGTCTGTCTCCGCCGTAGGAAGGACATGAGCTTCGTGAACTTGCGTCTACCACCTCTCACATCTCGAGTCCTGCGCGTCAAGTTCCACCCGCACGAGCAAGAGAAATACGAGATGTTTCAGTGGGTTCTCCCCAACCATGCAGTATATAAACACTAACACCTAAGCAGATCCGAAGCCCAAGGCATGCTTCTAGATTTCAAATCCAAAGACAAAACCAGCACCACCTACTCCCACCTCCTCGAAGTCATCCTCCGCCTCCGCCAGGTTTGCAACCACTGGGCCCTGACCAAGAACCGCCTCGACAAGCTCGCCTCCATTCTAGATAAACAGCAAGTCGTGCCTCTCACCCCCGAAAATATCAAAGCCCTCCAAGACATGCTCCAGATCCGCATCGAAAGCCAAGAAACCTGCCCCATCTGCCTAGACGTCCTCGAAACACCCGTCATAACCGCCTGCGCGCACGCCTTCGACCGCGACTGCATTGAACAGGTCATAGACCGCCAGCAGAAGTGTCCCATGTGCCGCGCTGAAATCGAAAACACTTCTACCCTCGTCGCGCCGGCCGCAGACATGGGCGAGAACACAGACGACGTTTCCGCGGACCCAGACAACCCCAGCAGCAAAATCGAGGCCCTGATCAAGATCCTCACAGCGCAGGGTCAAGCCGAGGGCACAAAGACCGTCGTCTTCAGCCAGTGGACGTCCTTCCTGAACCTCGTTGAACCGCACCTCCAAAAGGCGGGCATCGGGTTCGCCCGCATCGACGGCAAAATGACCTCGCTGGCCCGCGATAACTCGACCCACCGCTTCTCCACGGATCCCAAGTGCACCGTACTCCTTGCGAGCTTGAATGTCTGCAGCGTTGGTCTGAACCTCGTTGCCGCTAACCAGGCTATTCTTGCGGATAGCTGGTGGGCCCCGGCGATTGAGGACCAGGCTGTTGACCGGGTTTATCGGCTTGGCCAAACACGCGAAACAACTGTTTGGCGGCTCGTTATGGAGGATAGTATTGAGGATCGCGTGCTGGCTGTTCAGGAGCAGAAGAGGAAGTTGATGCTCGCTGCATTCCGGGAGAAGGCAAGCAAGAAGGTTGATGACCGGGCGACGCGTGTGGCAGATCTGGAGAAGCTGTTGACGTGAGGTGAAACTCCCCGTTTCTTTATTTACTCTCTTCTTGTTATTCCTACGTTTCTTATGTGGCCATGTTTCTTCTTACTGTGTAAGACCAATATTCGTGCCATTCTACACCCTCTGGCCTGCATGAAGTCACTTTGAACAGCCACGGACTACAAATATCTTCTACTGCTATCTATTTCGGGTCAAATTAGAGTGGGTGAATGTCAATCAAATTTGATGATATTGATAGCCACGTATAGGTACTAAATCGTATCATTAGGCATGCAAGCATGAATTCATCCATCCATATCATATCGGGTATCTTGTGCCACCTGGGAGAACGCCAGCGCAATGCTAGTAGAAAAGAAATCTACACCGATTTCCCGCTAGAACAAGATAGACAAATGTTGAGAAACAAGATGCAGTGGTCCAGCCTTAAACTAAAAAAATACAAATGTAGAATATTTGCAGGGGTAAAAGATGTTCATGAAGGGAAACAAAGGAGAAAGAGAAGAATAGAAAAGACAGGTCTAACTCCGGCTTGGGATCACTGCCGAGAAAGGCTCTCCGCCCAACCCATTATGCCGGGGCTTTACTCCGCACTCGACGCTCCTTGCTCAGAAGGTACAGAGGCTTCGGGCGCGGACTCCTTGAGGTGAAGCGGTACGGATTGACCTTTGGGTGAAGTTCCTTGCTGGTTCCCGGTATCTGGCCTGGGGGCATTGACGGCAGGAGAGATTTGCCTCAATGGCTCTGACCCATCCCTACTTGTAGGAATTTGCGGACGAGTTGCATTGCGAAGCGCTTCCCGGACGTTTGCGATGGCTGAAACTTTTGCCCCTGGCGGTGCTTTCGGTTGCGGGATTGCCGCACCAGGAGGAAGATCCAGTTGAGCTTTATCGTTTGGCCCCTGACTATCCGACACTGAGATAGTATCAGGCGCAAGAGCAGGCGGACCAGTGTTATGAGCGACTGGTGGCACTGCTGGCTGCAAACCTTGTTGAACTGCATGATGTATGGTAGTAGCTGGAGGGACGTCGCTGGGCGCATTTGATGGAATCTGTGGTTGGTGAAGATTTTGACCGATTGAGAGTGGGAATGGATGAGGATAAGGGGGAAGAGCTTGATGTTGTTGTTGTATCACCCGTAATTGTCTCTCCTGAATTTTCTTATAATACGCATTGGGGTCGTCGCGGCGGAGAATTTCATCATCAAGTGCCTCCCGAACGCTCTTCTTTTCCTCTTCCGTGAGCTTGTCGTTGTCCTCGATGAAGAATGTCTGGGTAAGTTTGATGTCACGGATCAATTTCTGTTCCGCGCTTTTCTTCTCATCCTCGTGAAGGATCTTGTCCAAGACCTCCTTGTCTTTGCCGATGTACTCCGAGATATCCCGTTGGGCAACGGGTTTCGCTGGGAAAAAATAATCGCCAGGCTTCTTCATCGAAGATCGGATTACATTCTTTGAATCCACAACGCGGGCGGAGAGCTCTGTCTTGAAGGTAGTCTTGTCATGGACGATCTCCTGATATGTCCCGCCGGCAACAAATCTGTATACAAATACAGGTTTTGTTTGTCCTAAGCGATATGCACGTCCAACTGCCTGCTCTTCCCAGATTGGATTGAAGAGGAAGTCGAAAATGATAACGCGATTCGCACCTGTGATATTCAGGCCAAGTCCACCTGCTTTTGTCGAAATAAGGTATACCTGCTTGTCGCCACGATTGAACTCCTTTATGGCTGCTTGCCTTTGAGCAACAGGCGTCTGACCGTCTAAGCGCGAGTACCGGTGATCGCTGATTCTCATGAGGTATTCAAGGTAATTCAGGGTCGGTACACTGTGCGAAAAGACAAGAACCTTATCACCTGTTCTAATAGACTCGTCGATGATCCTTTTCGTAATTTCTGCGCGGACCGATAGATCCACAGCCATCAAGTCATGGATCTGATCAAAACGGCGACGCTGTTCTGATACATGCTCCGCTAGATTCGGGATTTTAGCCACTTCGAGGAGCTCTTCATCGAGCTCTTCTGAAAACCTTTCCTGGTCGACATCATGGGTTCTTGAGGGGGACTTTGCGTTTTCGCTGGCAGCCTGTGCCCGATTGAGCTTCTCCCGAAAACACGCGGGGTGGTTACAGCACATGCTCAGAAAAGCGAGCCATGACCATAGCGTGGTCTGCGCAACCTCTTCCATTCGTCCTTGCAAAAGAAATGCGGCATACGCATTATACGCTTCCTCCTGTATTCTGGTAAGAGGGACAGTCAGGACAAATTCGACTTTCGGTGGCAAATCCCCCTCAAGAACTGTGATGTCCGCCCGGTTGATCTTGGGCTCCAGGATCTTCTTGAGGACTTGGAGCTTCATTAGAGACTTTCGCTTTTCACCATAGGTACTATCGGCATACAGCCCTTCTCTGATAGGCTCGATGTAGTTCGCCTTGAACTCGTTTGCTTCCCCAAGGTAACCTTCAGCAATCCAGTTGACCATAGTATAATACTCGCCAAGATGATTCGCCAGCGGAGATCCTGTCAATGCAATGCGACTCTTGGAACGGAGCTGCAATGCAGCCTGAGACGCTTTGGAGTTTCGATTCTTGATTTTATGGGCCTCGTCAGCGATTATGATACTAGGTCCTTCCAAAAGCCAGTTCCTGACTTTTTGGTGGACGGGCTCTGACAGCGGCGGGCCTCTCTTGGCTGTCCCCGAGTTCAAGACCAATATCCGGAATATATCGTAAGATATGAGAAGAACTCCGCCGTCCGTGTACCATGTGGATACTTCTCGCACGCGCTCATGCATTCCGTTTTCTGCGGAGATCCGTCTCACCGTGAGAGCGATATCCCTAGGCATCCATAGATCGAATTCATCTTGCCAATTCTCGATCAAGGACGACGGGCAAATGATCAGAGTTCGGGCCTGAGGAAGATCTTCTGTAGGGCGAAATTCTTTAGGGACCTGTTGTCGTACTTTGGGATCAGGGGACATGGCGGCCGCTGTTATGGTTACGAGTAGGGAAATGCTGTCGGTATAATCAGCAACAGACAGGATTTAGATCTTTGGGGTTCGTGGATAGGAACTTACACCTGCATTGTTTTCCCCAACCCCATTGTGTGGGCCAACAGACAACCCTCTTGTTTCTTGTTTTCAACCAGCTCCCGCCACATAAATTGAATGCCTCCCAACTGATGAGGTTTTACAGATTCACCAATATGGGAATGCAGGTATATGGGTGGCTCCTTGAAGCTGACGGCCTGATGGTCAGGGTTATCGTTTCTGATACCCTTGCTCTGGAACTCCTTCTCGAGCCTCTTTTTCTGCTGTTCTTGTTTTTTCATACGGGACTTCGCACTTGCCTGGTTTGCTTTGGCCTGTTGACTCTCCTGCACGACTCTTTTTCGCTTCTTATGAGGCGTGTTCTCAGTCTCGAGCTCCTGGTCTGTGCCGACTTCTGTGTCATACCGCCACGTGCGGCAGCACTCCAGTCGTCTGATGAGCTCCTCATAGTAGGTATCAAATCCACCTTTTTTCAACTTTAAGTCTTCCAGGGCTGCCTCGACACGCTTTCTTTTGATGCCCTCAACATCACACCGTGCGCAGTCAAGCCATGCTATAAAAAAGGACGATGTTCGCAACATTAGAGTACCCTCAGAAATGGCCATCCCCTCCACTTCCTTCTTGCTCTTGATTAGAGCTTTCAGGGCTTTCTGCACCTTTGATTTGAGCTTCGTAAATGCATACTCTGGGATTTGTTCCGCCATCGTCTTTCTTTCCTCGTCACTGAGACCACCAATCAGCTTCGCAAGTAATCTCAGACGATCTTTACGCTCTTCAAGCAGCCTCCAGTCCATTGACATAATGCTGTCCATGTCAGTTATGTCAGGGAGTGAAGGACGTGAACCGCTTTCTGTCTTCACCTGGACACTGCCCTCCACTGAGCCAAGGCTTGGTGGGGGAGACATTGATGAGTCTGACATACCAGTGTCAGGAAAATTGGACGTGGTGGCCCCGGCTGGATTAAGAGGAGGCGTCTTTATCATAAACTCGTCTGGTTCGGGCGTCTCCTCTGTAAGATCAATCACCTCTGGCTTTCCGCCAAATGAGCGAGGGCGAGGAGTGGAAAGAGAAGGAGAAGGGCTGCTTGACGCGAAAACTTTGGGCGCTAAACCTCTTGTTCGGCGCCTCGTGCCAGAGACACTGATGATATCATCGTCGCCTTCAGAGGACAAGGGGCTCGCAGGAGAATTTTCATCTGGATCTTGTATTGATTCAAATGGGCCAGTGTCAACCATCACAAAATCATCAAGAGAGTCGTTCTCACTGAAATCGGATTCTGAATGCAATGATTCCTCGTCTCCAGATTTGGCTTTTGGCGAATATCGGCGCTTGGGGGGAGCAGGGACCTTTTTCGGGCACTCTTCTTGTTCCAGTACCGAAGTACGCCATTTTTGCTTCTGAATGTTGAATATAGTTTGCTCCAAGCACTGGCACTGAGCCCGCAGTTCTGCCTCTATACTATATTCGTTTCTGCCAATCTCATCTTGCAGCTTGTTCAAGCGGAGCTCCAGTAATGCAATGTCCTTTGTTAATGATTTGACCTCTTGGTTAACACGATTGCTCCTTCTGGTAGCTAGCCAGAGTTTTCGTGCTTTGTACTCCTCCTTTGCCTGATGGCTGTCACGCCACTTGGTTTCAAACTGAGTGATACAATCCTTGATGATAGAATCAATCTCAGCCGGACCAAGTCTTCTGTGCCGCGGAAGCATGGGCTCATCCTGTTCCTCCTCCATTTCTTGCCATGTCTCCGCGTCAAATTCGCCTTCAGAACCTGAGTCTCCGTAAATGGGTAATGCATGCTCTGGGCCTTCCTCGGCTGGATACTTTTGCAACAGATAGGAAAATGGATCAGAAGGTCCTAGGGATTTACTCCGAGACTCGGAATCATTCTCGATCCTCAACACGCGCATCAACTGTGGCCAATCACTCATGCTTTCCTTAGTTACCTCCGTCTTGCCCTGCTTCGTGTTGTATAATGTGAAGGACTTGTTCTTGCTGGACTTCAACATTGAGGGCTTGTATGGAATAAGAGCTTGTTCGGAAGAGCTCTCGTTTGAACTTAGTTCAATAGGCGACTGCTGAAAATAATACTTGAGTCGGTTGTTCACAAACGTGCGTTGGGCGGTGGGGAGTTTGGAGGATAAGAACGCGAACGTCTGGTCATCACCTTCGGGATCGGAGGCATAGAAGATTTGCTCCACCGTGAGGCCGTTTGGACCCATATACCAGCTTTCCAGCTCACTATCACTAGGCCGCACAGAAGCTGCATTGTCGCTTGTAGGTTTCGCAGTGGAAGTCAAATTGAGCCTGCGTTTTTTATTGCCGTGGTTGTCAACCACAAGTTGCTCGTGGGAGCGGGGGCGAATGCGCTTCACGTTCTCGATTGCCTCTTGACCCAGATCCACAGACTTTTGATACAGACCCCCGGACAACCCTTGAGCAGGGACAGCGGGGCTAGAGCTATTCTGGCGGGCAACATCGACGTTGACAGCTTTAGTGTGGGTTGGAGTCGCTTGCTGGACAGTCGATAGGTACTCGGCGGCAGGTTGTAGTGGAGTTGGAGGAGGCATTGGGGACGGCGGAGGAATTGCAGCAGGTCGATCGGATCTTGAAGCTTGAAACTTGGGTGAGAATCTCTGAAGATATCGGATTGCCATCATTATAGAGCTTCGATGCCCGAGAGCTTTCAGTCCGAGGTCATCGCGCAACGCTTCCTTTTCCACATCTTGCAAGAGCACTTCGCCCGTTATGAAGTTATCTCTCAGTGAAGCCTCGAAGGAAGCAGGCGGACGCGGTGCAGTCGAGTTTGACATGGACCATGGTGTGTCGGGATTATGGCATAAGAAGTTCACCACCTCATCGACCGTCCAATCGAGCGGGTCCCTGCTGTTGGATTGCATCATGTCCATGGGTAGGCGCAAGTAGAGACAGGTAGCAAGCAGAAGGAGATAGCCTTTGAGCGACTCATGGGTTTGAAGATAGGCAGTATGGGGTTAGGGTCAGAGAATGGCTGCAAGGAAACTTGAATCGCGTGGGTGCAGAAAGGCGCTAGATGAGATCAGAGGGATGGGACCAAAAAGCAAAACATAGAGAGATGAGCTATGCTCGAGAAAAGGACTGAGCAGTAAATTCACGAGAGAGGCAAGAGAAAGCAGAAGACGAAAACAGATAGACAAAGTCACCATGCCAATTGCATGGCAGGCCGATAGCAGTGGACTCGAGATGCAATGATAGAACGCGCTGTGTCGAGTCGCGACTGAGAGCCCCACTAAAGCATTCTTCTGCCGGCATTACTTTAGAGGAGCGGTCCACTAGGCGGTACTGATAGCGATAACAATCGATTGTTTGATTACTAATCAAAAAGACCCCTCCGCGGGGAATATCAGAGAAAGTCCATTATGGAAGCCTACTCCGTAGAAACGCTTCTTTGCTGAAGTTGACGCTCGCAATATCGATATGAACTCTTAGAGCACGATATATCCCTCGAAACTTACGCATTGACGCCCATCTACCATGGCAGATTCGATTTACGCAAATTACCCTCCCGCCTTGAACCCCGCACAGAAGGAGTTCCTGGTGAGGACAGTGAAGGACTGGGCGACACAGAATGGCCTGATGGTCAGACCTGCGCCTACGTTCGTCTCAAAGGAATCTGATCCTCACGGGATACTCGCAACGAATGCGCCGGTGACTTTGTTCCCTAGCCCTTTCCCGAAGACCTGCTTCGAAGAAGCCAAGGCGCTGCAGACCGTGTACAATAAGCTCTATGCCGCGATAACCTGCAACGAGGAATGGATTGGCAAAATAATGGAAGAGTAAGGCCTGGCTCCGGATACACAGTTTTATTGCTTTGCAGTCTATCGTTTTTCGAAGACTTGCTTTGTCAGACTCACAAAACCTGGACTAAGCATGGCCTTAACTGTAGTCTCATTGACGTCGACGACTTCATCTCGAACCTCTGGAAAGTGCACGTTGCGGTTCAGAGAGAAGGATATGTCCAGACCCTTTCTCTGGGCCTTTTCCGTTCTGATTATATGGCACACACTCCGTCAACCTCGACGACGCCCGAGTTGAAACAGGTCGAGTTCAACACCATATCCTCGTCCTTTGGCGGTTTATCGTCGCTTGTGGCATCCTTGCACTCCGAGCTGTTAGATTCTCCCCTCGGCAGCCCTATGGCGTACCCGCCACACCCGCTGCTGCAATCAAATGCAGTGCCAGATAATACTGCAGTGGAGACACTATCTGCAGGTCTGGCAACGGCACACGTCGCGTACGGGCCATCCAAATCGCAACCGCAGCTGCCTACTTGTGTCTTGTTTGTGGTGCAAGAAAACGAAAGAAACATATTCGACCAGCTGGCGCTTTCAAGACAACTCTCCAATGTCCACAAGATACCGGTCTTTCGTTTACTAAGCTCTGAGATTCTAGACCACACCTTCATCCCCGGCTCTAATCCCTTGCGCCCTCTCATCTACCGCCCGCCGCACGCCGCAGAGACGCACTTTGAAGTGACAACAGTCTACCTCCGATCCTTCTACACACCAACCGACTACAAATCCGACCGTGACTGGGAAGCCCGAACCCACCTCGAGCGCTCCGCGGCAATCAAATGCCCAACAGTTCTCAACCAACTCTCCGGATCCAAAATCGTCCAGCAGGTCCTTGCAGCACCAACGGGACCCGATCACCTCGCAGCCTTCCTCGCCGGTACTGACGAAGCCGTCATCTCAAGACTTCGCTCAACTTTCGCCCCGCAATACGACCTCTCCCTCTCCGGGAAGGGCCGAGAACTCGCCCTCAACCCCTCAACGGCATCAAACCACGTCCTCAAGCCCCAGCGCGAAGGCGGCGGCAACAACATTTATAAAACCGCAATCCCGGACTTCCTCAAATCCATCCCTGAAAATGAGTGGAAGCGCTGGATCCTCATGGAGCTGATCCACCCTCCCGCGGCAGCCAAGAACGTCGCTCTCCGCAGCGACGGCGAGGTCCTCGCTGGCGGCGTCATCGGGGAACTAGGTGTTTATGGCACTATTCTGTGGGACCAGAAGGATGGAAATATTCTTCACAATGAGCAGGGTGGATGGCTGATGCGGACGAAGGCCGAGGGCGTGAATGAAGGTGGTGTTGCGACCGGATTCTCGAGCCTAGATAGCATCGTTTTGTACTAGAAATTGTTTTTCTTGCATTATATTGCGTAGTATATAGTTTTGATGCCTTGAAATAGATTCATTTCGAATTAGAGATATTGTTTCCTTCTCCCGATCGCTAGATTCTCTTACAGTAGGTACGGAGTCGACGCCAAGATGCTGTACGAGTTAGGGCTAGGTATGCTTCGCAAGAGTTCTGAGGCTACGGAGCAGAGAGTACCGCGACAGATACAGCAATGAATGAAAACTGGATTCAAATAACAGAAATCGAAAATGTCTCATGAGGTCTAGAGCCCGCTTTCCTGATTGCATGAGTCGCAATCTACAGTACACTGTTGGTACAACAAGCTAGTGAGGCAATCGAGGCGCCACCACGAGGGTTAGACCGAGTAACAAAATGAAGCATGAACCACGAAACGCCAATGGAGAAAGTTCCTTCGCAGATCCATATTAGATCAAGTAGAGAAGACGAGGAAAGAAAAGAAAAGGAGAAAGAGAAGCAAGGACAACGCAACCTGTGGTATCGTGACGCCAACCATCGCCATTCGCTGGATAGATGCTTCGAGTAGAGGAGATATTGTACAGCGCAAGTAAGTCAAAACGCCGCAAGAAGATCAGGTATGTCCATGGGGTATAGTTGACAATGTTTTACAGGACATGATGTGCAAATGTGAAGACAGAAATCAGTGTACAGGACAAGGCTCGCTTGTAGCAATGGAGATGAATAAAAGGACATCCGGGGATATCATAGCGCAGTGACAACAGTCATAAGGCTTTGCAGAAAAACGATCTTAATAAGGCATCTCAGGGACATAACGTTCACCTTTGTTGTATTCCGCCAGCATGTGGTCGAAAATGTTCCACCGTTGCTGCTCGGGGAGCGTGTTGAGTTCAATGGGGGTAATGACAGGAAAGATACCTGTGGTAGGTGTCGCGAGCTTGCTCGGACCTTCGATGAAAAGTGGTGGGTTATAGTTGAGGTACTCGTCTTCTTGCATGAGGAGGTCATCGAAGCAAGGTGATTGACAGAAGATGTGCTTGCTAACGACTGAACCCGGCATCCAGAAAGGCGAGCGCCAGTCGACTCTATCTTCATTGTAAATGAGAGGAAGAGAGTCATTCTCCGCTTTAATCTGTGGAGTTGGTGGTCTGTGGCCAAGCCGCCTTGACATGTTAGCTAGAGATCTTGAATAGAATAACAAGGGAGGGGCAAATTGAGGTGAGAAGGACGTACAGATCGAGATCAGGAAGACTGACAGTATCTGGGAGTTGATTGTCTGGAATCATGCCACAGATAACCGGGAGAGAGCTGCCGAAGTGGGTTTGCTCCTCGTCATAGTTGACCTTTTGGTAGAAGTACTCGATTGTTGATGGAGCTTCATCTTTGATGACCTCCGTTGCCTCGGGAAGGACTTCTGGGTCCTCAGACATGACCTCAGTTTCACCAGACCGAGTTGTTCCGAAGTCACTCGAAACGAATGATTCACCATTCTCAGACAGAGTCTCCAGCTCCCTGAAGGTGGCTTCGGTTTGTTTCTTGAGACTGTTTGCTGCGCCCAATTTCCTAATATGCCAGCCTTTAGGAAGGGGCACACGACCACCTGCCTCACCTAACTGAGGGTCGATGAGGCCTGGGGTTATGCCGCGGGTAGAGTTGGAGTTGATATCCAAACCAATGTCCCCCATCCTCTTGAAGAGGCCCGCCTCGAGTAGTGCGCTGCGCTTGTTTCCCGAGCGCCACGCCTTGATGTTGAACGCTTGGCGAAAACGTACTCCGCGCTGCTGGAGCGCGTTGTTCTTGATGCGGAAAAACGGATGCATGCGATCTGTGATGTCCTCAAGAGAGATGCGGGGATCCAGTCGTTGCCATGCTTCGACGCGGAATTCTTCCACGGTGGAGGAAATTTGGTCAGGAAGGACCGGGAGGTTGCGAAGACGCTTCCCAAAGATGGAGTTCCTCATGAGCCCGGGATCACTCTTTGGTTTCTCCTCCTTGTCAGGATTCAGCTGGTACAAGATGTCAGGGAGGTTCTCCCATGACCAGTGAGTTTGGTCAGGATGCTGGGAGGTGCAATTGAGGGGGTCGTTTGCGCTGGGGCTGTCCTGCCTCGGAGGAACTTTGTCTGTAGAGCATCAGTATTCTGTTCAAGCAGGAACAAAGGGACCTTACTTCCAAGAAGCCCTTTAGACTTCTTAGCTGAAGATTTCGAAGTCGACTTAGCGACTCTGTAGCTTGCTCTGGTCATGATGGCTTCACTGAAAACCGACGTTAGCCATTTTGCCTGTGAGCCAGCAGGGCAAGATCCGAAGCGTACATTCACTTTTCTGATTCTGATACAAGAGATCTGAGTAGTACTAGTTTCCACAAACTGATGCTGTACTGAAAAGGGCAGAAGCAGGAACTGGAGTGAATGAAACGCAGTGAAGGGAGGGGAATGGACTGAGAAAGACGAAGACTCCAAGGAGGAAACGAAGACAGAATGAAGAAAGCCATCTTGCCAGCTTCGAGCGCTATTGTTCCCTTTTTGGAAGACGAACAATTGGGGTGGTTGGCAAGAGGCTCTGAATTGGTGGAAGACGATGGTGGGGGACTGGAGCTTCAGTGAGGGAAATCTTCGCAACGGGTCCGGGGAAGAGGACGAGGAGCAAAGATCGCTGAGGAGCCCCCCATTTTCTGAACGATCTAGCACTTGCAAGGCCTGAGCTATCACTGTGCAATAACCTGGGCCAGATAGAAGCTACTCCTGGCTGTGTATAAAGCCTAATATCAGCTATACTGGTGTCTTCTATGGCATCGCAATATGGCGTTGTTCTCGAAGCCTTCCTCAGATCACTTCAACGCTTGACCAACATCAACTCTCAGCAAATTTGACCGGCCCCGTGGCCATGAACAGCCAATCCCATGGCGACACTCAGCTGCACGCGGTGTCTCTATCAGGTGGCGTAGCTACCAACTCTAAGACATGGCCTTGGTGGTCTGCCTATAGGCATTCAGGGAGAGATACGCTATCTGAGGCCAGTAGTCATTCATTCTGACATCAAGAGATAGCACTATTCAATGTAACCTGACAATAAGATGGCTGGACCTGACAATCGTCATTGAGTGTTCCCAATTGGGATATTGTGTGCCAAAGTGTGAAGTGTGATGGCATTGTTTCCGATAAGAGACAGCCATGACTGGCGTCTTGTCTCAGCTCGGCGCCGACCTTTCGGTCATGAAAAGTCACTTGAGAGGGGCATTGCCTTCTTTCCTCTGGAGGATACACTTGTGGCCGGGACCGGCCAAGAAAATTTTGTTTCCCTCTCATGGGCCTGCCACCCATGGCCAAAGCTTACACCAGACAAGCCTTGGATTGCGGGGCACTAGATGCCTCTATGATCTGTAGTTGTAATTATCTTTGTTTTTGTTGTCTGTACCCAAGTGAATGCAAGTTATTATACTTGAAAGTGACATTAAAATCAAATCCCCGTTTGTACGAACATTAAGCAACAAAGAGACCATGATAGACTAGACAAACATAGAAACTGAGAAATGAAGTGAAAGCTGTACATGGTCCAAACACCGGTTTGAATGATCTGGAGAGAAGGAAGATATCCGTCAATTCCTATGTGGCTCTGGGAAACCAGAACGGGTCGTAGTATGTGTAGCCAGTGTTTTCCCATCCAGTGGGTGCCTCCCAGCCCTGGTAATTGTTGCTCTGGTGAGTGAAGATCTGACCATGACCAGGGGAAGGAGGAAAGGGGTTGAAAAAGCCTTGCGCCGGCATGTTTTCTTCAAAGGCAATTCTTGGGAAAGACGCCACGCCACGCTCATCGTGATAAGTTGTCTCGACAGAACAAGTCGGGGTGGGTAGGCCATTGGTTTCGATGATATCTGCGATGCTGATTCTCTTCGGAGTACTAGTTATACGCATCAGTATTGTAGTAGTTGGTATGGAAGCAAGAAACAACAGACCTCTCGGCAGCACCAGTAGCTGCTCGTTTCCGTGGGTGTGGCACAGCTAGCTCACGGGGTTGAGGCTCAACGGCGGCTGAAGCAAGGTGATAAACTGCCGGTTGAGCTGTCGCAACACTATTTTGAGGTAAAAATAGTTTATTAGCTAGGCGAGGGGCGTCTTCAGGAAGTTGATCAGGCTCAGCTGGCTGGGAAGTAATCGAGGTGTTTGAATTATGAATTGGATGGATGATTCCATTGTAAAGCCCACGAGAAGTCACGGACTCGTAAGAAGCATGAGAGGACACCACCTTTCCATTCACGTCAATTATAAACCGAACCGGTCCTACAGAGAACCAGAACACGTTGTCCCACGGGAACGCCTCATAGACCCAGTAAGCCACAGAATCGGACGAGTCGAACCCAGCGGCATGAGTCTCCTGCAGCGCAATGCCCCCCTGCGGACTGACGGGAACCAGATCAGCGCCGTCCTTTTGGTCATGAGAATGGAATTCAGAGCCGTATTCTTCGAGAAGTTCGGTTATGCTGTCGTTGTCATGGCTCTCCGGACCTGCTTCCCAGCAGGGTAAGTTAAACTCCTGCCGGAATTCCTTGCGACGGTAACGAATTTGAAGGTCAGAGATGCGCCCTCGATAGTGAGGATGGACTCGGTCAATGATGTCCCCGCTAGTGATACGAGGATCGAGACGAAACCACGCTTCAAGGCGCCAGCCTTCCACATTGGAAGATATTTGTCGCGGCAGGATCGCCTCAAAGTCGTTGACATGTTTCCCGTATATCTTGTAAGAAGACTTTAAAACCGGCAGTGTCATTTGAATGCGATGTTCCTCGGGAGGACGTATGTCAAGGAGAATACCGGGCAACTTGTAGATGCTCCAGGTCGCTTGCTCAGGTAGGTAGAACATGTCTGATAGCGTGTAGTCCGCTGTCCCTGGTCGTCTATACACAACACCGAACACATCGGGCTGACTGGATAGATGTTGTACAATAGGCTCCAGGACCAACTGCGGATCAATTGACTGGTAAGGATTGACGTTTGAGGACTGACAAGCAGCGTCAGCACTGAACAGCGTTCTAACCGCAAAACGGCTTACCATTTTTGATCCTGGCGTGCGGTACTGGCGAGATTAAGTGATGCGAAGGTCAGGCAGTTTTGACGTCGAGCAGTTGTAGCAAGTAGCTCAACTTGTAAATAAAATGCTTCGAGGTGGTCTCTGGGCACTTGCGAGTAACGATCTGAAGAGAGGAAACACCTGTGTTAGTTCTCTGATCCAAGTATGTCAGAGTATGAGGTACTATTCTCATCAAAGAGTAGGCAGGGTGCAGTGTGTGAAGTGAAGTCTATCCACACAGGAGGTTCACCTATTGAAGAAGTAGGAGCCAAACACCAGCAAGGCCGGGGGCGAAGGTCATATTTATGCAGATGGTGGCCTGCAATCTTCTCAATAAAAGGTGAATGACGGGGTATCAGGTACTCATGGAGGCCAAGCGGGTCATGAGTACCTGATGACCAGGCACTCACTATGCAATCACACATCATCGTGTTGTTCTGACTAGCTTGTATCAGAGGTGTGCTGTACCATACATCATAGGCCCTTTGCTTATTAGTATCAGTTAGTCAAGTATACAAAGAGAGAAGGCTCAATGAAACTAGACTCACAGAGGGTTCTTCATTAACTAGAGTTCAAGATGTTTGAGTGGAAGGTAGCTTCCCTTCCAATGCTTCCAGGTAGGAATCCTCTCATTTTCGTCCACGGCCGAGCTGACGCCATCCAGTCCCAGGTCTCTCGAAGAAAACGCACAATACGCCGGCAGACCTTGCCGTTTGAGACGTTGAGCCCGCGCAACTCATTTTCGTCCACGGCCGAGCTGACGCCAGTATTCAGCATTGCCCAGAAAGTCGCCTGTCGCGTAGGGAACGAAACCAAAGGCCAGGCCGCAGCAAAACTTCCCTCCTCCATCAACGCAACATGCCACCCTGCTCTATGCTCCGACTCATCCAAACAGCTACCGTGATCCACCGGAACAAAAGCCAGAAGCTCATGAAGCGATACAGCCTACAAATATCGTGCAGAGTAAAGCCCAACGCGTCTGGTGATCGAGAGGGCGTCACTGCGGTGGGAACGGAGAAGGTGGACGTTTGTGTATCTGCGGTCCCCAAAAAAGGAGAGGCAAACGCAGCTGTGTCTCGTGTCTTTGCAAAGGTACTGCCAAATCATACTGATCTTCTCAATTCCATCATTGAACGCGTCTAGCGTTGGATTTAACGATGTTCCTCAATCAGATCGACTGATGCGGATGCAGGTGTTTGGGGTCGCGAAATCCGACGTCGAGGTCACCCACGGACTCACATCACGCGACAAGGTTCTCTGCATCTTTGACCTAAACATTGGAGCGGAGAGCGAAGAGGAGTTCCTACAGAGAGCTGGCCAAAAACTACAAGACGCCGTGATCAGGAAATGAGACCGTGTCTAACGTTTATCGCGGAACGCTCCCGAGATCCTCCACTGACATCACGGACACTTTTTTCTTCGACGATTTAATCAATTGACCACCGCGCAAATATCCCAGGATACACCGAAATCTTAGAGAGAAGCTATTTAAGCTACCAGACTTCTCCAATTCAAGGGAAATGGCCTCCGCGAAACGAAAAGTCGCCGAAGACTCCAGCTCCGACACCAAAACCATCAGCTTCACCGCGCGCAATCCTCCCTGGACCTACCTCAAGCTCCAACTGTACGCCCACACCTCGCCAAAATGTCAAAGTCAATTTCTCTGAACTAACTGACTGATGTTCTTCAGAATTCACCAACCAAACACCTCCGACGCCACGAAATCCGCCCCCCTCGACCCCCTCACAGCCCGCAGCCACCTCTCCTCCGCGCTCTCCCAATTCCTCGGTCTCTCCGGCACCTCAATCCCCATCGACATCCTCTCCGTATCCCCCGACCCAGACTCAACGCAATCGCAACCGCAACCGCGGCCCCTCGAGAAATTCATCTGGGTCCGCGTACCGAGGCAGGATGCGCCTGCCGTTGTCGCAGCCCTGAGTTCTTGGATCGGGGGCACGGCGGAAGAGGATGCTGGCGGGAGTGTCGCGTTGAGAATCTGCGCGAAGGGTAACTTTTTGAGTCCGCTAGTGAGAGGCGACGGGGCGGATTTGTTCAAGGTGTAGGGTGGAGATTCGGTCACTGTTCAAGACCAAAGTTTTTTTTGACGCGATGCGATGAATTGCGGGCTGCGCTGGCGCTGCCGGCCATGGGGCTTGGAATGCCGTGATTGTGCGTACATCATGTTCCTGCCATGAAAATATGTCCGTTCGGGGAGAATACAAGCAAGGAACCCTATGACTTAATATCGCTTGGACGGCGTATCAACGATTAAGGGGCGCTAAAGGAAGGAGTGAGTCTGCGTCAACCAGAACAGCCATTGCCGCTTCGCTCGGATGCAAGATGTACACCCTATACAGCGGAAAGAACGACCCGTTAACGATATATGCTAAAACCACAGTTCTATATTTCATTGTACGGAATGATCCCAGAGTCACAATTTTGTGTGTATGTAAAGACAGGCTTGGTAGTATTCACAGCGGGCAAAAAAGGCCTCGCAAATAAGTAAACGAATGTCGACCGAGCTCAAACCTCGAACCGTATGAACAATTTCCAGTCTTAACACCGAGCCCAAGATAGAACAGAGATAAAATATATAGATAGACATGCTCACGCAATGAAGACGCCCGTAACCCATGCTTGCAACGCAAGAACGTTCAAATTCCCATGCATTTTTTCCATTCTGTATTTTGTTTGAATTTGTTCCACGAAGGTGGAGTGTTATACCGACGACGGCTGCTTGCTCAGCTTCGTGTTCACCTCCTCCAGCACCGTCGAGGCATTCGACGCCGCAGAAGAAGTGTTAGCAACGACCTTCGCACGCAGCGCAGCGCGAATATCCTCAACACTGCGTTCCTTCCAATCAGGCTGACCGGACGTGCTAAGCGGGTACAGGACATAGTTGTCTTCGCGGGAGGTAAAGTCGTCAACGCTTGGCGGCGGAATGGCAGTGACAATGTCCAGCTCAAGGGCAATCTGTCTGCAGTAGGTGTCGAGGGGGAGATCATTAACGTCGTGGCCGAACGGGTTCTCAATTTCGCTGCCGATGGTTGCGAGGCCGAGAATGATGTACGCGGCGACGATGGAGCCAGGAATGGTGACCCAGCCGAGAGAGTCATAGAGCTGGAATGGGAGGACAAGGACGTAGATCCAGGCGATTTGCGCGATGGCGATGCTGTATGCGACTGGGAGGGGGGTGTCAAGGACACGTTCGGTGCCGGTGACAACCTCGTTTAGCTGAGCAAGGCAGGCGACTGTGGACGGGAGATTAGTGATAAAAGATCATATCATAAAAATGGCCTGGCACGTACTAGCTTGAGACTGGTGGAGACTGATGTTGAGGGTTTCGTTCCTGATGACCGAGTCGATGTAGGCTGAGATGTGGTTCAGAATCTCTAGAGGGAGGTGCCCAAGGGGTTTTTTGGATCGCTTGATGAGCTTCCTAGGGTTCGACTCCGCGAATGACACGCCGAGGTACTCGCCAGCTGCCTTCCAGATCGTCCTTCTCCGCGGCTGGATAACCTGGCGATCGTGAGCATCCTTGGCGAAGGTGTCGAGATATCCGACGAGACCAGCTAGATCTTCGTATGCAACATCGGGTTCGAAACGCAGCTTGTGCTTCAGAGCCACTGCAAAGGCCAAGATAAGATTGATAGCCGTGCTAGAGTTGTTTAGCATACTGCTTTCACTGTATACGCAGAGAACCTACAGCTTCCTCAGCAAGTCCTCCTTTCCTAGTTCACCTTCCCGTTCGGTTGTGTTGATCCAGATGGTGCGAGACAAGTTGCGAGACGTCTGAACAAGCAACGACCAATACTTCCGGCCGTCCGCCCATCTAGATGGAGATCAGTCGTGTCTTCGGAAACATGCCACATAGAACGGGTACGTACCTTTCATAGGCAGTGGAGCTTCGGAATGAAAGAGACAGACCAACGACGAAACCCAGCACGGTGAGGAGGATATTATCAACAGAAACTGTCCATCGGTGAGCCAGGAACTAGAGCTTTCTTTTGCCCAGAGACTCACTGTCATAAACGAAACGGCAAATGCAGGTTATACAGGTCGACCAACCGGCGACGAAGGCAATGGGAAGGATCAGTTTCGGCATGATGCTGCCGTGCATTCGGAGCATGATAGGCCATTTTGAGTGCTTGTCCAGGTCTCTTGGGCCGTGCTAGCGAAGGAGAATCCATTAGTATAATGTCCCCTCTCTGGCGAGGTACAAACTCACAAAGTAACGATCCAGGTCATCAGAGTCGCGGCGGCTGAACATAAACTGAGACTCTCGAGAGTCGGCAAGGTTCTCCAAGAAGGTGGGCCGCGGTGTCATCCGTCCTGGGCTTGAGCTTTTCTCGCTCGGAGGGCCGTTGTGGTGCCCTGGAGCGTTGCCATGGCGCACCTCTGCTTGCACTGGAGCAGGTCCTTCAGCGGGAGCAGCAGCATGGCCTGAGTCAGCTGGAGGTGCTGAGTGCGCGACGCCCCCGTCAATCATGTTTGTATCGCGGGCAATCGATAGTCAAGAGTAGAACGAATGTAGTAGGACAGTCTACCAGAGAGCGTCCGGGCAGGATATGAAACGAGGTATAGTTAGTAAGAGACAAAAGCGAAAGTATCGGGTCAATAGATTATAATGAACAAGGGAAAGAGCGTTGGAGAAGAAAGAAATCTGGGGGCGAAGAGAAGTTGGAGCAGAAGGGCGAAGAGATCTACGAGCTGATCAGGATGTGGAGTGCACGCTGCTGCTGCGCACAGCCAAGCAGTAAGTATCTAGTGACTGGTGAGGTCCCCGGTTGGGATCGGGGATTATGAGACAATTTTAGATTCTACGATGCAAGCGCCACTCGGTTACGTCGCCGGACAAAGAGGCAAAGAAGCGACGCGTCCTGCTGGCCGGAATCATGGTTCTTTTTACAGCATTGGATACGGGGTACAAAGAGAGTCGCTGTGTCTTTGACAGCAGAGGAACCTTGGGACAGCCACGGTCGAGCCCGCAGGTAGCTGAGTAGTGTGCCTGGCAAATCCCCTGGTTTCACTTTTACGTAGCGGGCAGACGCCACGAAAAGCAACGGCAGGATCCGCTCATTTCGCAGGGTCGCTCCATTGGCCAGCACCAGGGCCAGACCTTTGATGGCTGTGCGCTGAAACGCGAAACACGACGTCGACAACGCACCACGGAAGACTGACTTCCTGAAGAATTCATCGCCCATGACTCAAGTTGATCCTCTTCCAGGCCCGATCGGCTCAATAGTACGAACCCTGGTTTATTATTGGAAACACAGCCCATATCATTGATTCGTTGCTTTTTGACCAGTGACTGTACAGTGCAAACTGCCGTGCGACGTTGAACCTGCATCCTGTGCGAACTGCCGTCTGAGGGGTCGAGGGCACTGAAACAAAACCCTGCTATTGGCGGTGTTCTGAGAAACCCCCAGACGCCAGCCGGCGAGACGGGAAATTGGCACGGCGGACGTTTGGCTGTTTCACCGCGCAGGGCTTGAAGGATGGTTGGTCCACGACAGAGCATCTCTTGGCCTTCAGGGGCACGGCGCAGGAACTCAACGCCAGTGGCCAGACGAGTGCCCGGCTGCGGCATTGCTCACTCAACTCAAGGGTCAAAAGTCAAGAGACTCAAGACGAGTCAAAAATCGCGTTCTGTTGCGGCAATAACTCTTCTCTGAGGGGTTGTTGGAGAATCTATGCAGCCAGATTATTTGTCGATAGTGCTCCGACTTCTCAAGCACTTCCACTGGAACAGCGCACATTCGGCGCCTCTGCCAGATTCTGACTGGCAAGTCAAGAGAAGCACCGGTACTCATTCCTGACGTCAAACTTGAGGCTATACAAGGGTCCCGAGAGCGACGGTCGCTACATCATGGTCAGCCGGCGTACCTAGCACCTGCAGACGCTTTTTCAAGTTTTTTCCCCCTTGACCTTCATGGGCTAGTCAAGTCCAGGCCAGTTCTGGTATTGATGGCTTGAGTCATTATAGGAAGTTCCCGACCTTCAATGACGCAGGCTTCTCTAATGACACGCAGAAAAACTAGGGATATGCTGCATAAAATCGATTATCTCGGCACACCTGATTCGACCCGGCCCAATTTTTACAAAAAGTAAAACCGCACAGCACGAGAGATGTGCTGTTTAATGGTGTGAAAACAGGCGTCCAGGTATTATTATCGTGCAATCGTCCACTGCTCAGTCCTCGCCATGCCAAAACGAGTAGCTTTGGGCAGTACACCCCCCGTTCAGTCGCAAGAGCGCAAGAAATACAATAGCAATGATGTCGATCGGAGCGTCATGTTGCAAAACACACTCACATTTTCTGGTCAACAGACAGTACTCCTGGCATAGGTGAGTGCACTTAGGTGGTCAATGGAGCCGCAGCCGTAGCTAGAACAAGCCTTCCTCGACATGATGGGACCTGAAGGGTGATCTTCTGAACCCCAGGTTTAGTCTTGAAGAAATCACAAAAGGATTGAACACCCCGCATTTCATGGTTCGCTCAGGTAGGCGGCAGGCCACCTGGGCAAGATGCATCATGAACCATGGCTATCGGTCACAAAGACCATTCTTCGCGGAGCTACAGTATAAGCATTAGTCTACTCGGCGATTGGAATCGAAACCTATTGCTTACATGTGCTTACCCGACGGAGTCTGCTTACTGCTTACCCTAAAGCGATGCGAAACTTAGATGTATACCTAGGAGATAAGCGCTTATACCCGCGGAGTCCTCTGAGCCCTATATAGTCCGCTCTTATACGACATCGTAAGTTACGGGTACATAAATGCTCTACTCCATGGAAGTTCTCAACCACTAAAATGACCACAGCAAACAACATGGCAACAATAAACACCACCTGGCTAATCACTGGCGCCTCTTCGGGCTTGGGTAAATCGATTGCCCTAGCAGCCCTCGAAGCCGGCTACAGAGTGGTCGGGACCACTCGCGACGTTGGCAGAGCTGAGAAATCCTGCCCTGGGTTCTCATCCAATGGCGGCATCTGGATCAAGCTAGATCCCGCCCAGGACGATGCCTATGATCAGTTCACCAAATGCTCTCAAAAGTATAATGTGGACGTCTTGATCAATAGCGCTGGGTATGCTTTCATCGGCGGTGTTGAGGATACCAGGTCAGTGTAGCTGCCTCGCTACGTCGAGGTGTCTCGGGTTTTACTTACATGGTGATCTTTGCAGTGAGACTGACATTCGAGGTCAAATGGAGGTAAATTTCTATGGACCTCTGCGCGCCGTCCGGGCATGTTTGCCGGTGATGCGCGCGAGGGGCTCTGGTCATATCGTCCTCGTCAGCAGTGGTGCTGGGTAAGTCCATCCCTTTCTCTTCTCGCTTGATATTTCTTCTCTTCATTTTCCAACAGGTACTAACGACAATTGCTCAACAACCAGCTTCCGAGCCCTTCCGGGAAGAAGCAGCTATTCCGCTAGTAAGTTCGCCATCGAGGCAATCCACGAGTCGCTCTCCTACGAGGTCAGATCTCTCGGTATCAAAGTTCTCATAGTCGAACCCGGAGCGTTTCGTACGCCATTTGCGAGCCGAGTTCGTAATCCCGCTCATCTTGAGCATGGCTTTAGTGAGGGATATCAAGGTACTGTGCTCGACCAGATGGTGACTGCCCACCGGGGTATGAAGAAGTCCATCCCGGATGGTTTCAAAGGTGACCCTGACAAAGCCGCGAGGGCAATTGTGGACGTTGTTATGTTGGGGTATGATTATCTTCGTTTGCCGCTGGGGACAGACTGTGTGGTTGCCTTGGAGGACAAGATCGGGCAATTGCAGCGGGATCTAGAGGCGACCAGGAGCATCGCCGCAGCTACCGACGTCGATTGACCTTGATAGGCAGGCACATGATTCAGTGTTTTCGCTATTCTGCGAGGAGCCTCCTTTTGCCACATTTTTGAGCTCACACTGAATTCATTCATAAAAATGAATGACCGGGCAACCATTTGCGGCCCAGGGTCCAGGGACACTCGCGTGCGCGTAATCGGTATTGCCAATGTAAAGCCTAGGACCGTGGTCCGCCAGAGCTCTTCGTGAGTCGCCCGAAAGGCCTGAAAGCCGAATCCCATCTGCCTCAGGCCGATGACATTCCGAAAACAGAAATGGGCCCTGAAAGCAAACCCGCTTGAGTAATAAACAAGGAATGAGCCATGAGTATCCCATACAAGTAAGGGATCCTGAGGGGTTAGCTTGAATTCGAATCTGCCTAAAGTGATCTACCGGAAGGGTACGGCTCGTGCAAACTAATGGAATGGGTCAAGGACTCGAGGGCCATGGACGGGGAAGATTCCCTAGAGTCCGTACTGCCCAATAATCAAAGAACTCATGATGGCATTGCTGCACGTGGAATGTGCCGAGGAAGAGAGAAGAACCCTGGAATGAGCCTGACAAGATCGCCGCCAAGCTCTGGGCCAGAATTTTGGCGAGTTGGGCGAATTCATGCCATCGTGGAAATCAGTAGTATAGTAGGTGCCGGGACAGCGGAACAGGTTGAGGTGGGGGGTAGATAAACGTTGAAAATGCATTCCACCACGCGGCATTTCTTGATCATTGAACCGCGATAGGTGCCATTCCTTGCCTGAAAGGCCAAACGGCGCACGCGTGTGGTGTAGTCTCGGGCTGAATCTTCCGAAAGTATAAGGCCATGGTCGAATATTTTGGTTGACCTTAACGCTCCATGCTCACGTCAGGGCGATCAGGGTCAGCCATGTGTGAGACTTCCACAGCCGTCGACGGCTCAAAATCAAGATGAGGATCATTTCATCACAAGGGACTGGTGCGCGGACGAACATCGGCATTAATGTTCACCTTGTATTTCATGCTCTATAGAATGGCTTGCAGCACGATGATTGGCGACATCTGACAGCGCGCATCCCTCCAGTCCGGAGTCCCGAGTCCGGAGTCCTTGCCGGGCGTAATTCGGGGCTAACAAAGTCAGAATTGCTTAGCCGCCCCTCCCCCAAGCTCCCGCTCCCGCACACAGGCTACACAGCACACTAAGCGAGTCCCGAATCCCGATCTCTATCAAGTCGACAATGCATGTCGATTTCTTCGTTTCAACCTGAATCATCAGGGACAGATGTCTCGAGAAGACAGAACTAAGCGGAACCATGAACACCACAGCGGTAGACGTTCGTCACCGTAAATGGTCATCATTCCAAATCAATCCTCCTGCTCAGGTTGATTGCCCGTCTGATTGGCCCAGTGGCCAGTTTCAAGCTCCATGGTCCTGATCCATATGAACGTCAGAGCTCACGACATGCGACCATCGGGTGGATATCGCTTCCCTTTGGTTCATGATCGAATAAAGCCCATCCTGGACCAGACCATGGCCAAATATTTTCGCCTCAGGATGAGCTTTCAGACCATGCTCGAAGCAACCAAGGATACGGACGATAACTATCAGAGTCGATCAACCGGTATTTCAATAATGCCTCTTTCTCCCAGGATATGCTCTCCTCCACGAGGGATTTCCGAGAACTATGGGGCTCTCGATCTACCTATCATAGATTCGCAACAACACCTGGTGGAACAGCAGTGATAGCCCCCGTAGTTACTACAAGTAGTAACTGCTGTCGTGGTACATCATCGGCGGAGTTAGAGAGAATACACTTATTGGACGAGATATCGCCGAATCGTCGGATCTCATATGAACATATACGTCCAGAACCTGTCCAGCACACCCCATCAGAGCTCCGGAAATGTATAAGCGCAGCTGTTCATCGACTGGCATTATGGCACTGGAAGGCATCCGTGGATCCTCGATACACTATCGAACTTCCTCCAATATTTCCAGCCCTGGCCTCGAAGTTTTGAACCCCCACCCTATGCAGGTGCCAGGCACGCTGAGGTGAAAAAATGGTATAATTATAAGGACCTCTGTCCTCTTCATTCTGTTCGTCTGCTAAAGTTGCTTCTCCCAGCATACTTTCGTCCATTCCTTATCCTTCCAACAGGAGCTGAGATGATCGTGGTCTCAGTGCACCCCGTGCCCTGATACATCAAACCCAATCAGCAGCAACGTACAGGGCCTAGGAGTTAATCATTGTGTACCCCGGCCATATTCGAACCATCAAAACTACAGCGTCCTATCATTGCAGTCTACTGTCGACCCCGAGAATGCAGCTTCCTCCTCTCGAAGTTATCCTTAGCTGGCCCACGCCTAACTACATTGATCCTCCCACTCGCAGTCATGCCGTGCTCATCACGAGCATCGTTTTCCTGATTCTGTCTACCATAACAACCGTCCTTCGAATATACGTCCGGCTAAGAATTACGCGCACCGCTGGTCTCGATGATATAATGGCTGTCTTGGGCTTGGTAAGTTAATTTACAATAGTATTATTAATGTTAATTTGCTGACTGAGTCAAGGGCTTCGGAATCGGCATGTCCGTCATTCTATGCATAGCTACTGAAAACTGGGGCTGGGTCAGACATATTTGGGACGTGCCGCTGGAATGGATACCGATGGTCTCCAAGCTGAACCTCATCTTCCAAATTCTTTTTTCCCTGTCCTGCTCCTTGACGAAGCTTTCATTGTTATGGTTCTGCAAGCGCCTACTTATTGTGGGAAGCAAGGGCATCTATTCGATGTATAACATCGCCATGATAGTGGGTATGGTGGTTGTGGCCATTTCCAGCGCCCTTTTTGTCCTCTTCAGCATATTTCAATGCCGGTAGGTCTCTATCGCTCCCTCAAACCTGAACAATGTCTAATTTGCACAGCCCAATCAAGGCCTACTGGGATCTAGAACCCCAATACCCGCACACCTGCCTCGATGACGGCGCCATAGTTTTCTCCGCTAGTACCATCAACATCTTTACCGATGTCGTGACCACTATCCTACCTATGCCATTGATTTGGAAGCTGAAACTACCCACTCGGCAGCGCCTTGCTGTGATGGGTATCTTTGGTCTGGGAATCATTGTTGATGTCGCCGGTGCCATACGAACATACTATGTCTGGAGGAGTATGATTGCCTCCTACGACACCACCTGGGAAGGTTGGCCTGTTCTGCTCGCAGCTACAGTGGAAATCAATCTCGGCTTGGTGTGTATTTTCTCTCGTGTTCCGCAAGCCCAGGCTAACCCTCATAGATCTGCGCCTCTGCCCCTGCACTACGACCGCTGGTCAATTTCTTCATGCCCCGTCTTCTCGGCACCGCTTACCTTCATAATTCGGACCGCGAATATCACTCCAAAGAGTCCAAGTACTCGAGGCAGTCATGGAAGCTAAAGTCTTGGAGCGGGATTTCATCAAAACCATCTAGAGACTCGAACTACTACAACGTCGAGACGAAAATGCCCAACGACCACCTGACAGTTTTCCGAACAGTGGAAATGGAGACGCATAGCGAAACTCGCACGTCTCATAATCCGACTGGGACCGCTTGTGATATCACCAGTCGACCTCAGTCCCTACTAGAAGAGGACGTGGTCCGCCTCACCAACAGTAGTGAAGCCCTAAAACACTCCACGTTAAGCGAGAGGTCAGTCTCGCCGCCGACAACCTCTATTCGAAGCGACGTAAGGAGCATTCCTCCTAGTCGCCATGTCCGGGAATCGTCGTGATAGCGACCCTTCATTCTTCGGACTTCACACTCTTTCAAATACTTCCTTTCGGACACTTCCAGACTATCTTTAATTACTTTTATACACTATGATTTATGAGATTTATTGAGCGGATATGCTATATCTTGATAGGATAACGAGAATCTATGAATATATCACTATTCGAAAAGAACCAAACTCTTCGGTAGCTCAACTCGATCATTATATATGTTGGTGAGAGATAATGGCGAGAAGCATGGGGAATGAGGAATAAATGAAATGGGTTAGGGTTATGATCAACAGCTGGTCATTGCGCGCACCCCGGATTTACTTCCGCACTAGCACGATATATACATCAAAATATGTATGGCCCGAAACCCGATATACAGTTGACTGGCAGACAATAGGGACATTTAGCAACTCACTCACTATTGTATACTCTGTTCAATACTGCGCGATTGGTCAAGTGTCATGCTAACTGCAACTGGGAGAGCACTGTTCCCTTTAGGCATCTGTTTCCGATCCCGCACCCAACTTGATGATAGCGGACTACTTCAGACAAATAACAGTGAGTAACCCCGCGACGACTCTCGGCGCCATGTGTCGACGCATCGGACACAAGAAAGGAAATTCAGCGACCACTCGCGCCGGGGGTGGAACCGCCACACCAGGGAGGGAAAGAAGATTCGAAGCTGTTATCAATTGCTCCTTTGATTCTTGGAGTCTGGATAATGTTCGGTAAAGCTCTGACACATGATTGGCCAGAATCGCCGAAGCAGTCAGAGAGCTCTCCGCAAGGCAGTTGTGATCTCAGCGGTCCATCAGACTGGCAGTGGTATATAAGGCCGCGTGATCGCAGTCCCTTTGCAGATTTTGGTCCAGACTCAATTTACACTACTCTACCTCACCTTCATCTGTTTACTCCCTAGCCCTCCATACCAGCCAAGCGATAGCTCTAAAGCTTGGTAGTGCAGCTCTTATCTCCGCCCTTATCGGAGATCGCGATCAAGGGCCCACCACGTCTTCTCTCTCCTCTCAATCCTAATTCTCTCCTTCCATTCGCACAATGGCATCCGTATTCCGCTCCAGCTTGAAGCTCCGAGCTTCAGCTCGTCTCCCCGCCGTTCGCACCATCACAACTACTCCCCGCCTTCGAGCTGCGGAGAAGCCTTACTTCCCCAATGAGCCAGCAGCTCCCAAGCTAGCCACGGCCATTCCTGGCCCGAAGAACAAGGCCGCTGCGGAAGAGCTCAACGAGGTCTTCGATGTGCGCAGCTTGAACATGCTCGCCGACTACACGAAGTCCGTTGGCAACTAGTACGTCAAGTTATCCTCTATCTACCCCGCGCGGTTGTTCAACAGGACTAACAGCGAACCAGCATCGCCGATCTCGATGGGAATATGCTCCTCGATGTGTACGTGGTCAATCGCATCCTATACTTGATTATTTACAATTTGCTGAATCTAACCCGACTGCAGCTATGCGCAGATTGCATCCATCCCCGTCGGTTACAACAACCCCAACCTCCTCAAGGTGGCCGCTTCATCGGAGATGGCCACTTCTCTGATCAACAGACCAGCTCTGGGTAACTTTCCCTCCCATGACTGGTCTCACATTCTGAAGACCGGTATCCTGAAGGTTGCCCCCAAGGGCTTGGACCAGGTTTTCACCGCCATGGCGGGCTCTGACGCCAACGAGACTGCTTACAAGGCCGCTTTCATGTACTACCGCCAGCAACAGCGTGGAGGTCCCGAGAAGGAGTTCACTGAGGAGGAGCTTCAGTCTAGTATGGTGAACCAGGCTCCTGGGTCTCCTCAGTTGTCTATCATGTCTTTCAAGGCCGGTTTCCACGGTCGTCTCTTCGGCAGTCTGTCCACCACTCGCAGCAAGCCCATCCACAAGCTCGATATCCCCTCCTTTGACTGGCCCCAGGCTCCCTTCCCTTCTCTAAAGTACCCCCTTGAGGAACACGCCAAGGAGAACGCCGAGGAGGAGCAGCGCTGCCTGCAGGAAACCGAGCGCCTGATCAAGGAATGGCACCACCCCGTCGCTGCCGTCGTCGTCGAACCCATCCAGTCTGAAGGTGGTGACAACCACGCCTCTCCGGCTTTCTTCCAGGGTCTCCGCGAGATCACCAAGCGCAACAACGTCCTCTTCATCGTCGACGAGGTCCAGACTGGTGTTGGTGCCACCGGAAAGTTCTGGGCTCACGACCACTGGAACCTTCAGGCTCCTCCTGACATGGTCACTTTTTCCAAGAAGGCCCAGACTGCCGGTTACTACTACGGTAACCCTGCTCTGCGCCCCAACAAGCCTTACCGCCAGTTCAACACCTGGATGGGTGATCCCTCCCGCGCTCTCATCTTCCGTGGCATTATTGAGGAAATCGAGCGCCTTTCGCTCGTTGAGAACACTGCTGCCACTGGTGACTACCTTTTCTCTGGCCTTGAGCGCCTTGCGAAGCAGTACCCTGAGCACCTGCAGAACCTGCGTGGTAAGGGTCAGGGTACCTTCATTGCCTGGGATACCCCCAAGCGTGACGAGTTCCTTGTCAAGGGCAAGGGCGTTGGTATCAACATTGGTGGTAGCGGACAGAGCGCTGTCCGACTGCGACCCATGCTGATCTTCCAGAAGCACCATGGTAAGTTCTTCACCTTGTTATCTGAAGATCGACCCGGCTAACTTGTCGCAGCTGATATCCTTCTTGAGAGCATTGAGAAGATCATCAAGCAACTGTAGGGCAGACCTACGCTAATGATTGCTTGATTCCTTTTGTTTTTAGCGGCGTTATAGTGGTAAACTGGGAGCAGGCTGTCTGAATTCTGCATATATGACGGTTATATATGATTTTATTGTTTGAAATCCGACATTTTTATGATAGTTATCCAAACCATTGTGGTTCGAGGTCGAAATAAACAGGCCAGCTTGATAGAGCTCGTATTATATACGAAACAATAGATATAAAAACTCCTGCGAAAAACAAAGCCAGTCCCTCAAAGAAAACCCATAAACTCCAATTTGTGCAAAAAGCAGAGACAGAGAGTAAAGGGTATCGCTTGCGTTCTCTGATCCCGCAGCAACAAAATCTAACCCATAGCCGTGTATGCCTCGCTTTTCCGCATGAAACAGCACAACAGCCCCGCGCTCAGCCCTCTTCCTCAACCGTACTTCCATCCCTCGGAATGTACTTTATCCCAGCGTCCTCTAAATGCCCAATAACTTCTGTAGGAAGCGACCCCGTAACCTTGACTGCATACGTCCCAGGCACATAACTGTCCAGTCGTTGCCAGCGAGCAACCCAGCTTGTTCCCGGGTCATTCACAGTGACCAGGCCCTCGAAGACCTGCGAGGTGCATTCTTGGATGTTGTCGTTGTTACCGCGGAGGCCGAGGACGTTGTCGCAGTTCGGGCACCCTTCGCGCATGAATTTCTGGATTGAAAAGCCCCGGTTAGATATCTCCTAAGATGAAACTAGTAGTTAAAAGTCAGCTCGAAGCTTACGCTATGTAGCTGGACGAGCGAGCAGACCATGCAGGCGCGGAGAGTGCGCTGCTGGCTGGGCGCGACGTAGAAGGTCATGAGGGCGCAAAGTTTGTGGTGTATAGAGCGAAGGTTCAGGAGATCGAGTTTATAGGCAGGTTGCTATTCCGAACGTGAGGATGTAGGCAAGATAAGATGAGGTTCTGAAGCCGTGAGGCTGAAAATCAAGCTGCTGTCTCGTTCATTGTCTCAATCGGCCGGCCGATGTTTCTCGAACCGCAGCGGCAAACGCCAAGACCGGAGTAATCGCCCTTCAAACGGGTCCGAGATTTAGACTATCGACAACCAAGAGGCGTTCCTTGAGCCGGCGGCATTATTGGGTTATTATTTTTCAGGAACCGGGTATAGATTTTACTTTTCTCTCCTCTCACTCTCCTCTCTACCTAATTTGCCTCTGGGCTCCTGTCGTCCATCAGCGCTTCCTCTCCTCTCCTCCCTTCTCTGTCTCCCTCGCCCTCGTGCTCTCCTACCGAAAACCCCTCCAGCGCCCCGCTCACGACTCGGTCGAGTACTATTCTGCGATGGCCTCCCAGGACGTCGAGGCAGCCACTGCGCTGAAGGTGCAGGGCAACAAGGCTTTCACTCAGCATGAGTGGCCTACCGCCGTTAGTTTCTACACCCAGGCGATCGAGAAGTATGACAAGGAGCCATCATTCTTCAGCAACCGAGCTCAGGTAGGTCGGAGTATTTCCAGTTCGCCGGAGGTCCGTCGGAGTGAGGCGAACAATACTGATGCATGTTGTTTTTACGTCTAGTGCCACATCAAGCTCGAAGCATATGGGTTCGCAGTCGCAGACGCCACGAAGGCGCTGGATCTCGACCCAAACTACATCAAGGCCTACTGGCGACGCGCCCTGGCGAACAGCGCAATCCTGAACTACCGGGAAGCGATGAAGGATTTCAAAGCCGTTGTGAAGCGCGAACCCGGTAACCGCGACGCGAAGTTAAAACTGGCAGAATGCGAGAAGCTGGTGCGGCGGCTGGAGTTTGAGAAGGCGATTGAGGTTGCGGATCCGCCGTCGGCATTTGAGAGCTTGGACATCGATGCTATGGCCGTGGATGATGGGTATGACGGTGTGAAGCTGGGGTCGGAGATGACGCAGGAGTTTATCGATGATATGATTGAGCGCTTCAAGGATGGGAAGAAGATTCACCGGAAGTATGCGTTCCAGATTGTCAAGGCTGTCAAGGACATTGTCTACGCTGAGCCGACGATGGTCGAGATTGGGGTGGATGAGGGCAAGAGGTTGACTGTTTGTGGTGATACACATGGTGGGTTTTTTTTTTTTTTTTTTTTTCTCGGCTGTCACGGGTTTTGAATGAGGCTGACGACGATTGTAGGACAATTCTTCGACCTGTTGGAGATCTTCCGCCTGAATGGATTCCCGTCCGACACCCATGCATACCTGTTCAACGGTGACTTTGTGGACCGTGGCTCATGGTCTACTGAGATTGCCCTTCTCTTATATGCCTACAAGTGGCTGCGACCAAACGGCATCTTCCTGAACCGCGGAAACCACGAAACGGACGACATGAACAAGGTGTACGGCTTCGAAGGTGAATGTCGGGCCAAGTACAACGAGACAATGTTCAAGGTCTTCTCCGAGTCCTTCTCAGCGCTGCCCCTGGCGACCCTGATCGGCAGCAAGTACCTTGTCCTCCATGGTGGTCTCTTCTCCAACGACAAGACGACACTGGATGATATCCGAAAGCTCAACCGTCACAACCAGAAACAGCCCGGTCAGCAAGGGTTGATGATGGAGATGCTCTGGACGGATCCCCAGACAGAGCCTGGTCGCGGACCCAGCAAGCGCGGTGTCGGTCTGCAGTTCGGCCCTGATGTTACCAAGCGCTTCTGCGAGAACAACGGACTGGAAGCCATCATCCGTTCGCACGAGGTGCGCATGAATGGATACGAGGTTGAGCACGATGGACGATGCATCACGGTGTTCTCTGCTCCCAAGTACTGCGATACGACAGAGAACAAGGGTGCTTTCATTAAGATTGGACCCGAGCTCAAGCTTGAGTACCAGGTCTTTGATGCTGTTCCTCACCCAGACATCAAGCCGATGGTGAGTTCCCCTTGTCCTTGATCCATTCTATCGTGAATAAGGTACTGATTATATTCTAGGCTTATGCCCAAAGCTCGCTGATGTCTATGATGTGAGGTGAACACGATCTTTCAAATCTCAAGTGTTGGCAGACAGACACATAGCTACCGTTCCAGTCGGAGCAGAACAGGACGATCATGGCCTCGCAAGTCGGGGCGTAGTCCACGGACGAGATCCATATTGCTGTCCCATTTTGGGTGGATGTCTCGGTATACGAATGTACTCGATACGGAGCTTACGATTTTGCAGATTTTGCATAGCGGAACAATCTACCAGGGAGTATTTTCTTTGATTTCATTCATGTCATGGTGTCTATGTCTATTACAAGGATAGAGTGAGGTTAGCATTGGACAATGAGGCATCTTTAAGACTGAATATCCCAATCGCTCCGTATCTAGTAGCCTTGCTAAGTACTCTGTACCTGTGGTATAAAGAGTATAGGATCTGCCAGTATACTCAAGAGGATCCGCAGGAGGAAAAGGACCCCGCCGACCCCACGATCGTTGTCAAATGTAGTCATCGGTCAACTCCACAATGACATAGGTTTTATCGCGGTCCTGAACGACTCCCATTAACTGACCTCTTTTGTTCTTCTTCCCATTACACTCTCTCACATACCCCCATTGAGCCTGTCAAAATGGAGTTCGACCCCAAAACCCGTAAGTGTTGTTCCTTGTTCTACAAACAACCGGGCTAACCCCGCTCAACCAGCTCCATTCCTCACCTCCGATCCAAAGAGCTTCGGCTACAAGTCCGTCAACGACCGATGGCCTGTCATTCTGGTAAGTACAGTTCTAGCCGAGTATATATGTAGCTTCTGACAATTGAGCCAACCTAGACCGGTGCCATTGACGACTTGCATCGGACTGTCGCCGACGTGACCGATGAGGAGAAGCGCAAGGAGGGAAAGACCATCATTGAGGAGCTGGCGAAGCTGAAATACGAGCTTCAGCATGATAGACAGTTGACGTGGGTTGATATTCCATGCTGGGGCTGCATTGATGCCCATTGACGACGGTACTGATTATCATTACATGAAAGTCCCCTCGAGGACGACGGCGAGCCAGATATTGAGGAGTACAATGAGGAAATCGAGCAGCGAGGAAACCCAAAGTGGCACAATGTGTCGTGGCTCTTCTCGGAGTGCTATCTCTGTGAGTTCATTGGCTTTGTGGACTGTTTTCAGCAATAGGCGCTGACAATGATGGACTAGATAGGCGCATGGCTACCCTCTTCGCCCGGTCGACGCACTGGAAGAGCTACGATGTATTCGCCCGCCAGAAGATGTCCACCTTCAAGTCCTCTCGGCCCGCCGTGCTCGAATTAGCCGCCAGATACAAGGAGCTTGCCAACGAGGCGAAGGAGGGCAAGAACACCGAGGAATCCGATCGCCTCCTCTTCTCAGAGATGTGCGAGATCTGTCTGTGGGGTAACGCTACAGACCTTTCACTCCTAACGAACCTTACATACGAGGATATCCAGAAACTGCAGGGCTCGCAAGCCCGCAAGGCAGCAGAGGACAACATCCTCGTCAACGACCTCAACGCCGCATTCGACGTCCTCCGACAAGCCCGTGAAGAAAACAAGCCCGAGCGCCGCGTCGACATTGTTCTGGACAACGCCGGTTTCGAGCTCTTCGTCGACCTCGTTCTCGCCGGATACCTCCTGTCCGCGGGCCTCGCAACAAGCGTGGTGCTCCGCCCCAAGCTGATCCCCTGGTTCGTGTCGGACGTTATCCCCCGCGACTTTGCAGACCTCATCCAAGCCATCGCCAACCCCCAGGGCTTCTATACCGCGCCTGACGAGTCCGGAAACAAACAACCCCCGCTCTCGGATAAGGAGGTCGACGAGGTCAAGTTCCTCTTCGACCAGTGGAGCCACTTCCACGCGGAGGGGAAGCTGATCATCCGCCCTCACCCCTTCTGGACGGCAGGCGGCTCCTACTGGCGCATGCCGCACGTTGCGCCGGATCTCTTCGAGGACCTGAAAGAGGCTGAGCTCGTCTTGTTCAAGGGTGACCTTAACTACAGAAAGCTAGTTAATGATGTACATTGCCCTACCTCAAAATTCCAGTTTATTTGCAAGAGGCTAACCGTCACCCAGGCCGACTGGGACCCAACAACCCCCTTCACAACCGCCATTGGCCCACTAGGACCGCACTCCGGTATCCGCGTCATGTCCTTCCGCACCTGCAAGGCCGATTGCGTTGTTGGCCTGCCGGCCGGCAAGGACGAGGAATTGAGCAAGGCCTACGAAGGCTCAGGAACTGGGGGCCGCGAATGGGCGTGGAGCGGCAAATGGGCTGTCATCTCTTTCTGTGATGGAAAGGTTTGAGTTTTCTTCTTGAGAAACATGCAATTGGCATAGGATAAACGGTAGCTTAGGTGCAGGGTTTCATGGCAGATGCGAATGGGTGAGAGCATAGATAGATCTGCTTGCGCTTAGGGCTTTTTGTACGCCCTACTCATGACCATGATTTGGCGATAATGTATAGACAGATGGCTAGATGGTGAGATAATGACATACTTATGAGATTGATAAAGAATGGTTGTCATATAAAGACCAAGGAAAAAGCTGGTATCTCAATTTGTCACTTTCAAGACGTAAAACATGACACCAACCACGCCGACCAAAGAGTAAAAATAGCCAATCTCACACCAACACAACAATCCAGCGCCAATACTCGCAACCCCACCCCAAACAAGACCAGAAAGAAACATTAAATTGCTGAAAGAAGGATAGATCTTAAGCTCTCACAGTCGTCCGCATGTTCTCTTTGCCATCATCTCGCGTAAGCTTGCGGGACTCGTCCCTCCGCTTAAGGCGTGCTTGAGCAGCCATTTTCCGATCGAGTGACAATGGATCACGTTGCGAAGTAGCGCCAGTAGCAATGGTTTGCCGTCTCCTGGCGCGGTCCATATGACTTGCATCTGGGGCCGAAGACGGTTGGTCAAGAGCGTATTTTGTAGCTGGCCGTCGGGACTGGAGACGATTAGGCTGGATTTGCTGGCTATCGTCTAGAGACCGACGAGGCACATAGAGCTGGTGTGAGTGACGCTTCTCTAAATTATGGCGTTGGGCTGAACCGGACCACGTCGCGACTTCGGGCGGCGAAGACGGCGGGAGGACATCAGTGTCATCTCGATATCGAGGAGGCTTGAACGACTTTAGAGGGGCTATTCCCAAATTGTTGAACTTCTCGTCGATATCTTCAATGCCCATTTCCTTCATTGCCCGTCTCAGATCCGAGTCTGTAAGGTCAGTCCCTAACTTGTACGCACGGCGATCCTTGCCGCGTGGACTTGGACTGGGTGGTTGATCTGTTTCGCCGGTCTCGTCTAGGGCATCCTTGTGAGGACTGGCAGTGCCCAGGTCGTATGCCTGAATTCCATGAAAATCTCTGCGGCTTTCAGGGCGAGGTCGCACCCTGAGTTCTGTTACACTTTCGAAAGCCCGTAACTTGGTCTTTAGTACATCGATCTGTTCCTGCATCTGGCGGCGCTCTTGGTCGAATGATACTTTCAGCTCTTCTTCTTGTTCTCGGTGCTGCTGGGACGTTGACTTCAATCGGTCGCGATACTCTTGGATCCGCATTTCTAGTTTGGACTCTCGAGATTTCAGCTTCGCTTCCCTTTCCTTGCGACGACCTTCATATTTCGATGCTTCCTGTTTGAAACGCGCAAGTGTATGCTTGAGTGACGCGTTTTCCTTCGCCAAATCTGAGGCCTTCTGCTCGGAACTGAGGGCGAGTCCTCTGAGTTTCTCAAAGTCCGACTGCTGTTGTTTCATGTCCTCAATTTTGGCGTTCGCTTGGGCCAGCTCCTGCTGGGACTTTCGCAAAGATTCCGAGGTCTCCTTGGGAGCAGTGCTGGGTTCCGGTTGACCTCCAATATTGCCGATTTCGGTGCCAACAACACCGTGCTGTTCCAAGGCCTTGCGTAGTACACTGACCTTGTGTTTGTATTGCAACGCCAAAGCCGTCTGTTTCGTGAGATCTTGGACGAGTTGTTCTTTATCTGCGCGCGTATTATCTGCGACCATCGTGGAGGCAAGTTGCGTTACATGGCGTTCCATCTCCTCGACCCTGAGCTCTTCCTCCTTCAGCTTTGCAGCTAAGCGGTAGGCCTCCTCATCCTTCTTCTTGGCATATGTTTTGGCGGCTGAACGATACTGAATTAGTCTCCTTATCTCCAGGGCTGTTTTGGACCGGTAGCTGTCAAACTCCGCCTTCCAGTATTTCCCGGACCGCGATCGTGGTTCGTTCATGTTGATTGTATCTTCATTGTCGTCACCTTGGACGGGCGCTGCCTGGGGGTTGGAGCTAACCTTAGCCGAGCGAGTCTCCTCAGGCTTTTGAGAAGGCCTCTCAGAGGCCCTGGAAGGTTTTTCGCGCGAGTCCATCAGTGCTTGGGTGAGTTTGCTTCGTTTTCCTTCTGACGAGCCCGATGCCCACTGGCTGCTGATATTTCCTGTAGTGGGTATTGGGGTCTTCACGACCTTGTTCGAAATATCGTCGCGCCTGCGCTCATTGTCCACGACACCATCTCCAAAAGAGACTGTCTTCCTCCGGTTTGACACGGTACCGGGCGTCATGAGAATGCTTTTCGTCGGGGATGCCATCGTGTTCACAGCGAGATCGATATCCGCCGTCGCGTCCTTTGAATTATCTCCGGTTCGCCCAGTCGGCTTGAGCACGGTGCTGTCTCTGACTGGGTGTCGGTTGTGGGCTTGCTCCTTGGATTTTAGATGAGCATTGGTATTGTCTTCATCGTCGGCCTTGGGCGTTCCAAACAACGCGCTTTGGAATGCGCGTAGCGCGAACACGGGCGCAGGGGTTTCTGGAGGCTCCAAGACTTTAGAATCGTCTGCTAGATGGTAGCAAAGAATCAGTCAGCGCGCAGAGTCTCAGAGCGGGCGCGGTAGGCGCGGCGCTTCCGGGGAGCAAAAGAAACACGCACCTGCACCGCGTTCAGTTTGACCACCCATCCAGCCGAGCATTGTGTCTGCACAGACTAGAATTATGTAAACAGCAAGTAAAAGGGCGACATCTAGCGCATAATGGAGCCACCCCGATGATAAAGCGGAGACCGTTGACGTGGAGGGATGATAGGGTCGGAGTATAAACAAAGCACTGTCTGCTGGCGGAATACTGCCGGGCGGTGGCGGAACAACGACGGGGCGGGCGGGGCTGCCTTGGACTGTACGTAGTGATTGGCAGTCATCGTGGCAGATTGATCACCGCTCTTTCATCTTGTACCAAGTTTCTTTCCCCTCTCTGTCAATGCCCAATTGGTGTTGAAAGTACGCTTTCTCGCCCAGTTGTCCTTTCCTTCTGTCTGTCACTTTATCCTAGATATGTACTATCCCGAGCTATAGAGGGCTGCAGCTTCGGCTGCATCTTTGTCGCTGCTACTCGTGACAAAGACCATCAAATCAATCGGTGTTTATCAGAGCTCATACTTCACCACCAAGCGCCCCGCTATGCCTCACCACCACAAGAAGACTGCAAATGCATTCAAGAACGCCTCTCCCCGGGCGGAGAAGAAACAGATTCTCTTGGATACCACTCCGGCTCCATTGCCCGTAGTAACCCCCACGAATTACCAAGAAATACACCAGCAGGAGGTCGAGGCTCTTCGCTCAATATATGGTGACGACTTTGAAGATGTACAGCAACGACGGTCCGCGTGGCATGTAAGTTACTTCCCGTGGCTCATTCCAACTTAGAGTTTTGGTGCCCTGACCGGTCGAGCAGCAAGCCTCCGAGGTTTCGTTCAAGCTCCATCTGCGAGCACCCTCCAATGCCGATGTCCGTTTAGACTTATTGATTGAGCTACCGGCGACGTACCCTAAAACATGTCCGAATATCACCCCAGAGAATCTGGAAGACCTACGACGAGGCGCCCAGTCAAGGATCCGCGATGTTCTACGAAATAAGCCTAAAACCCTTCTGGGATCTGAAATGATATACGAACTGGCGGACTCGATACAGGAAATCCTAGAGGATGCAGCGGAAGCTCAGGCTCATGACCAGGATATCCCTAGTCTAGAGGAGGAGCGGATGGTGCAGGAAGCAGCTGCAATCGAACGAGCGGAGCGTGCCAGGGAAGAAGAGCTTCGAAAGCAAGAAGCGGCCTCGGCGAAGGAAGAACTAGAGCTTAAGCAGCTGGTACAGGACGCTATCGACAAGCGCACGAAAGCATTATCACGTCGGAAAAGCAGATCGTCCGGGTTGGAAGCGTCTGGCGACCTCGATGGTGTGGTAAATATACCCGGAGCAGTTACATTCGATCCACCTTTGGTCATGGCGGATGCAGACGAGGGTCCGTTAGTGTTCCGAGCGGTGTATGGAAAGACCTTGTTGAAGAGTGTACAGGGTGCGAGTACATTTATAGTAAGGCCTGCGGTCCCAGAGAGCCGACCTTGTGCGCCTCTCATAGTCATGAAGGAGCTGTCAATCAATGAAAAGGGAACTGATGCCTTAGTCTTTCGCGAGCAAATGCGGCTGAGCGAGGACAAGCTTGAAAGTCTCAAGAGGCTCCGGCATCAGAACCTAGTTGACTTCCTTGGCTTCAAGATCCAAACGCCATTGTACTCTGTGGATTCCAAAGACAGTACTTGGACTGTATTCGCTCTTGTTGAACATGCAAATAAGGGATCGCTATCCGAGTTTCTGGATATAGTCGGTACGGTACCTGCCGAAATGCTTCGTAGCTGGACCATACAGCTTCTTGAAGCACTTGAGTACTATCACCGACATGGCTTTGTCCACGGAAACATCCACTGCGGGCGTGTTCTGTTGTTCAGAAACTCCACGGGTGGCACGATCGTAAAGCTGCTCTCAAGCATTGAAGAAGCTCTACCAGACGCAGCAGGGAACAAACGGATTCTCACGGCATCCAAGTCTCCGTTTTGGTTCCCTCCGGAGTTAACCCAAGGAAGCTCTTCTACCATGAAAGCCGATGTTTGGGACCTCGGAATATTGTTCCTTCAGATGGCTTTCGGGAAAGATGTACTTCAGCGATATACGTCGGCCAATGCATTGATGGACAACCTTGACCTGTCGCCGCCGCTGAACGATTTGCTACAGGAGTTCTTCAGGCCAAGTCCGAAAAAGAGACCAACAGCGTTCCAGTTGCAGCCCTCGGAGTTCTTCCGTGTCGACAGTCCCCTACTCATGCGAACAAGTGCCTCGGATTCTATGTCATTATCGCGGCGTCCACGCTTTGAATCTTTCAGTGGCGGTCTCCCTTCGTTTTCACGATATCACCAGGATTTTGATGAAGCCGGACGCTTGGGTAAAGGTGGCTTTGGTGAGGTGGTTAAAGCACGCAACAAACTAGACGGTCGCTTCTATGCCGTCAAGAAAATCTCACATAGATCTGCTGCTGCGTTGAAAGATACTCTGTCAGAGATCATGCTCTTGTCGCGTTTAAATCATCCGTATGTGGTACGCTATTATACCGCTTGGCTTGAGGAAGATTACGACCAGAGAGATGATGAGGCGATTTCATTCACAGACGGATATTCTGTTGCTAGCACACATTCCGAGGACTTCGAGTACAGCACCACGGGCGGTCTTGATTTCATCAGTTCGAGCGGGTACCCCAACATCGAGTTTGCGCCGGATAGTGATGAAGAGGACGCTGGAACGATATCCACCCGAGAAAAGGGCTCATCGCCTGAAACTTTCGGGACTGAGAGTAGCACCGGCAAGGAACTCAGCAGAGTGAGATCGGGCTCGCAGGGTAGGCCAGTGCTCACTGCGCTATACATTCAGATGGAATATTGCGAGAAACATGTGAGCTCACTACTATGCGCAATCTCATGCATTGAGACCAAACGCTAACATTGATTCTGCAAGACCCTTCGTGATCTTATCAAAAATGGCCTATATGATGATGTCGATAGATCCTGGCGTTTATTCCGCCAAATCCTTGATGGCTTAACTCATATTCATGGAAACGGCATTATTCACCGCGATCTCAAGCCCGATAACATATTCATAGACGCGGCCAGCAATCCCCGTATCGGAGACTTTGGCCTAGCAACCAGCGGCCAGTTCACAACAGCTGTACGGTCTTCTGCAGCCGCAGATTTCGAAGGCAATCTTACTCGAAGCCTAGGTACTACTTACTATGTAGCACCAGAAATGAAATCTGGATTCACAGGACACTACAACGAGAAGGTCGATGTTAGTTCATAAGCTCTTTGCCGTACGCTATTGGTGTTTTATCGCTAATGGAAACAGATGTATTCATTGGGAGTCATCTTCCTCGAGATGTGTCACCCGTTACCAACGCTCATGGAGCGTGATCAAACACTGCGCGCTATCAGGGAGAAGCAGCATGTGCTGCCCACGACATTCCAGGATTCCGAAAAAGTAGTTCAGGGTAAGATTATAGAGTCGCTCTTGGACCACAATCCATCCCAACGACCTTCTGCGTCGGAATTGCTCCATAGCGGCCAAATCCCACTTCAAGTCGAGGAGGAAACTTTCAGACGAGCCATCATGCATCTGCTCTCTGATCCTAGCTCTCCCGACTACAAGAAGATTCTTTCTGCGATATTTTCTCAGTCTCCGAAGAAAGTAGAGGATATCGCTTGGGACATGCATTCCCGTGCACCCCCGGCCGCAAACGAGCTCCTCGTGCGCGGCCTGGTCAAAGAAAGGCTTACGTCAATATTTCGCAGACACGGAGCGGTAGAGACCGCTAGACAGATGCTCTTTCCGAAATCCCAACATTATAGCACTGGCGATGTGAGGCTTCTTGACGCTTCTGGGAATATGCTTCAATTACCCTTCGACCTCACGCTTCCGAATGCACGTGCGATCCCGCGGCAAGACTCTTCGCTCGAGAAGACTTTTGCATTCGGCACTGTTTACAGAGATAATCCTCAAGGTGGTGAGCCAAGAACCCATAAGGAAGTGGATTTTGATATTGTGTCGCGCAACACTTTGGACCTAGCTTTGAAAGAGGCGGAGGTGATCAAAGTGCTTGACGAGATTATTGAGGAATTCCCACCGCTAAAAGCCAGCCCTATGTGCTTCTTGATAAATCATTCCGATCTGCTACAGCTTATCATGGAGTTTTGTCGCATAAAACCTTCCCAGATACCCTTGGTCAAAGAGGTGATCAGCAGGTTGAACGTCGGCAAATATTCTATGCAAAAGATCCGAAGCGAACTGCGCTCTCCAGCAGTCGGAGTTGCTTCCACCTCGCTTGATGAATTAGCGAGGTTTGATTTCAGAGGTAAAACTGTGAAGCACCCTTGTTGGGAGAACGAAGCTGACATGACATAGATACCCCCAAGCAAACTCATAAACGATTACGGGCAATCATGGAGGGCACCGAGTTTGCCGAGCGGTTGACGCCAATCTTTGCAAGAATCAATTCCCTGGTCGCGTTTTTGCAGGGCTTCAAGGTAAAACGGAAGTTCTACATTAGCCCTCTAGGCAGTCTCAACGACAAGTTCTTCCGAGGCAGCATACTCTTCCAATGCATATTTGACGGCAAACGACGCGATGTCTTTGCAGCCGGTGGCCGTTATGACTCTTTGGTACAAGATTTCCGTTCGGGCGTCACGACGAACCGCGCTCAGCCCCATGCCGTAGGCTTCAATCTGAGCTGGGACCGGCTCAGTTCTGCGATGATTGACTATATCAAAGCTCCAACCAGGGCGTCTTTCAAACATCCGGAAACCGAAGTCGGAGCGTTCTGGAGGACAAGAAGGGTAAGTTGAAGATATTCCTACTACTGTCATTGTCTCTAACAAGCTTTTAGTGTGATGTACTTGTCGCCAGCTTTGACCCAACAGTCTTACGCGAGATGGGCGTCAAATTGACTCAAGACCTCTGGTCTAACGATATCAGTGCGGAACTGGCAGTTGATGCGTCCTCTCTCGAAGAGCTTCTCACGAAGTACAAAGAGCATAACCATAGCTGGATTGTTATCGCAAAGCAGGACAGTAAAGAGCGAGGCTTCAAAGTCAGGTGTCTTGCGCCAAAGGAAGAATTAGATATCCGCGGCTCAGAGCTCATACCTTGGCTTCGAAGCGAGATACGTGCGCGCAATCAACGAGAAGGAGCCCCGGAAAACCCGCGGTATTCTCGTCTCCCCAGCCAGTCTGAAACAAACATGAGTGCCAGCGAACGGCCAAATGCCGTGCGCATCCTCGTACCACAACACAGAAGCAAGAAGACGAACCGGCGAAACATTGTCGAACAAGGTAAGTGTTAACCCAGCGTATTATTTGAAACACTATCACTTAACTTCTCTAGCTCTTACACGTTCAAGAGAGGTGGCTGAAAAGGCCATGAACGGCCCAATAGCCGCCATTGACACTCGAGATGATCTTCTCGAAGCCATAAGGGGCACCCGTCTCTCCGACCCTGACAGCTGGCGCGCCGTCATCCAGAATGCGCCGCTCACTGAGCGGAAATACCTCAATCAACTGTACGACTTGCTGTCTGAATTTGCAAGTGAAAGTCACGGGGAGAGCACCGAGAACCTCGAGAACGCTTTCATTTACAATTTCCGGACAGGTTCGTGTTTGTATTATGATCTAGGAGGCGGAAATGAACGATAAGAACCACTGCAGGGCGTTTTATGTGTTATGCGGTATGTGGTATGTGCTGCATATGAATGTTATTCCGAGCGATGCGTGGATTCCAGCACAGCATCTCCTCTCAGCCAGCGACTTTTCAACGAATTATACCCCAAACTTTCGACTCAATTACAGGAGAGAATGGCGATGTCAGGTATCTCTGATATTATACATATAAATAAATAAGAAGTAATGCAAGATAATGAAAATCAATCACTGTCATCATCACTTCCGTACGCCACCAGAGGCCCTGAAGCCTGCGGCGCTTGTTTTGTCGTCACATTACCACCACTCAATCCTCGCAACGCGGCGACAGTGGAGCTCGAGAAGATACCGCCGCCTGATTCAGCTTCAGCTTGTGGCGTTGAGAAGTTTCCGCCCTCAATCATGAGCGGCTGCTCGGGGGCCTCAAGCTGTGCAGCTTCGTCCCCGGGGCCCTCCAACTCCTTCGCCCGAGCAAACCACACCTCATCCGGAGGCTCATACCCCTGCAACCCATAGCTCCCTTCAATCTTCTTCCGCTTCCGCGCCTCCGGATCCCTCCCTTCCAGCTCCGCCACAAACTCCGCGGGCAGCGCCCTCCTTACAGCCTCAGCAGCCTGTTCCTCTAACCTCCTCGCCTCACGCTTCTGCGCCAATGGATTCGGATCAACCGTCGCCCACCGCACATTCAGAATCTCGTTATGGTCTAAGCTCTGGTGCGCCATTGCCTCCTTTGCGAATTGCGCGTTCGCTTCATTGGTGTACGTGACGAACGCGACACCGCGCGATGTAAGGACCCTAGTCCGGTCGACCTGGCCCCATTCTGCGAAGTGCCGCGCGACAACTTCCTCGATATCATCGGTAACGTGGATCCGGCCAACGTATAGCGTGCGGTTCTGGCGCATGAAGGAGCCGACTCCGCCCATGTCGTCGCGGTAGTCGCTGTGTTTGTCTCGACCGAAACAGTCGACGTTCGGGTTGAAAAGGTCGTGAAGTGTAGGGAGGCGGTGGAGGTATTCGCATTCGTGGCCTTTAGGACAGACCTATTGATGAACTTGTTAGCAAGCTTCGTCCTATTCAAGCATAGCAACCTTATATAGGAAAGATAAAGACGTACTCCGCGAGCAAAAAATAAACAGAAGTAAGAACCCGTCACTTTATCCGCGCGCGTATATCCACTATCCTTCGCAATATTGCACCGCGATGGCGCTGCATGTTTCGAGAGATACTTGTCCTCGCGATCGCCGCCAGACCACTTATTGTACCAGATGTTGAAGACCGTTCCTGTCTGCGGGGGCGGCTCCGACTTCAGTGTCGCAGGATCGACCTGCGGCCGTGCAGGCCGCTTTTTCCGTCGAATGATCTTCTTTGTTTTCTTCTGTGTGCCGTCCCCGTCAGTGGCTGTCACCGCGGTCTCGGAATTTTGCTGGACGAGCGCGTTGTCGTCATTTGGTGTTGTTTCTTGCTGCTCTTCTCCCTGTCCGTCTTGGAGTACTGTGTCAACTGGAGCTGTAGGTGTGGCCGCGGCCGCGGCCGTTGAGGTAATGATCTCTGCTGTGTCTGCCATGGCTAGGTGTTGATTGTAATGAATAAGTGATGTCTCGAAGATGGCGGGAATTTCAGAAACACATGTGATTACATAAGCCTGAATAGGCCTTGGCATCGCGACGAATTTGAAGCTGCGGAGGTTCCGCCGACAGCATAGTGATTCCAGAGAGTCAATTTTACTGAGTCTAACGGTGCTGATTACCTCTAAGGCTGTTCTACGGTCTCTTGGGGTCTCTGAGATTTTGTAACAGGTGTATACGGGTCTCCTAGGTTCGATATCAGAGTCCGCGGGGCTCTCTAACCGGCAAGATGGTGAACATCACGGAAAAGATCAAAGAGTATGTGCTCGGAAAGGCCTTGCTTAGGGATAGGCCACTGATGTGATTACCACTACTACAGGATTGAGGATGAGATGCGCAGGACGCAGAGTAAGTTCTCCATAATTTGCTTCCATTTCAAAGTAACCCCGCAACTAACGCGAGTATAGAGAACAAGGCCACAGGTGCGGACATCTTCTCTTAGGAATTAAAGAGCAGTAAACTAACAGGAACCAGAATACCATCTTGGTCTTCTCAAAGGGTGAGTCTCGTGTTCCCCACATTTTCCAGGCCATCTAGCTAACGTACTCCTTAGAAAACTTGCCCGGTTAAGAGCGCAACTGCTCGAACCCACAGGAGGCTCTGGAGGCGGCGGCGCAGGCTTCGACGTCAGCAAGAGCGGTGATGCGCGCGTTGCTCTAGTCGGATTCCCGTCCGTCGGTAAATCAACCTTCCTGAGCAAGATCACCAAGACGAAGAGTGAGGCCGCCGCTTACTCATTCACTACTCTCACTGCTATCCCCGGTGTGCTGGAGTATGGCGGCGCCGAGATCCAGATTCTTGATCTCCCTGGTATCATCGAGGGTGCCTCTGAGGGTAAGGGGCGAGGGAGACAGGTTATTTCTGCTGCCAAGGTGTGTATTTGCGCTATGTGCGCCTTGAAAGAGTGCCGTGTGCTGATTGAGGTCTGGGCAGACAAGTGATCTGATATTGATGGTCCTGGACGCCACTAAGAAGGCAGAACAGCGGGCCCTCCTCGAGGCGGAATTGGATGCTGTTGGTATTCGGCTTAACAAGGAGCCCCCGTAAGCACACCCGTGCCAATGTCCAATATGACCTGAGCTTCACTAATAGAGTCCAGAAACATCTACCTTAAAGCAAAGAAAGCAGGCGGCATGAAAATCACCTTCCAGACGCCACCCAAATACCTCGACGAGAAGATGATCTACAACGTCCTCCGAGACTACAAGATGCTCAACTGCGAGGTCCTAGTCCGTGACGAATATGGTGCGTTTGCTGCTATTCATTTCCCTTCAAATCCACTTCCCTCTTTCACTAACAATCAACGCAGCTACAATTGACGACTTCATCGACGTGATCATGAAGGACCACAGAAAATACATCCCCTGGTACGTAAAGTCACGCCCCTCGCGCTTGTTTCCCGTAATCCATGTACAGTATAGAGCTAACAAACCCATAGTCTCTACGTCTACAACAAAGTCGACAGCGTGAGCATCGAATTCCTCGACCAACTCGCGCGCGAACCCCACACAGCTGTCATGAGCTGCGAGCTCGATCTCGCCGTGCAAGACGTCGTAGACCGCATCTGGAAAGAACTGCGCTTGATGCGTGTATACACAAAACGGTACGCAGCCTGTTCACCTTGGCATTGAACTTTTTTCCTGCGCCCCGGATATGCTAATATTGGTAACAGAAAGGGCATCGAGCCTGACTTTAGCGAGGCGCTGATTGTTCGAAGAGATTCGACGATTGAGGATGTCTGTGACCAGATTCATCGGACACTGAAGGAAACGTTTAAATATGCGTTGGTTTGGGGTGCAAGTGCTAGACATGTTCCACAGCGGGTGGGGTTGAGTCATGTTGTGGCTGATGAGGATGTGGTTTCGATTGTTGCCAAGTAGATGATGGAGTGAGCCGGCGATTAAAAATAAATAAAACTACAGCGGTCGATCGCAGGAAACAAAGTATACTAAGAGATACCAATCTTTTTACGAATGCTTCAAGAGGTATAAAAGAAAATATGTTCAATTTGGTACGGTTGCTTCAAAGATAATATAAGAAAATATGTTCAATTTGGGGGATATGCGAACTTAAAAACGAGAATTGACCCAAACAATAAACCAGACCCAAGATATGACCAGACTCCATATAAACAGTTCCCAGATCCACCGACTAAGCAGCGACGGCGGCAGCAGCGGTAGCAGCAGCCACGTTCTGCATACCAATGGTAGGGGCAACACCGACACGCTCCTTGGGAAGCAAGTCAACCAAGAGAGGGCTGGGGATGGTATCCCGGCTGGGGTGGAAAGCCAGCTGGCTGTGCTTGTACTTCTTGACGCTCTCGATGTAGATGTCGAAAAGGTAAGAGGAGTCAAGAGGACCGCCCTTAGCCTCGGGGTGGAACTGGGTGCTGAAAATGGGACGAGACTTGTGGATCATGCCCTCGTTGGAGGAGTCGTTCAAGTTCACAAAGTAGGGCTTCCAGTCAGAAGGCAGGGTAGACGCATCCACAGCGTAACCGTGGTTCTGGCTGGTGATGTGGCAGCGACCAGTGGTGAGGTCAAGAGCCGGGATGTTGTGAGCACGGTTACCGTACTTGAGCTTGACAGTGCGAGCACCAGCAGCAAGGGCCAGAAGCTGGTGACCCAAGCAGATACCGAAGACGGGGACCTGAGAGGTCTCCATCAGGCGGCGGAGGTGGTAGGTGGTCTCCTGGCAGTGGGTGGGGTCACCGGGGCCGTTGGAGATGAAGACACCGTCAAAGTGGTGAGCGACCTTGTGGATGGGGTAGTCGAAGGGGAACACCGTGATGCTAGCTCCGCGGCTGACGAGGCTGCGCAGGATGTTCTCCTTGACACCGCAGTCAAGGACGGCAACGTGGCACTGAGGGTCGGCAGCGCTGACATGGAAAGGCGACTTGGTGCTGACCTGGCGAACAAGGTGAATCTGCTCGGGGTCGGTGAAGGCCTCATCCTGGTCGGCATCGTACTCCTCACCGACAGTGATACGAGCAAGGGAGGAACCCTGCTCACGGAGGTAGGTGACAATGGCACGGGTGTCAACGCCAGAGATAGCAGGAACACCCTCACGAGCGCACCATTCGCCGAGACTCTGAACAGCGGTCCAGTGAGAGTACTGCTCTGCAACGTCGGCAACAACCACACCAGCGGCCTGGAGGTTGGGCGACTCGAAGTACTTGAGAAGACCGTGCGGGTCCCTCTCGGTAGAGGGAACACCGTAGTTTCCAATCAAGGGCTGGGTGAAAACCAGGATCTGGCCCCGGTAGGAGGGGTCAGTCAGGGATTCAGGGTATCCGACCAGAGAGGTGGTGAAGACAGCCTCTCCGGAGATGTTGGTACGGGCTCCGAAGGACTTTCCGTGGAAGATAGGACCATCTCGGATCGTGAAGGTCGCTCGCTCGATAGGCCTCGAGTTGCGAACAGTAGCCATGGTGCGGGCCTGGTAGATAGGCAAGGGGGAGGAGAAGGCTGGAGCCCTGGCGGGGACCGCCTTGAAGAGTCGGCTGAACATCATTTTAAGAATATTGGGAGGTTTCGTAAGTAGTTATCGACGGTTGGGCAAGGGCTTTCAGAAGTTTCCGGAGGCTTTCCAGAGGTGATCCGAGATGTAATCCTGGGAGACATTAGCACAATTCCTCTCGTAGAGAATTGAACCTGCCGGAGTCCGTCAGGGAAAGGAGTCACGAGCATACCTGAGATGTGAAGGTGGAAGGTGCCGCTGGCATGAACGCGATTTTTTTGCTACCAGTTATAAACTGATATGAAAGGTGATTTGAGTGGATGTTGTTTAGAAGGACATGGGGTTTCGACTGTGCGTGGTGGTTCTCGAGATTTGGGGAAGAAGATGGTCAAGATCTGGAGGGGCGTGGCTTAAAAGGATTTTCCAGTCGGGCCGGCTCTGGGTTGTGGGCCACTGAATGACTACACCGACTCCTCGTGGTGGGGACCGGCTGCTGCGTCCACAAATCACAGGCGCTGGATTGGCCCTTCTATCAAAGCGTTATCGGAGCCCTGCAAATAGTTTCTTGCGATCGCTTTGTTGGAACCGGTCGTCGGGACTCGGGATGCCTTTGTTCAGATCCGAATAAGAATAGCATCAAGCTATCAATGACGGGGTGGTTACTGAGACGATGTCGCAGCAAAGGGCTTTTTTCCCACTCTGAAGAACCGGAGACGTCGAGCGATCCTTTTCATAATATACTCTGCGTGCGGGAGACCGTTAATTGTGACATCACAGCCGGTCTACTCCAGTCCGCATGTTATTTCACTTATTCTACTACAACTGAGATGACTAGGATGCTCGAATAGAGGAACGAAGCTCGTTGCCTCTCGGTTCTTTTCTACGGCTTCGGGGTGTTTTGGTTGGTCAAACATATTTTTCAGTCGCACAATGCTGTCGGGATATTCCTTGAAGCTGGGAGCACCAAAGACCATGCATATAATGAACCAACCTGGTACAATCTTTCACAAAGACCTCCTTTTTCATGGTAGTTACGTCTTTGGTCCGGATTGACACCAATGATCTGGAAATATCAGTTGCAGGCTACCTTGGCCTGCGTTGCCTTTATCAGCACCCTCAGCTACGCCGTCTTACCATTCTGGACAAGCTACCAACCCTCCATACAAGCCCAAGAGCCCCTTGAAGGCCCTGGTTGCGACGGCTCGGGAATAGTCGACCCAGATGGTCGATGTAATGGTGACGGAGTTGTCGACAACCCTCCAGATCCCAAAAGGGAAGGGTTTCGGTTCGAGAACCCTTCCACCGACTGCAAATACGTGAGTCAGATGTACATATACGATGTGTTCAAAGTGCTCGAAAAGGACATGGGCAAGCTCTTCACGTACGTCCACAAGGACGTCGACTTCCACGTCATGGGCCACCACCCGGTTGCGGGCCATTATCACGACCTGCTCCATTTTTATGTCAATGCGCTCCGAAGAGTCTCGGTATGCTTCTCGGAGCATGCGGAGAAGTTCGAAGTTCACCCACAGGCGATTCATGGTGGATGCAATAGCCGGTGGTCAGTCCAGGAAATCCAGTTCAAAGGACTGCTCAATACAGGTACCAGGCCACCAGTGTAAGCGTTTCCATAAGCTGATGCTGATCCTGGCCAGGTGACACCTTTGACGTGGTCAATGTTTGGGTGACGCGATGGCACGAGGGACAAATGGTGGAGGCTAGGACATATATCGATCAAGGCTCAGTCACCGACGCCCTGAGAAGGAATGAGCTGTGGACAAACGGGACCTCATATCGGGATAATCCGCAATATATGCCTGGACCTGCTGGGATGCCGGACTTGGATGAGTTGAAAAAGCTGATGCATCGTCCCGATGGGCGGCGGTATGATGACCTGTAGATTGGAAGGCCAAATAGTGGGTGTAAGATTAGGCTCGACGTGATCAGAGATAAATCTAGAAGATATCAATTGAAGCAGAAAGGGACATGTTCAAGTTGATAATAAGATGGGGAGCCGCCCGGCCTCGGCAGCGCCTTCCTGATTGGGTAGATGGACCTCCACACGTGACGTGCTAAGACCACTTTCCATCCATCGTGCATTTCTTTTATATTATTCTGCCCTAACCTCACGGTTCGGAGAGAAGAGTCGCCGACCATGGCAGACCAGAGTAGGAAACGATCAAGAGTGGCATGTAAATCATGCCAGGCAAGAAAACGCAAATGCTCAGGGGAATCGCCTTGCACTACCTGTGTGCAGTCAGGTAGCGTTTGTCACTATGACTTGCTCTCGCGCAAGAAGAAAGACATTCGGCACTTCCACTCGCAGTCAATGGGGAGCTCACTGCTGAGCCCAGCAACAGTACAGAATGATCTCGCGGCAAAAAGGCAGCAACAAGAACAACAAACAAACCCGGCCGCTTTGGCCGGACTCCTGTTGAAAGCTCTCGAGGCGAATTCGGGCGCAGCGTTCGCTAGACGCCTCAATCCAAAGAACGACGTGGCTGGCGCTCCAAAACTGCATTTGTTTGGCTGGAACGTTGGAGCGCGATATCCAACCCCCGAGTGGGCGCAGGCGCTGGCATCTGTCAAGTCACGACCCGTGGTGGAGATCATCAACCAGGACGAGATGCGATCCCTGGCTAACATCTTCTTCGAGAGGGTGGATCCCTGTTATCCCTTTATCGATCGAGAGACATTGTTGCGTCAAATAAGCAGGCGATGGCTGCCGGCCTCCTCCGAGTCTCTGGGCTTCGGACCTTATGATACGGTACTCTGTGGCGTTGCAGCCTTTGGGTGCTTATTCTCCCGCCGACGAGCTACGCCGATGGAACTGCAGCTCATTGAGTCTGCTCGGTCGATCCTTGAGCAGAGCTTACAGTCTGAACCACTTTCTCCAGTTGAAACTGTGACGGGCTGGGTGTTACGAGTCGCCTATCTTCGCATGACGGCTACGGCCCATGCTGCCTGGATGGCAAGCTGCTCTCTCATGCACCTCATCGAAGCAACGGGCATGCACATTGAGCCCTCATCCAACACAGCGCTTGATATAGCGTCAACAACTGAATCCTGCAACCCAGAAACCCGCCGACGCCTCTTCGCAATGGCCCGTCATCTCAACGTCTGGATATCCTTTGAACTCGGCCGCTCTCGCGTCGTCCTGCAAGGCGCAACCTCTCTCCCACCAAGTCCACGGCAACTTGGCTCGACCCCTGGCTTCACGGCCGACCCAGCAACAACAACAGACATCTTCAACCTCCTCCCGGTCTCCGAGAGTTTGGACCCAAACGAAGCACAGGACGTCTCGAATCTCGAAATCGCACTAACCGATGTCCTTGACATTATCTACACCCAGCCTCATCTCATCCTCGTCCAATGCAACCTAATGCTCTGCATATACCGCCGCCTGCGCGCCCTTAACTCCATCATCACCGGAGATCTTCTTGACCGTGTCCTAGCGCTTTCTGGCAAGGGCCTAAAAGCCGTCTCCGAGCTTGTTGCAGTAAACTCGCCTTGGCACCAGATCGCGAATGTACCCTTCCAAGTTGTATGCACATTACTGGCTATCGACAATCGTGCCTCCCTGGCGATGCTGCGTGATTCCATGCATGCGCTACACGAGGTTGCCTCTGCTTATGACACAGAGGTCATGCGCGAGGCCTACACCACGGCTTACCTGATGATTGTGATGCACCAGCGACGAAAAGAGGAAGATATCCAGATGCTTAGGGACGTCTTGCAGTTGAATCCGTCTGTATCTGTTCCCACAGACACGCCGATCCGAGAGTCTGCGGTGCAGTCGGATCACACCCTTATGGATTACCCTGGTTTTTCCTGGCTGAGCGACATTTTGGTTGATATACCCAGTCTACGGGATTTTGATATGGAGCCGGTATGACGCTGCACAACCGGCAGCCTTAACCTCCACTTCTTCTTGAAATCCCAAAATATTCACTGCCGGGTACCTTATCTCTGAGTGGCACATGCTATGCTGTCTATCATGATTCTAGGGTATTACACCGAGCACCGAACGCTCAAATTACGGCATGCCAAAGCATGAGGGCTCCTACTCAGCTTTATTCCGCTTGTCAGCGTCTCTTTTCTGCTGGGCTCTGATCCCGGATGACCGCGCCACCAAGCCCAATCTCCATAACACCCACAAAAAGCCAAGGGAAATGACAGCAACCGTGCCTAGTTCTATGGCCCGGCCTCCGAAAACACCGCCATTCTCCTTGAGCGTGAGAACGGGGACCTCCAATCCTTCCATAAGAACACCATTTTCACGAGTAGGCGAAGGGTGTAGTTGGTAGAACATGGTCCGAGGGCCGAACAGTCCCTCCCATCCCAGATTCACCCGATCAAAGGGGTTCATTCCCATTTTCGTGCCGTCTTCTGCGGTACATGCCCAGAAGACGACAGGCCAGGGTACTGATGCGGTGCGATACCCTGATTCCGACGGAGGCAGATATCGCAGGTGTAGGGGGACTGTGACGTTCCAGACTTCCGCAACCTGGTTTGATTCCGACGGACTCGCTAGTTCAAGTAACCAGTTCGAACCCCAGCGAGATACAAACCAGTCTGGCGCTTCGAGATCCGTCTCCCCCGCCACTGCCCGCAGAGCAGCGAGGTTGTGAGATTTGAGAAACAATGGGTCGGTGGTCGAAAGTTGGTATTTGTCGCCAAATAGTGTGGACGGCAGGGTGAGGTAGGCATGCAGTGCGCAGGTCGCATCCGGGCGTCCCGGGGGCTCATTGAGCGCTTCCCGAGAGATTGAAATGGTCATGGTAGGATGCATACCGGTCGGAGTCGGGAATGAGACCGAGTACACTGCATCTTCAGGGAGCGGATGGTGTCGCGACGGGAACGAGAACAACGTAGGTTCTAACAACGGATCAGTCACACACACTTCGTGGGGATATTGAGAACATACTCAATTCCTCATCCTGCCCAACAACGGCCAACAGCCCACCCATCTTTATCTCTTCCGGCTCGCTCGCCTGCTCGGCCCCCAAAAGTCCAACCTCCACTTTATCTGTCCCGCCCTCATGCTTCCCAATTATCTCCGTCCATCCTTGTCCGCCTGGAGCTTCTGACCAATACCCGCTCATTGTAAGCGCATGCGATATACTATCATAGTTGATATCCACAGCATCGGCAGACAGTATCGACGCCGCCCGTTGCCGACATTTATCATCATCCATCGGACAAAACTTGTGCTGAATGTATGTGACCAGGTTCTCGGGAGACGGTAATAATTGATGGAATTGGTACCCCGCCGTCGAAGCGAAGCGCGTAGACAGAATGGGAGGCGTGATAAATGATTCCTGGACATAGATAGCGTCAGTATTTATCAGGCAGTTGCCCAGCAAGCAATACATACCTCAGGACTCTCACATCGCAACCCATCATCGAATACCTTCTTCAGTAAGGTGCACACTGGCTCTCTGCCCAGATCGCATTAGCATGTTGTATGCTCTGCGCCGTCCCAACCAACTGAAACCCACTCACCTCCCCTCGTTATCCCCCTTCGCTTTCCCAGCATCAACCGGCGAGTAGAAAACATGTAACCCAGGGCTTATTCGACTCGAGAATGGCGAAACAGCCTCATACACCTTCTCGCTCGCCCACCGGATATGAAGCTGGTGACATTGCCGGAGGACCTGCCAGAGCTGTGTACATTCCGCACATTAGCTCACAACCCAAGGAATAGCCGACTCAACGGTATGACCCCGACGGAGTAACAGAGGTATGGTATGCTGCGCACCTCACTAGGCAGCTCGTCAAAGCTAAACGTCACGCGTTCCTCGCGGGCTGCGTCGAGAGATTCGACGGATAGGGCGTCGTGGGTGAGTGTTGTTTGCGAGGGGTGGAAGGGGGCGGAAGGTTTCTGGATGTAGGTTATTCGTTGGCGCATTGTTGTGTTTGTTGAGGATAGGTTTGGAATGAGGAGTAAGGTTAGTTGTAGAGTGCTCCGGTGCTCTGCTACCCCGACCTCCGCTCGGGCTTGAAGCTTCTTTCCGAATTCGGCCCGATGCGCTGCCGCTTTTATTTAGAGATCGGCATGGTTTCGCTGCCATTCGCAAGCAAACACCCAATATATTCAATCTCGCTGCCTCGCATCTTCCTCTACGCTACTTTACAATCACGGACGTCACTATCAACTCTCTGGAGTATGTGCTGAAACAATCCGGCCGAATGTAGCCTGTGCCGTGAATGATAATCGCTAGATGCAAGAGCTTCAGCAATGGCCCTCAGGTCAGAGATCAGCAGTTCTGAAGCCAGCCTTGCGAAAGTACCTTTACATTTATATCAATGCCTAAATTTATCTATCTTACGCCTTTACAGAGATGCCTTTTCTTGAAACAATCCTTATCAAAAGCATATCAGATCTACGGATGATATCATTCCGATCAGCGGAGTCTTCCCCGCAGTGCACCAAATTTAACTCAAGAGTCAAGACACTCAGTTTGATCACGAGGCACAACAACTCTATTCGGTTTCTGCTTCTTTGCAGCCGGAACTCAAACCAGAATGAGCGGGAGTCCAGACACAGGCTCACAAGGACGCTCCGCTCTCGTCCTCTACGGCTCCGAAACAGGCAATGCGCAGGATGTCGCCGACGAGGTGGGCGCTTTAGCCGAGCGTCTGTATTTTACGACCCAGGTTTCTGAACTGAATCATGTTAAGCCGGTTTGTCCTTTCACCTCAGTAGTCCAATACGAACTACGCTAATGCCCGTCGGCCTTGCTTCAGGAAGCGTTAAAATCGTATACGATTGTCGTCTTCGCCGTCTCAACGACCGGCCAGGGAGATTTACCGGCCAATGCCCGGACATTCTGGAGATCGCTGCTTCTGAAAAAGCTACCGCCGACTTTCTTGAGCGGAGTGAACTTTACATGGTTTGGGCTGGGCGATAGCTCGTATCCGAAGTTCAATTGGGCTGCACGGAAATTGTATAAGAGGTTACTACAGCTCGGCGCGGAGGAGATACACCCCGGTGGAGAGGCGGACCATCAACACCCTGAGGGGTATGCACTTCACTCCACTCCAGAGCCATGCGCTAATATGGTTATAGCTTGGAGGGCACATTTATTCCATGGCTGACCGGGTTCCGGAAGCACTTGCTAGAGAAGTACCCCCTTCCTGAAGGGCAGGATCCGATACCGGACGACGTCCAATTGCCGCCAAAATGGGTTCTGAAATTACGAAACGAGGAATTAGAGACCTTGGAAGAAGCTAGTTCCCACAATGGGGGCAATGCAGCAGTACCCGGAGACTTTCCGGACACATATCGCCTCGACAATGATCACCGGCCCCTCCAAAATAGCCTAACAGCATCGCTTGCTCGGAACGAACGTGTGACCCCGGAGACACACTGGCAGGACGTGCGACATTTGGTTTTGACGGTTCCCGACCCGGTTTCATATGCTCCAGGAGACGTGATAGCCATCACACCAAAGAACACCCCTGAGGATGTCCAGAGTCTCATTGAGATGATGGGTTGGCAGGAGCAAGCGGACCAGCTTGTCTCTCTAGTCCCTAGGGATAGCACTCGATCCACGAACGAATTACCAACTCCGCCAATCCACAACCTTGAATCTCACTCCAGATTGACTCTGCGAGAGCTACTGATAAACTATCTAGATATCAGAGCAATCCCTCGCCGGTCATTCTTCGGAGCTATAGCACACTATACAACATATGAGATGCACAAGGAGCGACTTCTGGAGTTCACCAATCCAGAATATCTTGACGAGTTCTGGGACTACACCACACGCCCCAGGCGTAGCATTCTCGAGATCCTGCACGAATTTGATACCGTCAAGATCCCGTGGCAGCATGCAACATCGGCTTTCCCCATCTTCCGAGGAAGGCAATTCAGCATTGCCAGTGGCGGAGAGCTGAAGCGAACGCCAGATGGTGGTGCAAGGTTCGAGCTCTTGATCGCCATCGTCAAGTACCGAACCGTGATCAAGAAGATAAGAGAGGGTGTCTGCACGAAATACATTTCAAACCTCCGACCTGGGAGCACCCTCCGAGTCCAGCTGCAACGAGGCGGCCTCAACTCGTCTGTCGGCCAACTAGTTGGACCAACGATGCTGATCGGGCCCGGCACGGGTGTTGCGCCTTTACGGTCCATGCTCTGGGAGAAGGCTGCTATAGTCAAGTCCTATCAAGAAGAGAACCCGGGCGTGGATCCGCCAATCGAGCCCACTATCCTCGTCTACGGTGGTCGTAACCGGGCCGCAGACTTCTTTTTTAAAGACGAGTGGCAGCAACTGAGTGACCTGATCAAACTCAAAGTCCTGACGGCATTTTCAAGGGACCAGAAGCAGAAGGTTTATGTGCAAGACGTCATCCGGGAGAACTCGAGCCTGGTCTTCAACCTCCTGCACGACAAGGGCGGCGCCGTGTTTGTTTGTGGCTCTTCCGGACGAATGCCACAAGCTGTCAGGGAGGCTTTGACAGAGGCATTCCAGTTCGGGAACGAGGCTGGAACACAACGGTTCAGCCGGCGAGAAGCTGAAGATTATCTGGTCGGGATGGAAAAGACAGCGAGATATAAACAAGAAACGTGGTAGATAGAAGGTTCCTTTATAGATAGATAGTAGGCTGGCACCTGCATATACCCAAAAAGCCGGTCGCGTGAAGATCTAGATAGAATAATAGAATAATAGTGCAGTCATCTTGTCTCATAGCAGGAATGAAATACAGCAATCAACATGCATTGGCATGTCACTGGCGAGACGGCTATTTGCGGCTGGTGAAGGCTCCCACCTGCATAACCTCGGCTGCGGGACAACCTTGGAAGCGAACGAGTGCACCTGAGGGCGGAGAGTTGACTCGGGCGGGCCGCTGACTGTTTCTGCCGGTCACCGTCCGAGGTCACCGTCCACTGTCCGATCCATTCTCCTTCAAGACCTACAGTCCCCGCACGGAGTTCAGGAGTCGATTGCTAGATATCATTTCGCGTGAGGATCTCTTACAGTACATATTCACCATGGCCAGCGGATTGCGGATTCTCGTCCCCGTCAAGCGGGTGATCGACTATGCTGTGAGTTTTGCCTTTGGAGCTCCGTTCTCGGCGCAGTTTCCGTCCCCGAATTGTTGTCTGCGGTCGTCGAGATGTGTGGTGCATTGGCACTTCAAGGGCTTCTTCTTGTTGTGACAACTAATCTGCAAGTCGTCTACTAACTCAAACAGATCAAACCCCGAATCAATAAGACACAAACCGGCGTTGAAACCGCCGGCGTCAAGCACTCGCTCAATCCCTTCGATGAACTCTCCGTCGAAGAAGCCGTCCGCCTCCGTGAGCGCAAGGGTCCCCTGAAGGTCGAAAACATCCTTGCCCTCTCTGCCGGTGGCCCGAAATGCGCCGACACCCTCCGCACAGCGATGGCCATGGGCGCCGACCGCGCGTTCCACATCGACGTCCCCGACAGCAACGACGGCGGCCTGGAACCCTTGACTGTCGCCAAGACACTGCGCGCTGTTGTCGAGAAGGAGAACATCAACTTGGTGCTGCTCGGAAAGCAGGCCATTGACGGAGACCAGGGACAGACGGGTCAGATGCTTGCAGGACTTCTGGGCTGGCCGCAGGCGACGCAGGCGAGCAAGGTGGAGATCAAGGACGAGGCGGGGACTGTTGAGGTAACGCACGAGGTTGACGGTGGTGTTGAGACGCTCAAGGCGAAGCTGCCGATGATTATCACGACTGATCTGCGACTGAACGAGCCGCGGTACGCGAGTCTGCCGAACATCATGAAGGCGAAGAAGAAGCCTCTGGAGAAAAAGACGCTGGCGGATCTTGGTGTAGAGGACAAGAGGCGGTTGAAGACTTTGAAGGTTACGGGTGAGTTTCACGCGCCTTTGATTAGGTATGGTCCGAATACTGACTTGTTACAGAGCCTCCTGCTCGCCAGGGTGGCGGCAAGGTCGAGGATGTCGACGGCTTGATCTCCAAGCTGAAGGAGCTTGGTGCTCTGTGATGTTGATGTACATGATAGTGTTCGATTATGACTAGCTAGACAGGTATTTATTTTCATTCTGAAGTACTCTAGTTCATCCATGGCCCGGAAGTCGGTGCCCTCTGCACCACCCACCTATATCCCCGTCAAACCATATGGCATTGACAGTCGAAAAACAACAAAATGCCGGCAACAGCGAGCCCCTACCTAGGTACCGAACCATGTGCCGAAGATGCTCACAGGAATCCAATCCCAACGATCTCACGACTATCAACGGGCACAGCAACATGACATGTAAGCAGCGACAATACAACAATGATGCACTATGATCCTCGACTATTTTTCATTTCCGAGCTTCCGAATGTTAGCCCTGGAGCCTAAAGCGTCGCTTATGGCCTGCGTGCTGAAGCATGGTGGCGCAACCAACAATCTCGTGGGCATGCACTATCCCTGCTTGCCATGGGCCATGGGCATGACACATCCATCCCCCTGGGTCGTAAATCGGAGCGGAGTACGCCGTGCATATGCATGGCACCGAAGAATCTAGATGGCATTGGAGATGTCATGAACACCAGTTCGACTGAGGCTTCCTGCGAGTTCAATTCTCGTGGACGTACATATGGTCCGTTGGCACGGTTGAGTAGCATACGGAGCTTACGAGGTATCTGAGGGGAATGGCCGGGTTCGCAAAAGTTCGTCACGTAGAGTGGTTGTCCTGTGGAGAATCCATTGATGGCCTCCAGTTCAATGCCAGTAGCTTGGGGTATGTATCCGTATGCTTAGAGAAAAGGGAAGACGGACGGGATACGGATAGGCGAATGTTTGCTGGGCTTTTCCGCGTTGGTCGTGTCATATTGAGGGGTCGTTGCTATGGAGTGCTATTCAGTAAAGAGATGATCTGCATTGAAGCACCACCATTAGTTTGCACACTGTGTGCTATACCGCTAAAGTCACTAGCAGCGAGTAGGTAGACACAGGACATCGTCAAGCCCCCCGATCTGGGAGCCCAACTCTAGCGCTGTCTCAGGAATTGTTCCAGAATGCTGATCAACGCCCAACAGTCATCCTCAAACCCCACAGAAGTAAGTATACGGAGTCTATGTTCGCAAACCTGAGACAAGATCTCAGACTTCTCAGTCTTCACCTTCACTGCAATGCTGGATGAATTATCCAGAGTTTCCCTCGAGTCTGTGGGAGTGCATATTCGTGTTCACAACATCAATGCGAACCCCCAAAGTACCGGTACCCCGAGCCCCTGCATATGATATGTATGCATGGCGCTGGTAGCAAACAACGAACACATGGTTGATTCGCCAGCGGGCCAGTATCACTGTATCAGTAACAGATTAGACTAGGGAAAAGAATCCCCGACAGTGGGCTATCAAGTGATGGACAAGGCTATTGCATTCGGACAGTTCGGATTGAAATCTCCGCTCGAATAGCCTCGGCCATGCAGTTCGCGAAAGCAAATTAATCGTCGGAAAGAGAGAAAGTGACCTACATACAGATTTAACTAACTTAGTCGATGCAAGTGTATGGTGGGGACACTAGGACACATCAGGTACAGGCTCAGTCCCACAGCATGGAGATCAGAGCCTAAGTTGCCTAACAGTTACAGGCTAACACAGGCGCAGGGTCTGCCTTTCATTTCCGATGGAAAAGTCCGTCAGTGTCCAAGTGGTCCAGGCGAGGCGGCGAGGCCAGACTAGACTTGCTGTCAGGGCCCCGTCGTCCCGGGTTGCCGGTTACAGTTAAGAACTTTCCAGATTGACAATTTGGCTCCCAGGCTGAAGAAATATTAGGCGACGATCGAGATCCGGGTGGGTTCTAGGCTTGACTTCTTTGACGGGGACGCCGGAGGATCGAAGGATCGGGATCAGATCAAAGCATGGATGAAAGACACCGTTTACCGATCGCTATTGTTTAGTTTGATTAGCTAGGGACGGGGCTAAGGGAGGCTAGCTGAACTGGAGGT